>NC_073302.1:342164167-342510277 GCF_027595985.1 Sorex araneus | reverse complement strand
CACTACATTACTAAGATATAGTAAACAGAGTATATATATAAAGCATTTTGTATTTCTTAGTATATTATTATTAATACATAGTTTTGAAACTGGATTTTCTTTTACTAGAAGTCAAGATAGTAGAAGGAGAACAGGAACTGATTGATACTCCAATATTAGAGATGTTAGAAATATTTTCTTCCTTAATTCAGATTTAATGTGTTAATATTAGAAGATGCACGGAATTGTATAATTCAGCTGTTCACTATACTATTTGATATAACAACATAATGTAATTAAAATACAACATGCTAGTTTATAGTATAATATTTTATAAAGAGAAAATGAAATTGATTTTATCTTTTTACTGTTTTACTATATATCAGATAGTATAGAAATTTGCTTATATATTTTATAATGGTTTATGGGTATCACATACAAAAGCAAAAAAATCATAAACAGGATGCTTAATCTATTATTATTAAGTGGCTTGTCCCATGTTACCAGATCTATGCTAAAAATAAGGAGGGTCAAATCAATAGTATAGTGGTAGGACGTTTGCCTTGGACACAGCCAGGTTCCATACTGGGCACATTGGCACATCAACGGTTCCCCAAGCCTGCCAGGTGTGATCCCAGAGTGCAGAGCAAGGAGGAAGTCCAGAGCACTGCTGAGTGTGGCCCCAAAATTAAGTAAAACAAATTAATAAATTAAAATATTAAAATAAACAAATGAACAAAATGGAATGATTTTATCTTTAAAAAGAATGCCAGTAACTTCTAAAGAAATTTATTCTTGCTTAAATATTTCTCAATTGATAACTTAATAAATCAATCATTCAGGGTCATTTTTTTAACTTATTTATTGGATCAGAGACCGATTTTGGGCAATTTACTTTGTGTCTATATAAAAAGGAAATCAAATAAAAAAAGAAATGAAATGCAATTTATTTTTCTCTTTATTAATTATAAATAAATACATATGCCAACAACCAATAATGTTTTAAGAGGCTAAATTTTGTAACAGAAATATTTATTTATAGAAACTATTATGTTAACTATTGGACATTTCAATGATTCTACACATTTTACCTTATATGGTTAATTATCTTTACTAAACAAGTTTTATTTATAAGCGATTATGTCCTGTATCAAATCTGGTTGGCCATGGTATTCACTAGATCACTGTATCACTGTCTCACTGTCATCCCGTTGCTCACCTATTTGCTCGAGTGGGCACCAGTAACATCTCCATTATGAGACTTGTTGCTACTGTTTTTGGCATATCGAATACGCCACAGGGAGCTTGCCAGGCTCTGCTGTGTGGGCGGGATACTCTCGGTAGCTTGCCAGGATCTCCGAGAGGGACGGAGGAATCAAAGCCAGGTCAGCTGTGTGCAAGGCAAATGCCCTACCTGCTGTACTATCACTCCAGCCCATTCACTATATAGATGAGTTTATATATAACATAGATTTTTATATGCTTTGATTTTAAAGAAGCAAAATCACAGAATTTGAGTCATTTGAATAGGACATTATATGCCTCTATCTAACTTTTCTTCCAATAGCTAATTTACTCGACAGTTTTAATGCTTATTTTATTCTAAGTACTATGAAAATACAAAGACATATTTAACATAATAATTTCTCCCCAAGTGTTTACATGAGTTAAGAGAAAAGTAGACATACAATAAGTTATTCTAAATCAAGATTTTAAAAGCAATATATAAATGAGTTATTTAAAGAGGGGGAAATGCACAGCTTCAAAGATAGAATGTCAAACATTTTTATCTAAGGTTATTAGTTCCTTGGCAGACAAAACACTGTTAAAGCAAACATATCAAGGATTTTTCATGAATTAAATTACTCTTTAGGATTCTGTAAAGATATTTTTCTAAAATTTAATGGACCCAGTCAATACTCTTACACACGCTTATTTTATGATGATTTTATATGTTTATTTTACTTTTAATCAGCGTAAACTGGTTTAAAAGATTTTCTATATTTGGGGGTATAATTTCACACATCTTTAAAATGTATGTTAACATACTATAGCCTCCACCTAAAGGAACAATATCCCTTCACCATCGTTCATTGACCACCTTCTCGACTTCTATTTTTGCTTTCCTGGTTCCCCATAATAATCTCAGCTTCATAGTCAAGGTTTTGTTTTAGTCTGCATTTTTTTCTGTTTCCTTGCACTGCCCTGATCCGACAAATGAGTTAAACCATTTCTTGTCTTTTCCCCCAGACTCTTTTTGCTTAGAGTGACCCTGTTTAGTTTTATTCATATTGTCACATAGATTCTTGGTCTAAACAATATGCCAAAACTAAAGCAAAAATTCACTAAAAATGTTGTTTTATAAAAATGATAAATGAAGCCAATTTCAACTTGTTCTTTGACTGGCTCCAAATTGTGTTTGCCTCATGTTCTTGTACTTAATTTTTATTCAGTTATCATGATCTGGTTTGATATAACAGAAGCTATCTCAATATCTTATGAGCTAGAAAGTAATTTTCAAGGAGATTTCAATTGGTCAAATGGAATTTCCCAGGAGTAAAGAATGACCTGGAAAATAGAAAATAAAATGAGCATTGAGTCTCAGAAATTGTATATGAAATAATTACTATATAATATATAGCATTTATAAGCATAGCCTCTTGTCATGTATACTCTATCAGAACTTCTGGCTGTATAGTGCACTGCTGTTGTTGTTAAGTACTACTGGTGACACTCCTTACATCTGTGCCTCTACTGTGCAGACTAATACCACAGCTGTTAATGTTTGCATCGCCTGCTTAAGAGTCAAAGTCCTGCCACCAATGTCCTCAGTGGTGGTGGAAAATGTGTACTGGTGAGGGAATGTTAGGACATCTGATGAGTGTTAGCACATCTGACAGCTTCGATTATAATTTTTATCATGCAGCATTTTTGATTAATTTTTGCTTTAGTTTTGGCATATTGTTTAATTCAAGAATCTATGTGACAATATGAATAAAACTGAAGAGGGTCACACTAAGCAAAAAAGAGTCTGAATAGAAAAGACATTGTTCATACAAATGAACGATTCTGTATCTCCTGGTGATCCAATTAAAATGATAATTGTTTTAAAAGAGTCAGAGTCCTGGATAAGTGCATCTTCCCCCCACCCCCACCCCCATTTTTCTTCTGGTACCATGATTTACTGGAGTGATAGCACAGCAGGTAAGCCATTTGCCTTGCAGGCGGCCGACCCGAGTTCAATTCCTCCATCCCTCTCGAAGAGCTTGGCAAGCTACCAAGAGTATCCTGCCTGCACGGCAGAGCCTGGCAAGCTACCCATGGTGTATTCAATATGCCAAAAACAGTAACAACAAGTCTAACAATGGAGATGTTACTGGTGCCCGCTTGAGCAAATCAAGAGGACAAATCGAGCAAAAAAAGAGGACAACAGTGCTACCATGCGTTACAGTGCTACCAAAAAAAGAGGACAATTGTGCTACCATGCGTTACAATACTGTTCGTGAAAGTTGTGTACAGCATTGCAAAGACACACCTACCACCACTGTGCCTGCTTGTCTGCTCTGATGTCACAGGGCTCCGTCGTCCACCGCCATCTCCAGGTAAGATAAGTAGACCAGATCTCCAGTCTCTTGCCGTAGGCCTCTTGCTGCTGCATAGGTGCATCTTACCTGAATCAGATGGGTAAGTCTTAGCTGCTGACTTGGAGAGAAAAGACTGTTCTCTGCTTACTCTTGCCAAGACATCAGTGCTGTCTGCCACCGAACTAAACAAAACAAAAAATGGGAAAATCATTTCCAGGCGTGAAAGGTAAAATAGTGCTACATAGGAAAACACACTTCTATTTTGTATTAGAATTCTACATTGCACTTGTTTGTCACATTTTTCTCTGTTACTGCTCTGTGATCAATTTAACAGAGAGACGTCATCTTATTTTTGTGTTTTTGTAGCTACCAGAACATTTAAATTTAGCATATAATAGTAGTCAAATGATGTTGAAAGGTAGAGGATGAATGAAAACAATCAAGGAATAATTTCAAATCAAAGTCAGGGCTTGCATAATTTTGTTAAGCTCTCAAAATATTCCTATACCTGAATCTGAAATAAATGAGTTTTTGATTTGACCTTATAAGTCAATGAGTAAAAGATGAACATTTTAATAAAAATGGTCAGAAAACACAAAGTTCATAAATGAATAAACTTAAATATTAAATACCCTTCTTAAAAGAAAAAAATCTGTTGGCAGTTATTAAAATTCAAAATTAAGTAGCACAACCAGGAGTAATTTTGGAGTTCAGAGCCAGGAGTAAACCCTGAGCATCACTATACATGGCCCATCAACAACAACAAAAAGGAAAACAAGAAAGAAAAATTTCAAAACAAAGTGATTGTATGACTCTAATTGCTCTGAGTCTAGAGTAGATATAATAATATAATTTTGTGGTGCAATTTATTGAATAAATGAATAATGATATTAGTCTATATTACTCTATTCCCATTGATAAACTATGCAGAAAATTAATAACATCACACTTGTATTTCAAGTTTTAGGAGGGAAGACAAGAGTATACAATCTTTCTAGAAAAAAATTGAAAAATATACTGAAGATTTCTAATCAGCCTAACTCTGTACTCAACCATAAATCTATAAAATAAATACATATGAAAAATTTTTACATGTAAGAATATTATATTTGTGTTTAAATGTTTTTTAAAATAAAATTCATAGAATAATAAAATGATGAAACAATTAAGATTCATGTTCTTAAAAATATTGGTTAGATACTAATTAATAATATCATAATATTAGAATACAAAGCTTGGTATATGTATCATGATTATATAGAAACATATTAAAATTTATTAGGAACTGGGTATAGTTCAGTGGTATAGTCCATGCCTTATGTGTATGGGGGCGTAGGTTTGATCCCTGGCACCGCACCACACACACACACACACACACACACACACACACACAAAATATTTATTAGAAAAAATTGTTGAATAGTGACTATAAGGAAAAAAATTAGTTATGGTGTTATAATATTCTTTTTTTTGTTTCCATATATTTTTGTATCTTAATAATGTGTACTATTAAATTTAAGTTAATTTTTGTTTCACCTAATCCTTTCAGTTTTGAATATTCAGCTGAATTTATATTTTTCTTTTCTATCATGCCTATAACTGATATTCTACTTTTTTCCTTTTAAATCACTGTGACACAGACCCTTACAGAGCTGTTCCTGATTGGGTTTCAGTCATTAGGTTTCCAACACCCATCCTTAAACCAGTGTATCTTTCTCAGAACCAGTGACTCCAGTTTCCCTCTCATCATACCCCACTCCCCCAGCTGGCCTCTATAGCATGCACTTCTCTTTGTTCTCTCTCCATCTCTGTCTCTGTCTGTCTGTCTGTCTGTCTGTCTCTTTCCTTTTGTGCATTGTGGTTTGCAATGCAGATACTGAGAGGTTATTAACTGGTATTCTTATCTGAGTTTCTATTGTGTCATTTAAAGAGAATTGCTTAGAAAGGTGTACTGCAACATTCTAAGACAATAATACAGCCACCCATAACTCCATAGCAATTGTGCTTTTTCTATTATTCTTTACAATGGACCAATGCCCCAGATGACCTCTGACCTCTCCAGTGACCTCTCCAGTGACCGCTTCATGTCTCCAAGGGTCTTCCTCTTCACCACATTCTAATATGCGATTCCCAGAACCCTCCACTCATTACTGAAAACACCTCTGTAGTGTCAATGATAGTAAACAGTCACTCTTTCTCAGAGTTAACATATATACTCTCTAGAAATCATGTTTACCTGCTGAGATGGCTCATTCTACTGAGATTACCCTCAGCCTCTCACCCACCACGAAGGCTAGGTACAAACTCTAGAGCACAGCACCTCCTGAGGGCCTTTCTCTAACTGCTGTGGGCCCAGAACAGAGGGAACATGACTTCAGTTTTGAGAAAACTCTGAAAGAACACAATTCTTAAAATTTTGAACTTGCGTAAAGATCTGGGTAACTTGAACCTGGGTAAAAATTTGGATTTGGGTAAAGCTCAAATCATCTCTTCTCAGGTAATTACATTAGCTACAATGTAGAAACAACCGTTTTTCCCAAAGAAAGATGATAAAATAAAGAATATGCAATATATATGTGCACAATGGAATATTAGCCATTTGTTAAAAATTAAAGCTTATAATGTGATAATATAAATTAACATAAAGGTATCATATTAAGTGTGAAATAAATCAGAAGAACTAAGATCTATATTAGATAAATAAATAGAAGTAAATAAAGAAATATACAAAACAAATAAAAATAAACCCTTGGATTATGAATGTAGAACAGAAGTTATCAGGTTAGGAAGTGGTGATGAGGAACAATTTGTGGAAATATTAAGGTGTAGTACGCTTCAGACTTTGATAGTGGAGTGGTAACATTTATTGGAAGGGTAACATTAATTACACTCCTGAAATATGCATTATCGTAAATCAGCACAACTTCAATAAAATTATTTTTAAAAACAATTTTAGAATAAAAAGAGAATCTAATTCCCTTTCTCTAGGCATTTAATAATTTTCTGTGGCAATGCGTTCTATGAACCTTTAAGAAGTAACATAGCTTTAGAGGTAATAAGCTGAATCTAGCCAAAGTTCTAACACCAGCTCTGCCACCTGCTACTTAAATAGAGTCTCAAACAATTAACTTTACCATTTGGCATTCCCTTTACCTCACATTTAATAGTTATGTTATGAACAGTAACTACTTAACAGGGCAACAAATATAAAAGGATGATTATATAGAAGGCATAATAGATGTTACATATGGAATAACACAGTTCGTTATTCATCTACGGGTAAAACTTGAAAATAGAAACCCCCACTCCTATTACCAAATGCAAGGATCATTGTTTTTTAGATGAACAAATTATGAGACTATGTTTCTCCTGTTAATATTCTAACAATGCATCCTGAATCTTTAGTATAATTCTATGACTATAAATAATAAAATCTGAGCAAATAAGAAATACTCTGAATAATGTAGCATATTAAAAAAATACAACAGGAATATGCTATTTGAAGAAGTTAAGAATTCTTCATTACATGGATTTTAGGCACTTTCCAGAAAGATAAGATTAAAAAGAATTATGTGGCTGTCTAAAACAATAAACAAGGGTATTTTCTTGATCTATGTTCTCAGTCCAACCATGATAAAAACAAGTATATTCTCTCTACTACTATCTACTACCTCTCCAAGATGAAGGTCTAATTTGATTGAAAAATTAGAAACTGTATGATATACTGTAACTTTTAGGACTTTAAAATGAAAAGGCTTCCAATGCATACACCCAAGAAAGATCTATGCGCTACACCATGTTGACACCATGTGCTTTTTCCATGTGCTTATCACACAAAAAGGTGACTAAGGCTAGTGAAGTTAGTGTTCTGTAAAATAGTGATTCACATGGTTTTATTATCAGTGCAAGCACCACTTTTTAAAACACGGAATACTGAGATCATGTCACACTTTCCCTATTTTTTTATCATTCTGTATCACTGTATCACTGATCATCAATTTGCTCAAAAGTGCCCAGTAACGTCTCCATTCATCCTAGCCCTGAGATTTTAGCAGCCTGTCTTTACTCATCCTTTCCAATGGTGCCACATTAGAGGCTCTTCAGTGTCAGGAGGATGAGACCCATCATTGTTATTGTATTTGGCATATGAATACACCACGGGGAGCTTGCCAGGCTCTTCCCCGTGAGGGCACTAAACTCTCCGTAGCTTGTCAGGTTCTCCAAGAGGGAGAACTAGGCTATCAGATGTCGGAATAATATAATACAATAATATTATATAATAATAATGATATCATTATTCTGTAACATGTACATAAAGTATTTCTTCATTTCTGGCTTTCACCAAATCCACTATCCTTCCATTCAGTTTATTTTGTTCATCACCTTCCATAATGTGATTGATAATCAGTGGCAGCTTGGTTATAAAGTAATATCCCTGTGAAGATTTGACTTGGTAACATTAACTCAATTATGAACTTTTTTCTCTTAGCTTCATTTCAGTCTGTATAAAAATTGTTTTAACCCATCGAAAGGAAGAACTTAAATGAAGTCTTTGATCTCAAGAACTAAGATATCTAGTAATTCTAGCATTTTTATAAATTATAAGGACATTTTCTATTTTTAAGAAAGAAATGAAATACACTGAGAGAAATCTTTTGAATGCATAAGTCAGTGAGCACCAGGCAGAAATATGTCTAGGAACTGAAAAAAGCTAGCTATAATATGGTCAGGGAAAGCTATAAAAATACTGTTCTATACTTTCCTTCTTTTTAATTTTATTTAATAAGGAAATTAGAATAAATCGCCATATTTAGTCCCACTCCTCTACACTCACTGCTTCAAATAGACTTTTCAAAGAACATTTTATAGAAACAGCCATTCAATCACTTGACCTAAAGCCCAGACATTATGATGCAGAGATGGATCAGTATCATATATTCTCCACATACTCCAGACTTTTAGAAAACTAAATATGCATCATTACTTTAAGCCCAGCAGAGCCTGGCAAGCTACCCGTGGTATATTCGATATGCCAAGAACAGTAACAACGAGTCTCACAATGGAGACGTTACTGGTGCCTGCTCGAGCAAATCAATGAACCAACGGGACCGCAGTGCTACAGTACTACTTTAAGCCACTAGAATTTTAAGTCACTTGTTTATTATATATCAATAGACAACTGGAGCATATCAGTCTGGTTATAACCAAATTGTTCAGCCAAGAAGTATGGACCTACCTAGATCATCCTTTGCACTAGTGTCAATGACCTAAAGGGCATACACAACAATATTTTTGAAGCAATAAAGCAAAGGAATTAAAGATCTATATATGAGACATTAATGCATAAATTATCTTGAGTAAAATATAGGTAGAATACTTTTTGTTGCTGAATCTAGTGGTATTTTTAAAAATTCAATGCCATTGGCCAACTAACTGGAAGCAAAGATAAACAAATAAACAACGATAAACAAATGGGACTACATCAAACCAAGACATTTCTGAACCTCAGGGAAAAAAAATGATGACTGGAATATAAAGACACCTCACAGACTGCAGGGAAATATTTGACCATTCATTTGACAAAAGGTTAAGATCTGAAGTATATGAGAATCTGGTGGACCTTAAGAGAAAAATCCTCCAAAAATAAAGGAAAGAGGTGATCAGAATTTATCAAGAAAGGCATAAAGATAGTCAAAGGTATATTTAAAAAGTGTTCTGTATTATTATCATTTGGGAAATTAAAATCAAAACAAAAATTCAATACCATTATATACCAGTGACCAGCACATATAATAAAAAAACAAAAACAAGAGTTAGAGTGGATGCAGTGGGAAAGATTCCTTTGGTGACTTTTGTTGGAATGTCAACTGGTCCAATCTTTGTATAAACCTGCATGGATGCTTCTCAGAATACTAGGAATTGAGCTTCCATATGTCCCAGCAACTCCAATTCTTGATATATACCTCAAAGCTACACAAACTCTATTCAGAAAAGACATTTGCATTCCCGTTTTCACTGCAGCCTTATTCACAGCAGCTAAAATCTGGAAGCAAGCCAAATGTTCAAGAACAGATGATCAGTTACAGACACTCCAGTATAGATAGACAATGGTATGCTACCTGGCTATAAGAAAAGATGCAGTTATGCAATTTTATGATATCTGAATGAATTTGAGTGTCCTGCTTAGTGAAGTTAGACAGGAGAGAGACAGACACAGAATGACCTCCCTCATATCTGGAATGCAAAGAAACATAGCAAGGAAATAACAAATACCCCAAAGCAACAGAGACTGAGATCAGGTCTTCAGTAGAAATCCTACCACATTGGATTGGAGAGGACAGGATGTGAGGGTGAAACATTAAAAACATGATGGAAGAGAGTGGGTTGCTGGAATGTTCTATGCATGAAAACCTACCATTAGCAGTATACCAAACCAAAATACCTAAAATAAAGTTCACTTAGCTAAAAAAATTTCCGATGGATAGGAGCCTACGTTTGGTATGAAGCGTGGTGATAGAAAGAAAAGAGGAATGGTAGAATTCCAAATGAGTGGGTTCAAATACTCTTTATATTGAATGAAACTGTCCAAATGTATTAAAAATGACAACTTAACGTTTCCAAGATTGTGGTATATGTCAATGATGCAAATTTTAAAAATATTTTAAAGAATAAATCAAAGGGGAGCATTTGTTTGTAAAGGGAATACCCATTAATAGGGAAACTATTTATTTGGGTGAACTCCAAAAGAACAAGCGCTCCACACTTCTTGTGCCCTTTCTCCAATGTCAAACTAGATATATTTCCAGCAGGTAATCTAAAATCAGTTGTTTATTCACTAGTGTGGGATGAGGAGGTTCAGAGATGCTGTTCTCTAAACCGCAGTTAAACATTTGACGTCCACATTCTTCACATATTTATTGAGATTAAAAATAGCTTTTTCTATTTTAATAAGTTTTTCTATTTTACTTCATTTTTCACAATAAGCAGATATTCTATACCTCAAAGCCTGGCTATGCATTGTCAATTCTTAATTCTTTTCTCTCATCTTTTCCCTTCAGTAAAAAGTTTTGTTCTGCTTTTTTTTTTATTATTGTATTGACTTTTGCTTGGAATGTACTTTTCCAGCCTTTTATTCACAATCATTAACTGAAGCAAAAATCCCAGCTGCTCATAGTAAGTGCTTCGAAACAAATGACTTTTAAAATATTTTTCTTATGAAAGGTTTCACAGAATTATTTTATCAAGGTCAAAGCAATAATATCTCCTTTTCTCTTATTTAGAAATGAGATGTTCACAGATATTGGAAAATGTTGGTTAAAAAAAGCAGTTCTAACATTTTTTATTATGTACTATTCAATTCTAAACAAAATGCAATCACAGACACAGAACTATTTTTTCATATTATTATTTTTATACATTTCAAACACGAACTTAACTTTAGTATTTTCTTTTTCAAGAGATATTTTATTTTTGTTCTTGTATTGTGGTAATAGTGGTTATATATCTTCATATATAGATATGCATACATATGTACATATTTATATGGTTTTGGCTATGTAAACTAAGGGTGAGTTCAAACCTCTTCCAAATATATAATTCCACATAAATACACCACCAAAGTATAATTGTTTCTCCAATTCTTCAGACTTCTCCACATTATTATAGTTGACTTCTTTGATAATCAGAAAATATTTTTCTTCTCTTAATTTCATGTGACATGCATAAAATAATGAATAGTTGTATAAGGCTTTACAGCTTATCGAGTACTTTTATAAGGTTTTGCTAATTTAATTCTCACTACAATCCTGTAAGGTATTTGGATTTGGTTTTTCAGTTGCTTTCTTTAGCGTCATTGCATATATTTTAGATTGTCATTCACTATTTTTTTTAAACATATGACAGGAATCAGTACTTAGAAATACACTCTGAAGAACTTAGTACTTAGCAGATGTCAATTAGTATCATGTTCAAAAAGTCACTAGAATTTATAAAATTCCACTGTCAGTTTCCTGATTTTAGGCTTATTCCTGCATTCTTCAGCTCCTATTCCCTTTCAGGGCATTTCTCTCTGTCTCTCTCTGAAGTTATCAGCTTGTCCAAATCACCTTTGCTTGACTCTATATGCCTGGAGTGCCTGATTTTGACAGCATGACTGCGTCTCCATTAGTACTCAGCTCACACATTCCCCACAGCGAAGGCCAGCTCTCAGCCTGGCCCACATGTTCTCTGTACTCAGGCGACCTCCCTTGCTCGCTGAAGAACTTACTTCAACTTTGAAAGTTTTACTTTTATCACCTCCCTTGAAAATGCTGGACATAATCTCTATTATTTCCATGAAAGCTTTATGGGCACTTTACTAAAAAATTCTAAATAATTGAGGAACACCTTGTTAATTCTATATTTAGGGAGCTATAAAAAAAGTACTTTAAGTATATATTATCTGATATTTTATTTAAAACCAATAAGGCATTTAAGTCAACTAGGAAGAAGTAGCTACTTCAAATTCATGGTGTCTTGAATAAAACCATCAATTTAACAAGGTTTCATTGCGTAAGGAAATGCTATTATCACATTGCTACATACTTCGTGGAAAGGTGTATGAAATTATGATGGCAACGGGAAAATTCCCATCTGTTACATTTGCCAACCACATTTGTAGATTTTAGCGTCTCTTCACCAGCCTAGGCAGGAATCCCTTATCTGTGTGTCAGTTTTCCCTGCCTGGCTCTGCCCTGATTGTAACCCTTCAGCCTTCACAGCCCGCACACACCACAGATGACCAGGCAAATTGAAAAGACCAACTAGGAGTCACAACAGTAATCTGCTTTGAAGATAACGTTCCTGACGGGGGACTCTGCAGGTCTGAAATTGTCTAAATTCCTTTTCTTCATTAGCCCTTGTATCTTAAATTAGATGTCTTGGGTTGATTTTCCTAGAGCCTCGATATTTACTTCCTTCATACTCCAATTGATTTATACCACACTTCCTTCTTCTCCTATGTTGTCATTTGCAGTCGTGGCAATGGGAAGCTTATTTCTGTTCAATCTCCACTCTGGCACTAAGGTTTCTGATGTGTGCTGTTGGCTAATCTCCTTCCATACCCCACTCTCTGAAAGAGCACTGAGATATTTCACTTCATTTGGATGGATATGGTGGAATGCCTCCTAGTCACACATATTCTGCCCTGTGCATCTTTACTGAAAGTATTTTCATCACATCTTTACCCTATAACTGATCATAAGAAAAGTTCGAGCAAAAAAAGAGTGAAAAAGGAAAGGGCAAAGGATATCATAAAACATAGAAATATCAATAATCAAATTAAAAATTTTAAATATTCAAATACATTGCGAGCATTATAAAATATTTAAATATGTTTTAAAATTGTATAATAGATTCATGGTAATGCACAAAAGTCTTTTCTTCTGTGGATTGTGCACTTGCCTGGCAAATTTATTTATTTATTTATTTATTTATTTTTGCTTTGTGGGTCACACCTGGTGATGCATAGGGGGTAATCTTGGCTCATGCAGTCAGGATTTACTCCTGGCAGTGCTCAGGGGACCATGTGGGATGCTGGGAATCGAACCCTGGTCGGCCGTGTGCAAGGCAAATGCTCTACCCGCTATGCTATCACTCCAGCCCCGCCTGATGAATTTTTGTTTGTTCACAGTTTCACATAGTTCTAGACTTTTGTTTTGTATTTTTTTTTTAGCTAATAAAACTAAAAGTGTGCAACTAAAGAACAAAGCAAAATTACATACTTTTATACTAGAAAATACTTTCTTATAGACAAATTGCCTTACAGCAACCAATTTGTGAGGTCATAAAATGTTTGAAGCAAAAGTGCTTGCTGCAATGATACCAACAGTGAATCTATCAGACACTACATTTTGGTGCCTGGGTCCTAACATCAATAAAATTTTCCTGGGGATAATCAAATTAAAAGGGTGGTGACCAATTTTTCTCAATAAATTGGGTTTCTTTCATCATTGTATTTTATAAAAGCCTTCTATTTTTATATGAGTACATTATTCATATAAAACTCTTCTAAGTTTCATCAAAAATTTTCTGTATTTATATTGAATATATTTTTACAAATATTGGTATAATGTGGGTCTTGTTCATGATCTGTTTTATAGATTAAAAATGAATCTCTAGAGCTTGATGCCTTAAGGTAATATGGATATTTAAAGTTTAGAGTCAGACTAACTCGGCTTGAAAGCTTCTTTACAATTTCCAATGTTGCAAGCTTAGGACTGAAGTCTTAAGGTATAGGTTAGGTATGAAAGTCCTGAAACCAAGCTTCTCTGAGCAGATTTTCCTTTGAAAGGAGTTGAAAGTCAAAAATAAGGCAGAGCCACTATTTCTGCTAGCAAGTGCAAGTGCCTTTTCGGAAAAGCAAATCATGCACTGGATAAAGAACTGGTAGAGAGGCCAGTTCATCCATATGGCCACACAGGATAAGTTGAATAAATGGGAACTGAGGGTGGGAAACAGAGCCAGGCAAAATTATTAAAGCGCAGTACACTTGTATCAAAAAATGCTAAGACAGGTCTCTTAAATTTAGAATACTTTCTGTGGGTTTTCACTCTAGATACAATATCAGCAAAGTTCTTATACTGGATAACCATTGAGGCATGAAAACATTGTACATATCCCTCTTTCAAACCTCTCCATTTCTTTCTTTACTTACAATTCCATTGCTGCTTCACTCTTTGTCATTTATACATAAGTATTATGTTTTACCTTTTTACTCTGTTTTTACCACCTGAGAGTTTTGGGAGACAAACAATCAGTCAAGATTTGTAAGAACTTGACAAGTACAACAATGACAATTTTGAGTGTAAAGCATTGTTTATGGGTCCTGTTTAACTTTTCAGTGTACATGCTGCTAGAATACCACCTGACACTCCTTGAGAATGAATCTAAATCCAGGACAAAAAAGAGCCTACTAAAGTTTTGTGTGTCTGCATTTAGATATTTTATTTTGCATTTTCAAAGTTCTGTAAGTGAATAGTTATCATTCAATGTCAATTAAATTGAATGTTTAAATAGAATTCAAAGTTTCTATGGTGACTATTGGGTGCCATCATGTATTTCAGATATAATTCCATAAGTATTTGTTCTCCATTCAAATCACTAAATGGGAAACTGATATCTCTCTAGGAAAACTTTTACAAATTTTTCTGGTAAAGGCACCCCTGCATTGCAGTACAATTTTTCTGTTGAGTGAGACAAAGTGCATATAATTTTGTCAACAGAGGGCGGGAGGAGGAGGAGGGTGGTGTCAATTTCAACACAACCTCCTTACTCAAGGTTTGAATTCTTGCTTTTCCACAGAGAGTTTGTCTTTTTTTTTTCCTTTTTAAGTCACGCCCAGCGATGCAATGCACAGGGGTCACTCCTGGCTCATGCACTCAGAAATTTTCCCTGGAGGTGCTCAGGGATATGAGATATGGGATGCTGGGATTCAAACCTGGGTCGGCCGCGTGCAAGGCAAACGCCCTACCCACTGTGCTATCACTCCAGCCCCGAGAGTTTGAATTCTAAGTCATCACTTTTTACCCACTAGGTATCCGGGGTTGAGATCTCCAAGCTTGCTTGGATCGGAACTGGGCCTCTTCCACCCAGATCTCCATTTTCCAGGAGCTAGGTAGTCACACCCAGAAATTTCCCCTGGCACCATATAATTCCATCAACGGTCAACATCCAGAGACTATAAAACCAAGCTTCGGAAAGTGTGCGACATCTTATAGCCTGGTTCTCCCTCTTGGAGAAACTGGCAAGCTACCGAGAGTTTTCTGCCAACAGGGGAAAGCCTGGCAAATTCCCATGGCGTATTTATAAGCCAAAACCAGTAACAGTGATGGGTCTAATGTAGCACCATCGGAAAGGATGAGTAAGAGAAGCTGCTTAAATCTCAGGGCTAGGAAGATTGGAGATGTTACTAAGACTGCTGGAGAAAATTGACGATCAATGGGATGATGATGATGATCATGATGATCATGATCATGATCATGATGATGAGCTATACTTTTCTAGAAGCCAGTAACAAGGACAGGTACCAGTAGCTGTGATGACAAATCCCAAGTCTCACGAGACAGGGGAGGAGTGGACCCTTCTCCTTCCCCCTGGCCTAATGGGACGCTGGGATGACACCACATCCGCCGACCGCCTACTTCAGCTCCCACATGGCCACTGTCCAGAGACACACACATGAATCTCAGACCCAAGCAGCTTGCGGCAGAGATGTTCCGCGACTTTGCAATAGGCCTTTTCTGCTGGCCTGCTCCAGAGGGCGACAGGTGTTGTCCCTCCATTTGCCCTCTAAGTGCTCCAGTGGGCGCCATTTTCTAGAAGTCAGCAAGAAGTACCAGGTACGAGTTGTGATGATGGCAAATCCCAAATCCCAAGCGATTTCTTCAGACCCTAACCTTAATTATCAAAATATTAGAATTCCTAGAGCCCTCGGCCACTCTCACAGCCAGGCAACATTATATTATATCCCTAATAACTAATACAAAACACTTTGCTAATATTTCATTTTCGGCAGGTATGAGGGGTGGTAGGAGTGGTCTTGAAATATTGAAAGTAACTGAAGTAGAGAAAGAATATTTTGCAAAGTGTCTACCACACAAGCAGGGGGAGGTATGGAATGGGGGAGGGGGATACTGGGGATTTAGGTTGTAGAAAATGTGCACCAGTGAAGGTATGGGTGTTTGATGACCATATGATCGAAGTCCAAACATGAAATTTTTCTTCCTGTATCTCACGGTGAATTAATAAAAAAAATAATTAAAAAAAAACTTGTTCTTTTATACTTCCATGGCAGAAACTGGCAAGCTACCTGTGGTATACTTGATATTCCAAAAATAATAACAATGATGGTCCTCATTCCCCTGACCCTGAAAGAAACCCTGATACACCATCGGGCTACACTAGCACAAGACAGGGATAATGGAGATGTTACTGGCACCCACTCAAGAGAATCGATGAACAACGGAATGACAGTGATACAGCTATACTTTAAGGAGAGCCCTGACTCCTTTCTGAATATTTCATCAATGCGCATTGTATGATGTATAAAAATAATTTCTTTGAGGAGGCTAGAGACATAGTACAGAGGATACAGCATTTGCTTTACACCCAGTTGACACAAGTTTGATCTTCTGCACTGCATGTGGTCCAAGAAGAACTGCTTGGAATGATCCCTGAGCATAGCTTGATATGGCCCAGAAACAAATCCCAATTCATTTTAAAGTATTTTTTTAAAATTTTTATTAACGAATCCCAGGAGGTACAGCTACAGGCTTTGAACTTTCTTGTTTGCATTTCAGTCCTATAGTGATTGTTTACTCATCCCTCCACCAGTGCCCCTTCTCCTCCAACAATGTTCCCAGTATCCCTCCCACCTCATCCCCCATGGCCCCATCCTGCCTCTGTGGCAGGGCATTCCCCCTTAGTCTCTCTCCTTTTGGGTGTTGTAGTTTGCAATAGAGGTATTGAGTGTCCTTTAGGTTTGGTCTATAGTCTACTTTCAGCTCCCATCTTCCAACCTGAATGGGTCCTCCCAACATCCTCTACTTGGTGTTTACTTCTCCATCTCAGCTGCCTTTTCTCCCAGCAGGTGAGTGGCCTGGAGCAGACCTCCTGGTCTTTATCTCTACTACTCTTGGGTGTTAGTCTCCCATTCTGTTACTTTATATTCCACAGATAAATGCAATATTTCTATGTCTGTCTCTCTCTTTCTGACTCATTTCACTTAACATGATACTTTCTATGTTGATCCACTTATATGCAAATTTTATTACTTCATATTTTCTAACAGCTGCATAGTATTCCATTGTGTAGATGTACCAAAGTTTCTTTAACCAGTCATCTGTTTTTGGGCACTCTGTTTTTTTCCAGATTTTGGCTATAGTAAACAGTGCTGCAATGAACATAGAAATGCAGATGTCATTTCTACTATACCTTTTTGCCTCTCCAGGATATATTCCCAAAAGTGGTATTGCTGGGTCAAATGGAAGTTCAATTTCAAATTTTTTGAGAATCGTCCATATTATTTTCCTAAAGGACTGAACCAGTTGGCATTCCCACCAGCAGTGAAGGAGAGTCCCTTTCCACTTCCGCACTAACACCAGTTGCTTTTGTTCTTTTGAATGTGTTCTTCAGTCTTGTGGTGTGAGATGATATCTCTTTGTTGTTTTAATCTGCATCTCCCTGATGATTAGTGATGTGGAGCATTTTCTCATGTGTCTTTTTGACATTCAGATTTTTTTCTTTGAGAAAATTTCTGTTCATTTCCACCCCCCACTTTCTGATGTGGTTGGATATTTTCTTCTTGTAGAGTTCAGCCAGTGCCTTGTATATCCTTGATATCAAGCCCTTATCAGATGGGTATTGGGTGAATATCCTTTTCCATTCTGTAGACTGTCTTTGTATTCTGGTCACAGTATCTTTTGAGGTGCAGAAATTTAAAGTATTTTGTTGAGAAATTATTTCTATGTAATGTTATACTAGTTTTAAATGTACATTGTTATAAATTGATATTTGTATACATTATGAAATGTTAAATAAATCTAATCAGCAGTCATACTATACATAGATCACTTATTTGTAATAGGATGTATAATTAATAACTTCCAAAAATGCAATCAGATCAATTATTAAACATGACAATGGTGCTGCTTATATTGCCCCATGATTTATTCTTTTATAAGTGGAAAAATCTTCCTGGTGACCATATTTACCTATTTTGTTGAGATGTAAATTTTCCCCACTATAGTTTTCTCAAAAATTAAAAATAGAACTACCATAAACTTCATCAGTTTTACTTCTGTCTAATCATCCAAAGAATATGAAAAAACTCTCTCAAAAAGAGTGATCTACATCTTTGTGGCAATTTTTAACAACAGTCACAACATGGAAACAACCTGCCTCTATATCTAGACAAATGTATAAAGAAATGTGAGAATCTATGTCTTTCCTTATGTATGTACAGAAAAGCATTCAAATTGGAAAGAAAAATAAGTAAATCTTGTCATTTGTGACAAGATGGGTACATACTTTTGGCATTATGCTAAGGCAAATAAATCATAGAATGACAAATACCATATAATTTCACTAATATATGGAATCTAAAACAAGGAAAAGAAAATACTGAATTCATACATATGGATAATAAGAGATTCTTGCCAGGAATGCAGCACAGGTAAAATGAAATAAATTTTAAGCTCAGTTTCTCTCTCTTCTTTGAGGGTCAGTCATCAACTTCTTGAGGGTCTCTCATAAATCTCAGGGAATTAATCAATTTACTATTGTTATTTTGCAGCTAACTTTTTCATATGACTCAGAAGCAGTAAATGTCATGAAGTGATGCAATTTCTTGTTATTGGTTATTTTTTTTAATTCCTTCCTATCACTTTGGTGCTGCTGGCAGCAAGAAAACAAAAATCAGTTGATGATTCAGAGAAGTTAGAATGTTTTTGAAATCCTGAGTTCTCCAGTACTTCAGCCATGAATGAACAAATTTTGTTTCAATTCAAAGTATTGTAGTCAGTTTATAAATTTGTTTGGACATAGACACAACAGAATAGATAAGCTGGACTTATACATCATGCCTCAATAAGTTTTTAACCAAAAAGTTACCCAAACTCCTCTGAAAACAGTGCTCCATGATGGGATCGGTAGACTTACTCTACTCCCACAGCCTTTTTCACTTCCACGCTGTAATACAGTCACAACACTTCTAGAAAACATTTGTGTGGATTCTACTCTACTCTAGACCAAGCAAAACTATGTCTCTTACTATCTAACCAAATGTTGAGATATCTGCTGAAATTTGGTGACAGTTTCCACAGATTAGGTCATCATTGTCACAGGACTGCCATGTCCCACTCTCTTCAAAAGCCACTCAGATGTCCAAGCTATTAGTGTCTTTATTTTTCTTTAATTTTCCACTTTTTTATTTTGTCACCATAATTTACAATACTAGTAACAACAGAGGCTCAAACTAACAATGTTCTAAGACTGCACCCCCCACTGAGCATCAGCCTCACTCATCCAGGCCTCAAGGTTGCCTTGCAGCCACAGGCAATCCTGTGCTCTCGGTCAACTGTTCTGTGGGTTGACATTCAGGATCTTTGACTGTTGGCCATTTGTTATTACTTAACTTATGTCCTTTATAACCCGCATCTATCTCTCATTCTGTATTTGCCCCTCTTTCTTCTGATTGACTTCATTTACCAGGATGTCTCTTTCTGATCGGTGGGCTATGAATCAAAGGTTTCCACTACCCCTCCTCAGCAAGCTCTAGCAAAGAAGTTAGTTACTGGGTACACTTTCTTATAAAAGGATATTACAACAGATACAGATGGAGGCGTAGATGAAAGAATTGCATAGGGCAAGGTATGTGAGAAGAGAAACTAATCTCCATTACTGCACTGCACCACTCTCTTAGTATCTACACCTGTTTAGACTATTCATGTAAGAGGCACGCATTGCCTCACTTTCTGAAGAAAATGTAGTTCGTGATAAGTAGGGTGTAAATAGAATACATGGGAAATTGACAATCAATTACCCTTCAGTAAAGGAAAATAGTTGGAAGTCACATATAAAACTCCACATACTCAGCTTCACATCAGTTTATGCTATTTTTCTCCTTTTTTGCTCATTGATGCAACTGTGATCTTTGATTAGGTTAGTTTTGATTTCAATCATATATCCACAAGTATCTAATTTTCTTTCACTGATGTACTGCTGGCTTTTTTTAATTTTTGCAAACAAAATTTCTCAGATTGATTGCAGGGGTTGACTTTATTATTCTGCTCTTTGTTTCTTTATTTTTTCCATCTATACAGGCTGGTTAGAATTGGCAGCTGTTTTGCCCATTCCTGGGAGAAAATCATGCAAAGCTAATGATGTTGGTAGGGATTCCATTTATTACAGGCAAATGTCAAATAAGGTACTTAGTGGAATTGGCTAAAGAATGTGGCTGTACAATTATTATTTAGAGTAGGAGTGCAGAAAGGTAAGTCTGTCATGTTTTTTGCATTTAAAATGTCATTCTTGACTATTTCAGGGAGTTTTAAGTCAGATTGAATATAACAGTGATTCAGCTCGTATGAGTTAATGGAGCTATTTATGCTGGTAAATACCTTCCCCTCATTCCCCATCCTTGTTTTCCGAGAATATGTGAAAATATGGATAGTATGATTTTTAAAAAGTCAGATTGCTTTTAAAACACACACACATACAGACATACACACCATGTAGTCACTTAATGTCACTGTGATTTATATGGGGATCAAATCAAATAGTGGGTACTTTATAAGCACACCTGATGAATTTTCATCCATAAAATATACACTCTTTCACATCACCTTACACAGAATTAGACATTTTTTTCTGAACTCTCGTCTTCCCCTTTGTCCTCTCCCTGTTGCTTTCAAAAAATATCCCGTATCTCTGCTTGTTTTCACATCTGAAAATAATTGTTTTCTTATTTTAAATGTACTTGCAGAAGAAAGCCAGGTACAAATAGAGAGGGGGCTGCATAGTGAATAGATTAAGGTTCTTGCCTTATCTGAGGCCAATTCCTGGCACCACATATGGTCTCCTGAGCACAGCCAGGAGGGATTTCTGAGTATGGTGTTGGGAATAAGCCCAGAGCACCAAGTGGGTCCCAAATTACTACCACCTCCAAAATGAAGGAAGGCAGTCTTTTATACAAGTGAAGGAAAAATTTATTAAAAACATGTCCTGTAGTCACACTGATCTTGGACTTTAGCCTCCAGAATGCTGCAAAAATAAGTTTTATTGTTCAACGTACCCAGTATGAATGTTCTCTCTCTGCCTAAGCATGAGCATGCATCATACAAAGTATTTATGCTCCATCCTACCCTTTTATGATGATTTTCAGATGTCTTAAAATTTTCACATTTGATTTTTGAAATATGGGAGCTACATAAATTGCAAAAATAGGACACATTAGATATATCTGTATGCTCTTCACCCAGCTTACTGTAATGTTCACTTCCTATACAACCATAGTAAATTTACTGACAGCAAAAAAAATTAACCTTAAAGCAATTCTCTTTATAAAATATATAGGTGTTATTTTAGTTTTGCCAAATTTACAACCAGTATCTACTTTACAGTTCTGGATCTAATTCAAGATTTCATATTACATTTAATTTTTGTGTACTTTTGTTCCCCACGATTTGTCGATTTCAGTCTAACTCTTATTTTGATGATGTTAATTTTGAACAAACTTGAAATCCTGTTATTCTACATCTATTTTTATACCTATTTTCTCTTTACAATTAATAAGTTAGAAAATAATCTAAAATTATGCATGTGATTTTTTTCCTCACAATACATTTATATCTGATTTTTGCACCCATCAGTGACTCTTATTTGCAGCTAACACTATTGTTTTTAGTAACATTATTTCTAACATTCCTCTTGTGTTTTTCATCATTGGACTTCACCTTCTACATATTATTTATTTCTTTTCTAAATATTTTATTTATGAAGAAATATTTATTTACTTTATTCTCTCTTTATTGGTATCATATTTTGCTCTTGTTCAGATTGTGACACAGCTGGTAATTGAGAGACCCTATGAGTGGCCCTTATGTTTCAAGAATTTCCTTACTTACTGACACCACGAAATATTCTAGGATTATTTTGTATGACTTCTGCCTCAGTTCTTTAGTCATATTGAAGAATGGCATTGGAAAACCAAGATTCTGAGCAGGAGACATGTTCTCACTGCTACTGTAATTTTCTTGCTTGTGATCATTCTTTATTGTTCAGATAAATAAAAGGATAGTCACATTCATAGGGTCGTGTCCATTTTCTTATTCATATCTTATTTTCTAACAATAAACATCTGTCATTATAATATATAATAAGTAAATACTATATATTTACTTATTTACTCAATCCTAATGCATACATAAATTAGTTTTCAAATGCTAATGCTATCCCTGTGAAACCTAAATTTATTAATGACAATGTCAATGAACAGCAATTTATGCTTGTTTTTCTTGTAGCACATAATTAAAGTCTTCTTTGTAAATTATTTAATGCATTTCATATTCATTTTCTGTCTTACCCTTTCAAATATATTTAGGGGGGCACAACTTACAGCGTCAGGGTTAACTCCTGACTCTGTGCTCAGAGTTCACTCCTGATGAAAATCAGCAATCCACAAGGACTGGCTGGATTGAAGCAGAGTTAGAAAGGCACAGGCAAGGCAAATGCCTTGACCTCTGTACTACCACTAATGTATTTATTCAAGCTATGCAAACATGGTGCTGTCAGAGGCTATTCGCTATGGTTTGAATTCCAATTGGAATCCCTTAACATTTTGTGTAAATTTTAGTCCTTTTTAAAATTTTTTTGGACTGGAATGTGTAAACTTTACCAGAGATGAACAAAACACAATAAATTTCAAAATATTCACTCTTTTCATTCCCTCTAACATGTTTATCATTCTCCCATTATTTCCCACTTATTCCTGTTAAGTCAGATGTCTCTTTAGTTTCGGGTTCATTTTAACCCTTTTTATTTGTATAAATGAGCAGGCAGGTGCTTATTTTCTTATATCATTTTCTCTCTTATGCAAAAGGGTTCTCTGTACTGCAGACAATGTTTTGTAATGAAATCACATACATCTTCCATTCATATAACTTATTATAGCCTATCACACTGTAGGCTAATAATCAAGAGTTTCTGGGTTTGAATAGATGTATAGTCAAATTATAATTGTGTGATGTTGAGAAATATGACATTCTAAGAAATATGACATTTAGTTTCTTTCTCAATGCCATAGAGATATTAGTGTTTATATCACTTATTTTATCTGTAACTTATATAGTTAATAAAAAAGAAGTAAATAATTTTATATTAAAGTTCCTAGCGTAGTTGGTCAAGAATTGAATTAAAGAAATGTTAGGAATATTAGTAGTATCAAGTAGCACTGTAGCATTGTTGTTCTGTTCCTCATCAATTTTGCTTGGGTAGGTACCAGTAACATCTCCATTGTGAGACTTGTTACTGTTTTTGGCACATCGAATACACCACAGGTAGCTTGCCAGGCTCTGCCGTGCAGGCGGGATACTCTCGGTAGCTTTTCGGGCTCTCTGAGAAGGACAAAGGAATCAAACCCGGGTCGGCCATGTGCAAGGCAAACACCCAAACCACTGTGCTATTGCTCATATTCATTAATTACTACTTTGCGATTAATTGCTGTTATTAATTTTCTGTCATAGTTTCTCACTGACTAAATACATATTTTTATTATAAATAAATGTAATTGCCTCAGATAATTAGTTCTAAAAAACTGGATATTGCTATTAATTTGTCAAAAAAATTAATGTTGCCATTGACATTGCAGCTAAGTGCATATTTTCTAAAATTTCAAATTTTTGACACTAATCTTAATCTCATTCATTTAATACTACAAAAATTAAGTAAACATAAGTATGAAAAAATCTTTACATAGTTTTTGTGACAACATATTTTTCAAAAGACAAAAAATGATCTTGGTGATTAGTAAAGACTCTTTAAACTAGACAAAGTAATGATAAACATAGTTTATCCATAGATTACAGGTATGCAGTTGAACTATGAGATGCTACTTAAAAGTTTCTTATATTTAAATATGAATTTAGAGTGGATAGATCTTCAATAAACTAATTTGTATTGGTCTTATTTGCCCTATGATGCATATGCCAGATATTTTCATTAAAGCAGCAAAACTGAGATATTCCTTTTTACAAAGAACTCAATCTAGTCAAGTCCCAGAAGTTATTTGAACTGAGGGAAAGCTGTGTCCAAACTCATTTTCATATCTTGACTTTTCCACTATGTCTGAACCATTCAGAAGTAGCTGGCGCCATTCAAAAAGAGCTTATTAATTATGATCAATTGGAATAGTTTTTAATCTTAGTTTTTCCTACAAATGTGTACTGAGTCACTATTAGGTGGCAAGTGCTATTATAAACAGCCTCCACCACAGTAAATCCTTCACCTCAGGGAGATCACAAAGCAAAGGCATAAAATAATTTATCATCAAATCACTGAGGTATATGAAACTGGCAAAGCACTTGAAAAAATAAATGAATTTGATATTTTGTTTAAATTTGTGAGGAACATCTCTAGAATAGCAGCAATGTCTGAACAATGGCTTAAGAAATTGAAGAAACAAATACAAAATTTGGAGAAAGGAAATCCTCCACAATAAATACAAATTTTAAAACATGCTTGACATAGAATGAGTGAGAAAGTCAGTATAGGCAAAGAAATCTAACGAAAAAGTAAAAAAAAAAGCACAGTAAGATCAGTAGTGAAGAGCATCTTCACATGTATGGATTTTAAGAGATAAATAGCATCATGTCAGTCTTTTAAGAGATAAAAAAAAAGGGAGCAACAGATTAGAGAAGGAATCTAAAATCAAACACTGAGGTCCTGGTAGTTATTTGGAGACCATGAGGTGATGAGAAGCAAAATACATCAATTGGTAAATACTCATCGGGCATGTTTTTGTCTTAGGAACATGTGTAAGTTTATTCACATATGGGCTCTATTTAGTCATTAAAAGAAGCAAGTAAATAGGGTCCCCACAAGAACTTGATGTTGGATGTACATGGAACCTTGTCTGCACACCCACTCCAAGGCTTACCAGGCATTTAGTTTATTCAAGAAATTAAATTCCAGAGATGTTTTAGGTAAGAGAACTGAAAACATCTTGGAGTTAGACCATGGAAACATGGATTAAATGGCAAGAGTCAGAACACAGCTTTTTTTTAAAAAAATTAGTCTAGTTTTCTTTTCTTTCTTTCTTTCTTTCTTTCTTTCTTTCTTTCTTTCTTTCTTTCTTTCTTTCTTTCTTTCTTTCTTTCTTTCTTTCTTTCTTTCTTTCTTTCTCTCTTTCTTTCTTTCTTCTTTCTCTCTTTCTTTCTTCCTTTCTTTCTTTCTTTCTTTCTTTCTTTCTTTCTTTCTTTCTTTCTTTCTTTCTTTCTTCCTTTCTTTTGTGCTTTCTTTTCTTTCTCTTTCTTTCTTCCTCTTTCCCTCCCTTTCTGATTTACAAATTTTAATTACAGAGTTTGAGAATACAGTTTTTCCATCCCCAAACTTTCGCCAGCATCAGCATCCCTCCACCAATAACAAAGAGTACACTTCTTCCCACCAAGCCTCCTTGTAGTCTTTTTTTTTTTATTTTGTGTTACACGTGGCATGCTCAGGAGTTACTCCTGGCTCTGCACTCAGGAATTACTCCCCAAGGGCCTCAGAGTACCATATGGGACGCTGGTTATGGAACCCAGGTCAGCTGCGTACAAGCTATACTGTTGCTCAGGACCCTAGCAAAGTTATTTTCTAAAATAATTTTAATAAATTTTATTTTTACTTTTATTTTTAATAAAGTTTAATTTTATTAAATTTATTTTTAATAAACATATGAAGTTCAGATTACCAATTTATAACAACATTGACTTATGGTTTTAATGTGTATGTTGGATATTAGCCCTAAGTATTTTAGGTTTCATAAGTGAATTGCCCCCTTTCCTCCTCCCAGAGAAGTTACAGTGCTCTTGTGAGCATCCCTAATCCCCTGAGTTTATTTCTAACCTTTCCTTTGTTTTTTACATCTCATTGTCACAGTTCCCTAAATCAATTTTCATTACTTATAAGCCAAAACTTTCTGGTAATTCTGGATTTCATATTTGTAGTAAATTAGTTGCTTTTCTAATTCCCCTATAGCCTTTTCAGATTTTACTGTACAGCAATATTCCTTGCTTAACCACAGATAGATCTTAATGCTGTGCTCCTAATATCTGGGAGCTGGTTGATTCTGAAATATATCTACTCCTGGGAATCCATCCTAATTACTTGACTCAGGGTTAGGTTGCTGTAGTTCCTAACACCCCAAAAGGGAGGTCCCACCATGGGACTGGGATAGACCCAGGGCGAGTGGTAAAGCTACCCTGGCACTGAAATGGGACAGTCTATAAAGCATAAGAGCATGGTTTTTATGCAAGCTGTTATGACTTCAGTGACAGGACCCCCATAGGGAGGGACAAGGTGAACTGGCCTGACAACTTCCTATGGGATTTGCAGTAAAAGTCTTGCTTGCTCTCAGAGAACTAAGAACCCAGAAAAATAAGTTTGGGTTCTTTGTCTCTTAGTATGTTTATCCAAAGGAGTGCAAGTTTGGTAAGAAGTAGAGTTAAGTGTTTGACTAATTGACTTAATTGTTTGATATATATATGGATAGATAGATAGATAGATAGATAGATAGATAGATAGATAGATAGATAGATAGATAGATAGATAGATAGATAGATAGATAGATATAGATATATGACTAGAGGGGAAGAGAAAAGCAGTATAGATTTCCCTGGGAGACAGAGCATGTCCCTGAGTTTATCTCCCCCAGAGAATTGCCTCTGCTGAAAGTTTTGCCTCTGTTTTTGCTCGGTAAATCACACAGACATGCAGTCCTACACCTCTGACCCCTTCAGATGCTCTATAAATATGCTAGCAGCTCTGCATTAACTGGGCCATTTTCACCATCAGGCTGTAGTCCCCCATCTCTCTGTCTCTCTGCTGGGGAGGCTGGGGAGGCTGGGAGGTGGTTCTCGGCCATCAAATGCTCAGTCAAGCAGTACCCACATATTATTTTTTGAACTCACAGTACGCAGTTCCTTCAGCTCTGTAGCACTGTAGCACTGTAGCACTGTCTTCCCATTGTTCATCGATTTGCTGAAGTGGGCACCAGTAAGGTCTCCATTGTGAGACTTGTTACTGTTTTACGCATATCGACTATGCCACAGGTAGCTTGCCAGGCTCTGCCATGCGGGTGGGATACTCTTGGTAGCTTGCTGGGCTCTCCAAGAGGGATGGAGGAATCGAACCCAGGTCGCCCAAATGCCCTGCCCACTGTGCTGTTGCTCCACCCACTCAGCTCTAAACCACTGAAATTCCCAAGGTCCTTGATTGATGTCCTTACGTTATTGCAAATCTACTTTCTCATTGCTTCCTTTCCACTTCTGCTTCCTTGGCATTTTCATTCCTATCATCTAGAACCAAGACATAGGAGTCATTTGATACTTTTCATTCACTTGACAAATTAGCCTTTATATCACAGATAAATGAAAACATCCAATATTTGTCCTACCTTTAACTAAGATATAAAGCAGGTAAATTTTTTTAAAAACTTCCACATTTGAAATGGACATCATTATCTTTCAGAAGGCTGCCACCATTTTCTCTCTTTTTTTCTTAGTTGAATCTCCATGAGACACACAGGTACAAAGTTGTGTGTCTTTGTACATATACCTCACACAGGTATAAAACATAGAATGTTCTATACCTGTACCTTCACCAGTGCACGTTTCCTACCATCAATGTCCCAAGTTTCACCCAACCCCCAGCCTGAGTCATCGCAGACACTTTTCCTCTCTCTCTCTATCTCTATCTCTCTTCCCCTTCTATTTCTCCCCCTTTGTCTCTCTCTCCCTTTTTCTTCCTCTCTCTCTTTACCTGTCTGTCTCTTTCTGTCTCTCTTTCTTTCCATCTCTCTCTCATTTTCCTTGTAGGCACTGTGGTTCGCAATACTCTCACTGAAAGTGTATCATCTATATCTTTCAGCACTCAGGTTTTGTCCAGAATAATTATTTACAGCTATAATTGTCACAGTTTTATCACACTTTTGATGATGGGGAAACATGATTATTCACAGTCAATAATGCTCCACATACCAATGAGCACTTTTTTTTTCAATGTGAAGTAGAGATGGTTATAATGTGCCCATGGTATGTTTTAGCTCTATAAAAACAGTACCAATAAGTCTCACAATGAGAGATGTTACTGGTGCCTGCTCCAAGAAATCAATAAGCAATGGGACGATAGTGACAGTGACAGTGACAGCTTCCTACTACCTCTGCCCTATAACATGACTGAAGGCCTCTAGGAGCCCACTCCATAGCATTAACCCTGGGAGATACATTCTCTAAGGTTGTTTTTTTTTTGTTTTTATTTTTGTTTGTTTTGTTTTTTTAACCTTTTGGACCCAGAGCACAACCCTTTTTATTCTAGTCCCTAATAATTTAAAACAAGCTGTGCATCCAAATGCATTGAGTACATGTCTAAAATATTTCTGTAAACAGTGAATCTCCCAAGGGAAAAATATGAAGGGGGGAAGCTTATGTCAAATCACATAATTTAGAAATACAAAATTTCATACATAGAACCCTTATGATCCCAAGAGATTTCTTTTGCAATTTTAATCCTAAGGTTTATAGGGGTTGGGGGTGATTTCATAATTACTTAATAAATTCTTCTCAAATCCTACCTATAACTGGTGTTCATCTATTGTTAGGAAAAGCAAAAATGAAGGGTAATTGACTATTATTGTTTAACACCTAACTACATGGTAATTATTGTTCTGAGTCTTCTGCATAATTATTCATGAAACAACTATTATTATAGGCACCACAATAATAATAGGAAACACATACTGGAGCTTTCAATATGTCACATATTAAGTGGTTTAATTAATTAATTAATTAATTTTTTAGTTTTAGTTACACCTGATGGTGCTCAGGGTTAAATCCTGACTCTACACGCAGGGATCACCCCTGGCAGTGCTCAGGACACCATATGGGGTGCCAGGGAAGAACAGAGTCCCTGGGTCAGTCAGTGCAAGGCAAGAACCCTAATTGCTATACTATCACTTAGGCCCCAAGTAATTCATATATAAGAATTAGTTTAGCCTTCAACAACACCCAATAAATGCAGCATTATTGTACTGTTCACTGATGAGAACACAGGCATAAAGTTTCAAGGCCACACACAACCAGTGGTTAACCTAAGTTTGAAACTAGCTTTGTAGCTCTGTAATCTCTGACATTTACTATGCAAATAACACATGCCTATTAATTTCTTTCATCCTTATAGTATCTTAATTCAGTAGGAACGATTGTTTTTTACTTTGAAGAGACAGAGTAACACACAGTTGGTAGCTTGAATAAGGTTACATATACATTTAGTTCCTTAGCCAGATTTATATGTGTTTGATAATTTTTACCACTACTTAAATATATATATATATATTTAATTTTTTTAGTATTTTGTTTGTTTGGGTTCCTAAAATTTGATGGCTTTGGTTTCTAAATATGCATTTCTAAACAGAATTTAAAAGAGGGAGATAATGAAATCATAAAATTTTGAGAACAGAAGAGATAACAAAGGGACTAAAAACCTAGCAAGTAGAGCAAATGTCTTGTGTGTGTGAGATTTCCAGTTTGATCTCTTGTTTTTATTGCCCTATGCTACTACCATGAAGTGTTGCCCTGAGCACCAACTAATGTTGTCCTAAAATTTTTAAATAGCTAAAAAGCAAAAATAGAAAAGTTCAAGGTCATCATGGCCATGTGACTAAAAGTTTATATTCTGAAACAAGATCTCCAATGTGAATTCAATTCTATCCTGAATAAAGATGGAATCTTCTGTAACTTACATTATTTACACAACTAAATTCTAAAGATCCTTGAGTACCAGCCAAGTAAGCAATACAGAATCGCTAAAAATGGGATCCTACTATAAGAATTAGATTTTTAAAATTTATTCTCAAATCTATATTATATACTTCACACTTAACCATAAGTATGGAAAGAAAAGAAGAGATCAGAACTTATATTGTCTTGGGATTGACTGAGTCATCTTCATTTTTTAGTGGAGTTTTCTAAAATCTTCCCTAACTAAGCACATCTGAATCAAGAGTTTATAGTCAGAGATAGTTGATATCAGCATTGGTGGCCCCAACACTGAGAAGAGGGTAGAGAATAATTACAATATCTACTGTTACCCTGACATAGAGGGAAATGTGAAGTTGTCTCTCTAGCTGTGATTAGCAACGCTTCTCTTTAGGGAGTCTTGTCATTTTTTGCACGAACTTTATTCTTCTAACTAGAGAATATCTTAGGTGAATAATCAAATGTCCTTCCCCACCTTGTAAATAATCACCAAAAATGATTATTGTCTTACAAGTTCTTTCTCATAGACACCTGTTGGCAAATGGTTGAAAATGAATATCCATTAGATTTTGTGCCATACAAAGTGGAGCTCAGGGTCTACTCCTGGCTCTGTTCTCAGGGATCACTCCTGATGGTTCTCCTAGGACCACGTGGGATGCCAGGGTTAACTTTGTACTATCACTCTGGTCCTAGAAATTCATAGCTTGCTTTAACATAACTGTTAGAGATTATAGAAGATTGGGGCCCTATTAATGGTAATAACATGAATGTCAACCATTTGTTCATTTTGTGATCTTTAACTTGCTAAGAATCCTTGGAAACATTAGTGAAAATTAGATCACCAACAGCAGAAAAAAAATTAAGCTACATTCTCTTATTATCATAAAATTTTTAAATAAAAATAGTCAAGCGAGTAATAACTGCAGTTTAGTGAGTCCAACTACATTCACACATGTGATTGTGAAAGAAAAATGCAGCCAGAGAGTAGGCTTGCCTGCCACTCAAAGCAACTAACCTGCTCTCCAACCACAGGGAAGATTGGTTTTTTTTCCCTTTTCCTAACATTTTGTTTAACTTTGATAGGTTATGATTATTAAATGTGCAATGTTCAAGACAGGCCTCACTGTATCACTGTGTCACTGTCATCCCATTGTTCATCGATTTGCTCGAGTAGACACCAGTACCATATCCATTGTGAGATTTGTTACTGTTTGGAGCATATCAAATATGCCACAGGTAGCTTGCCAGGCTCTGCCATGCAGGCAGGACAGTCTCAGTAGCTTGCCAAGCTCTCTGAGAGGGGCGGAGGAATAGAACTCAGGTCTGCTGCGTGCAAGGCAAATGCCCTACCCGCTGTGCTATAGCTCCAGCCTCAGCAAGAAAAAATAAGGCCCCTATTTCCATTTCTCTGTTACAATGGTGTTCCAGAATGTTCAGGCTACCCATTAGCATTTAGCTGACCACATGCTGCTACTGAGACAGATCAGGCAGACACACACATTGGTGACCATCATGGGAACCATCTCTCAACTTAAGTAACATGACAATCAAAATGCTTGGAAGTAATGTGACTCTGACTGTTCCATCATGTTTATTGGGAGCTGAGCCCAACTCGATGTGAGAGCAACTTGGATTACCATAATAGGAGTTACAGAGTAATTAACTTCTTCCACATCACATGTTAGTATAATGTGTTAATAAAAAAGTAATCGCACCTCCATTGTTTCTGCAGGTTCAGCTTAATTACATGGCAGTTAGAACTCTCTTGCTCTCCTTATTCATACTCAGCAAGGACTCCCTTTACCATCTGCTGATATTTAATTAATATACATTAAACACACTGCTCTGTTATTAAATGTAATTTAACAACTTCCTCTGTATTCTAAATTCAGAGCAACATGAATGGAAGACATAATGAAGGAAAATAGAGCCTCCTCCCCTTATTAAAATATTATACACACATTTATCCAACATTACTTTAGTTAATCTAATTTAGAAAAAGATATTTTTTACCTCCTAAACAAGGAATCATGCTTAGAAACTTTAGGAGTTCATAGTTTAGTGAGACCTTCTTTGGGTGCGGGAGGTGGTGGTTGGTAGCAGAATGAACTCATCTGACAATAGCCCCTTATTTCAACAACCTGAGGACAGGAAGAATTGACAGATGATAGATAATTAGAAGCAAAACAGCGTGTGCTCCATTCTAACGTCTACAAGAAATATTTAACATTGAAATATTACCATGTATAGACTCCTGGGGTACAAGTGAATGAAAATACTGCTTAGCATACATAGTTGCCCTTGTTACAGAAATTTAGATGTCAAGATTTGCAACTTAACTTTCTTGAGCTTAGCATGTAAGACCTAGGCATTCTGAGACAGATTGATACATTCCTGTTGCTCAGATGTTCTAGTTCCCAGCATAGCAAAATCAGAAACCAGGCCAGGAAAGGCAGGCTGTCTTCTGGTGCTGGTACAGGTAACAAGGGCACAGATTGCTGTCCAAAGAGAAAGTCAAAACAGTTATGAAACCAGTTCAAGTAAGTGTGATGTTTATTGTTTCCCTACAGTTAAGACATAACAAAATCTTAATGATGAAATATTACTTCCCAAGGAACTACTGTACCTCTGAGCTCCTGTTCAATGATCCAATCACATTTAACAATACCATGACATCTAATCTCAACTCAATTTCTAGCAAAGGCATTATACTAACAATGCTTCAGTGGAAGTGCTTTTATAGAGACAAAATTCCATCAAAGCTAATCCACGGAATTCAGAAACCAGATTTAGCTCTATGGACTGCTGATTGGTACCTGTTTCTCTGAAAATAATAATCCTCAAAGGACTCAGTAATCACTGAGTTACTGAGATGGTGGGGTGTGGAAGGAAGTGGAGAGAGGAGTGTCACTGAAGCCTTGTTGGAGTTCCGAATTCTACAACTTTTAGAATGGATAAAGACCTTCCAAAGTTTCTGGGGCCAAGCAGGCCATTTCTCTAATAGATTTCAGTGTTCTCACAAAGGGAAATTATTGTACAGCATAACAAAGAAAGTCAGGAAACAATTTCTAAGAATGAAATTTCAGAGTGGGCTCTTACTGCCTGTGTTCTCCATTGAACACAAATCTCATTTGCTGTCTCTATTTCTTTGCTTTTTTTTTTTTTTTTCTACTCTGGACCGGACTCTTTTCCCTCTTGGATATATCCTTGTACAATCTCCGGTGGCTAGGGAAGGCCCCTGCGGCTTCCCCGTCACTGCCCCCAGCCAGGCAGCCTGTGCCACACGGATTGAGGAGGAAATGAGGGCATGATTGCTAGTCAGTTGCCTTTTATTCCATTCTCCCCATGCGCCTGTTCTAGTCTCTCTAAGTCTCACACTGCTCCTCATTCCCGTCTCCTCCTGTCTCTCTCGCTCATTTCTCCACGCTCCATCTTGCTGCTCTGTTCTTTCTCTCATCTCTCTCAAACTCTCTCCAGTCTCTCCCCAACTCCCCAGCATTGGGGGTCAATGCTACACCCTGTCCTGGTAGCAAAATCAACATAAGAAAGTCCTTCCTGACTGCCCATCAGGCTCAAGGGAGAAAAAAACACCTAGGGGTGTTCCTCTTCTCCTTAGTCCAATAACTCAATTAACATCTTAATTAACATTTTAATTCCACTTCTTGATATTAGTTGTTTTATATGAACACAGTAAGAGATAGGTTGAGCTTGTAGGGTGGCTCTCCTGGGACCATCTCGCCACAGACTCAGACTACACTGTTCAGGCCAGATTACTCTTTCCTAACCTTATCAGAATCTGAATCTAGTTATTACTTTTTAGATCACGACAGAATTTGTCCATGACCACGCTCTTAACTTATAGTCAAGTATTATGGGGCCAGGCCCATTTCAATGCCAGGGCAGCACATAGCTTGCCGATTCCATCCAGTCCCTCATTGGGACCCTGCTTTTGGGGTGCTAGGAAGTAAAGGCAACTGAGGCTTAAGTTGAGAGAACAGATGTGCAGGAGGAAAATATCATTCAGAGTCAATTAACTCCCAAGTTATGAAAGCATGTCTTTTTAACAGTCTTCCTGTTTCCATACAAATAGGACATTTTTCTGAATTTTTTTTAATTGTTTTATTTTATTGAATCACCATGAGAAAGTTACAAGCTTTCATGTTTGGATTACAATCTTACAATGATCAAACACCCATCCCTCCACCAGTGCATATTCCCCACCACCAATATCCCGGGTATACCCCCCCTTTCCCACCCTCCCCCTGCCTCCATGCAGACAATATTCCCCATACTCTCTTTCTAGTTTGGGGACATTGATCTGAATGAACTATGCAAAAGACTTAAGAAGAGAAAAACAATAATTACAAGTCAATAGAGCACAAAGAAGGAGGTTACAAGTAAACACAGAGGAATGGGAGCACTGTGATGGGAGCAGCCCAATAAACCTAAGCTCCCTGCAGCAAGGCAGAAATATTATCCTACATATCCTCTCTTTCTTTCCCCTTACATCTTTCTAAGTAAGTTAAATAAAAACCATTAAGCAAAGGAAGAAAGAAAGAAAGAAAGAAAGAAAGAAAGAAAGAAAGAAAGAAAGAAAGAAAGAAAGAAAGAAAGAAAGAAAGAAAGAAAGAAAGGAAGGAAGGAAGGAAGGAAGGAAGGAAGGAAGGAAGGAAGAAGAGGAAGAAAAAAGAAAATAAGGAACAAAAAAAGGAAGTGGGAAGGAGGAATTACAGAATGGCATTGTTTAATGAACCTTGAGGTATCGCTTCATGCATTTTTGTTTGGAGGGGCAGGAAAGGGCAGTGGGCAAATCCAGCTGTACTCAACGTTTGCTCCTGGCTATGTCCTAAGAGATCACTCCTGGTGGGGCTTAGCGACCATGAACAAAGCCAGGGGTCAAAGTACCAAATGTTGATCTAGGGTCAGCCATGTGCAAGTTAAGAGCACTCCAGGCAAGCACCTTACCCACTGTACCCTCATCCTTGACTTCATTCTCTTAAAATGAGGTAAGGAAATCACAAGACATAAGTGCTTTTCTTGAAGTTTCTTTCATTTTCAAGGAAAAGAAAGAGAATGTGACATTAAGCGTAATAATGTGTGTTGCAGAGGCAATGGAAGAGCTGTTTGTATTCTAGTCTCTGATTATTCTGGCTGAGAGATAAATAACTGATCATTTGTGAATCTGAGACAGGAGTCAAGTGTCACAGCTCCGAACCCTCTCTCCGACAGTGTCCTAAATTACCCCACCCTCAGTTACGCGCTCTCATGCTCTCCCCTCTGTCCAAAGCAGCCTAATGAACTCAACTCTGTCCACCTCCACTGACTGAAACTGCTCCAAATACAGCTTAAATTGATATTGGAAATGTCTATAGATCTTACTATTTATGTGATCGTACGTATTCCATATAACCCCCTGCTTCATTCATAGCAGAAGGGAAATTCCTTTAGGATGAATAGCTTCCAAGAAATAAGAGCCTGAAAATCTCAGTTGCCTTTGCAGATACAGTAAGGGAAATATATTCTCATCATTGTCTCTGAAGCGATATTTCCATTCTTTTTCTTTCTGGACCACAGCCATCTGTGCTCAGGGATTGCTCCTGACTGTGCCCTCTGGAATTCCTACTGGTAGTGCACAGGGGACCATATAGGATGCAAGGAATGAATCCTCATCATCCATGTGCAAGGCAGGCACGCTACCCCTGTATATGTTTCCAGACCCCATTTTAATCATCATTAAAAGATAAAAAAAAAAAGGTGGAGCAGAGCAATAATACAGTGTGTAGGGCACTTGCACTGACTGCATCAAGCCAACCCAAATATGATCACCAGAATCCCATATGGTCCCCAGAGCACTGCTAGGACTAAATCCTGAGGGCAGAACCAGGAATAATCCCTGAGCATTATCACCAGTGTGACCTCTCCCAAAAAAGCAAGCAAAAAATATAATAAAAGAAATAAAAGTCAGTCCAAGCTCTGCTCAGGAGCTGCCCACTCTTTCTGCTATTGCTCCCTGCCCTGTTGGAGATGCTCAATAAACTTCCTGCCGATCCGGTCCCAGAAGTCATACCAATGCAACCGTCAAGTACTATTTCTGTGCCTTCAACTATTTCTGGGTTGTTTTTATTATTTTATTCAGTTATTTTCTTTTTTAAAAAAATGTATAGAGGGGAGATATAAAGGGAGAGAAAACCCCAGTGGAAGCATTTGGCTGTAATTTCTGATAGTAGATAACATCTCTGGGCTGGCCCTCTTCTGTGTTTGATTTCATAAGTGTGAAATTGAATGCATTCACTTGCCCGTCCTCAGAGGGCCATCAGCAGCTCCAGCTTACTGGCTGTGCAGTGACTGTCTAAAACAGAGATGACCAGGCTCTAGCATGGCACAGCCACGTGACCTTCCACTGGGATGAGGAGAGATATTGGTTTATGTTGAAATAGCTATTAACTGCCTTATGCTTTTCTACCCCAAACATCTGACAGCTAAAGATCATGTTCTGTTATCTTCTTGACTTACCATTTTATCCTCCTTTAGCATTTTTTAATCCCTTATATACAGTAGCATTCTAAAATGTTTTGCTTTGCTTGTGAAAGATTTTTGTTTTTTTTTTGTGTGTGTGTGTGTATCTGTCTGTGCGTATATGTGTGCACGCATGTATAACTGTATGGTGCCAGGCATGGAATCCATCTACCATGCATGTGCTTTGGTACTTGGCCATAGCACTATAGCACTGTCATGCCATTGTTCATCGATTTGTCCAAGCGGGCACCAGTAATGTCTCCATTGTGAGACTTGTTGTTACTATATTTGGCATATCGAATATGCCATGGGTAGTTTGCCAGGCTCTGCCGTGCGGGCGGGATACTCTCGATAGCTTGCTGGGCTCTCCGAGAGAGATGAAGGAATAGAGCCAAGGATGGCCGTATGCAAGGCAAATGCCCTACCTGCTGTGCTATCATGCTGCCCTTCTGAGCCATATTCCTGGTCAAAATTCAATATTGTAATATGATTAAAATCAGGAAAATTTTACACTATAAGTATTTTTTTTCTTCTTTCCTTTCTTCCTCGAGAACTTATTTGGAGGTAGTAGCAGGGGGGAGTACAGCTACTCATATACCCTCGACTGAAGACCGGTTCATCCCTATTCAGGGAAGGCCGTCCTCTTCGACAGAGTGCACAGCTTCGGGAGAGACACACATGGAGAGGTGCGGGAGGAAGGGGACACACGCCTAGCCAGCCAGATCAGCAGAGTCAACCCTGGCAATCAATGGGGTGACAGATATCGCAGCTAGATTGTCCTCATACCTCCCAATCTCCAGTGACCCACGGATCACACCCATAAGCCACACCCTGCCACACCCTGCCTACTCATTTGCCATCCTCCAGATCTCAACGGCTACTCTTCCCAGACAGGAGCATAAAATGAGGCCCCCATAGCTATGCCACTATATTCCATGCTAGGCTGTTCTCACTCGGGGCACCCCAGTGGGGGGCGGGTGAGAACCCTCACCGCCCCAAGGGACCCAGCCTGGGCAGCCAACCTCCACTACCCAACCACTGCCATGCTACAGGCTGCTTTCTGGACACTTCCTACCCATTTTCCATAATTACCACACCATATTTAATGGAGTTCAGACAGTAGGCAACAAACTCTCTCTCTCTCTCTCTCTCTCTCTCTATATATATATATATAGATATAGATATATATATGTATACATATATATCAGAGAGACTGGCAAGCTACCGAGAGTATCTCACCTACATGGACAGAGCCTGGCAAGCTCCCCATGGCATATTCGATTTGCTAAAATTAGTAACAATAGATCTCATTCTTCTTACCCTGAAAGAGCCTCCAATCATTGGGAAAGATGAGTAAAGAGAGTCTGCTAAAATCTCAGGGACGGGAGGAATAGAGACATTACTGGTGCCTGCTGGAGTAAATAGATGAACAATGGGATGACAGTGATACAGTGATTCCTTTCTTCCTCTTTTTCTTTCAATATGGAATGATCAACTAATGAATATTTTTTGTTGTTTTAGAAATGTTACCTTAATTAATATTATAACACATTATAAAAATATATTTCAAAACTGCAGCTGATCATCATGTTAATAAAAATTAAACTAGATTTCATTTTAGAACATGCACTGATGACTCTTGTTGCATCTACTTGTGTGACCAAAGGAGCAATATAACTTTTAGGCCAACCAAAGATACAAAACATAAAAAATAGAAGGAAAAGTGAGTTTACAAAAAGTACTCATTAGATCACACTTGGACAAGTGTATAATTCTTGTCAAACTATCTCAAGAAAGGTAATGAAACTGAAAAGATTCCAGAAAAGGGCAAAGGGCAGGATCATGGTCTCCAGGAAACAGCAGCAGAGAGGTGAGGAATGAGGCATCTCCACAACAGAACTAGGACTTTAGGGACATCTGTCCATGACATCACTACTGTGTATTCAAAAAATAAATATGAAAGCCACAGCGCTCTCTCTCACCACCTGCATTTGGTGGTCTGGTGCCGCTTCCCCCACCTGGGGTGGCCAGTGGCGATGGGAAATGAAGGAGGAAATGAAGGCAGACTGGTTGGTCTCAATTGCAGTTTATTCCAAACTCCTCTCCATTCTCTCCTGATTCTCCTTCTGGGTTCTCCTGACTCTCCCCCGATCTTCCCCTCCCCCACCCCCCTATCCTCCTCTTGGGTCCTGCTCCTTCATACTCTCCTTCCTGCTTCTGCCTCGCCCAGCCCACTCTTACAGCCTTAATTAAATCCCAAAGCATGACGGTTGTGGTAACAACTGCATATAGATGTCGTCATATAATCAACAGATGTAAGGTCCTTCCCTCAGGGAAGTTTCTTCTAGGACAGATTCTCATCCAGCAATATGGGTGTGTTTCTCCTGTTCTTAGTCCAACAAATATATAAACATTCATGATGTTAGTCATTTTGTATGGACATAGTAAGAGATCACTTGTATCACTTGCCATCCTGTTGATCTTCAATTTGTTTGAGTGGGCGCCAGTAACATCTCCATTCGTCCCTGTCGCATGCTAGTGTAGCCCAATGATATCTGCTTGCTCCAGGAACATGAAGAGCCTCAAATCATTCATTCAGGGTCTTGATGAAGAAGTGTGACCATCTCATAGGTGGGCGGCCACAAGGTCTTTTGACGTCCTGTGGAATCCAGTTGGTAACAGTTCTAGTCCAGCAGTCATCTCTGAATTGCATTACGTGTCCGGCCCATCTGATATTTGATGCCTTGGCAAACAAGGCAGCAACCCTGATTCTTGACTGTTGATGGAGGTCAGAACTCTGGATTCCTTCTCTCTTTTGAGTGAAATGTGATACTCCAAGCATAGCTCTTTCAATTCCTCTTTGGGATACCCAAATAGCGTTCTCATCTTGTTTTTGTATGGCCCAGGTCTCTGAGGTGTATGTTAGTGCAGGAAGAATGAGGGAGTTGAAAAGATGTGCCCAGCGTGGAGGTTCTTCATCTTCTTAACCACTTCTTTGAAGCTCTTGAACCAGTTCCACACTGCTCTCTTCCTCCTGTGCAGTTCTGGCACCAAGTCATCCCTCATGTTGAGTTCTTGACCCAGGTATACATAGCTGCTACATTCGGAGATGTTCGTTCCATTGAGAGCAAATGGAGCATCAGGGACTAGTTTTTTGTTATGAACATTGTTTTGCTGAGATGCAGCTGCATTCCAACCTTTCCACACTCTCAGTCGAAGTCAGCCAGCATTTCTGCCGCTTTGCTAATGTTTGGTGTTTTAGAAGTGGTGGTGTAGTTGCCGACCATCAATCTTCACTCCCATTCCTTCCCATTCCAGTTGTTGCATGATGTTCTCGAGGATGGCACTGAAGAGTTTCGGTGAAATGGTGTCACCCTGCTGAACCCCTCTCTTTGAGTCAATGATCAATTCCTTGTAGAATGGTGAGATCCTGGTGGTGAATTTTAATACAGCTTGTGGGAGATCTTGATATACTGAGTTTGAATGCTCTGTTTGGCTAGGGCTTTGATGACCCCTTCAGTCTCAACAGAATCAAAGGCCTTCTTTAAATCGGTGAATGTTAGAAGGACAACCATGCAAGCAAGCCAGGTTCCAAAAAGGACTCAGCACGATCAACCATATACAGACAGTGACCAAACTCATTGAAGTTTCGTGAGAATTCAAGATGCTGCTCTGTCTAATATTCATAGTAAGAGATACATTAAGCTTTTAGGATGGCTCTTCTGGGGCCATCTCACTATAGATCTCAGACTACAGTGCTCAGGCCAGATTAGTCTTTCCTAACTTTAACAGGGTCCTAATTCAGTTGTTATTTTTGGATCATGACAAAATTTGTTCATCATTGTGCTCTTAACTTATAGTTAAGTATTATGGTGCTTGGCCGGCCTATTTTGATGCTAGGGTAGCTCACAGCTTGCCCTGGGTCCAATCAGTCCCTCATCGGGATCCTGCTTGGTGCTAGGAACTAAGAGCAACTGAGGCTTAAGTCGAGAAAACAGATGCCCAGGAGTGAATATTATTTAGAGTCAGTTAACTCCGAAGTAACAAAAGCATAGTATTAACTGTCTTCCTGTGTCTATACAAAAAGGACATTGCTTTAAAGTAAACTATGCAAAAGGACATAAGAGAAGGAAAAAAGCAACATTTCGTTCACAAATATAAAATCATTGATTTCTGAAGAATCTGAACTTACCAGTTAACAGAGTCTGATTCGGGCTAAAGGTGATTGACAGGTTGGGGAAGAGAGCACAGATAAACGCAGTGGAATGGGAATGCCTCAGGAGCACTGTAATAAACCTAAGGTCCCTGTAGCAAGGGAAACAGGACATACCAATGTTATCCTAAAATGTTTAGAGCTACATTCCAATAAACACAGAAGAATGGAGGTGCTTCAGGAGCACTGTGATGGGTGTTACTCAGTAAACCTAAACTCCTTGTGGTGGAGGAGAAAGCACAGAGCAACATTATCCTACACACTACCTTCCTTGTCCCTACATCCAGCAAGAATCTTGGAAGTGTGTGTGTGTGTGTTTGGTCAGGGGTGGGGAAGAGGACTGAGGGATGCACCAGAGATTGAATCCATAGCTTCCACAGGGAAAACAAGCACAGTATCACAGAACCACATCCCCAGCCCATGAGTCTGAGATTTTATTTCAAGTTGTATTTTATTGAGGTGCCTGTAAGGTTTGCTCAGGAATAAATGACAACCTTCTGATGACAGAGCGGCATTGCTAGAACAAAAGGTCATCATGCCCCCTGCATGGAAGACAGGACTTCTGGTTCATATGGCCACAGGGCACTAGCAGGCCACATTCCACGCTTTCTTACATCCCTTGCTTCAGATACCAGAAGACCAGAACAAGCACACTGGGCCCATCCATCTCTGTTCCCTTTTCCTGCCCAAGACAACTTAAAATCTGTTTAGGTTCTACCAGGGTGCAGCTCTACCTAAGCCTAGCCAGCAGCTGGCAGGGCCCACCAGAACGCACCCAAAAAAACTCCTACTTCTTCATTTTACTGTCTCTGTCCCTCTGTCTGAACTGGATAAGGTCAGTGGTCCATCAGTGCCATGATTCTGAATACCATTAATGACAGTTTTATGCTTACATCTTTCTAACACCACACTGCCACCTGCATTGCTGTCACAAGAGTAACTCTGTCCCTACTCCCTCCGTCCTCCAGAGACTCAGTTTGGCGGACCAGTTCCCGGGTTTTTTTGCCTTTGGCTTTTGGTTGCTTTCTTACTATGTATGCTCATATGCCACAAATGAGAGAGATCATTTAGTTTGTCCCTTTCCTCCAGATTCTCCACTGAGCCTGACATCTAACCTATAGCTCTATACAGTGTCAAACTGTGTGATATCATCCTTTTATAATCATTGTGTGGTATTCTATAGTGTAAATATACCACTAGGTCTTTATTCATTCATTCATTGTTGAACATTTGGATTGGTTCCACGTCTTGGCTACCTTAATAAGCACTGGACTGACATGGTCCCAACGCTTAGTAAACACAGTTCTAAGGTTCTGTTGACCAGTTCTCAGGTTCTGTTACCTTTGACCATTTGTTTTTCCCTTCCTATATTTTTCTATATCTGCCCCTATAAGAGAGCATTCTCTTTTCTCTTCTTCTAGCTTCACTCAGTGTGATACTAGCACCAGCCTTTGTAGCAATACATTGCAAGATTATGGGTGCTATCTGAGCCCTGGCAGGGGATAGTGATCTGCACTGGTTGAGATGTAGGTGCACCTTCTACCTGCAAGAGAAGAAGTTGCAGCCAGTGGGCACATTTATAAGCAGGATCCCCCCAAACCTGGACTCTAAAGGCACAGGAAAGACAGGATATTAACTGGGAAGAGCCAGTAGTGATCCTAAATAAGTTTTGCTTTCCATAACAAAATTAAACCACTGGACTCGATATTCCAACTAATAATTATCTAAGGGCACATGCCCTCCCTAAATGTTGAAATTAGTGTCTAATACAATATTATTTGTGCATAGGAAGTTACTAGGCTTATACAGGGTGAAAAGGCTGAATTAGTCTGATTTGGTTCCCATGGAGAAAAATAAGTCTGCTTATGCCTGGTTTGTCCTCAATGAAATGAACATCTCCAAATGCAGCAGTTATGTGTACCTAGGTCGAGAACTCAACATCACATATGACCTGGCACCTGAACTGGGCAGGAGGAAGAGAGCAGCATTGAATGCCTTCAAGAGCATCGAAGAAGTTGTTAAGAGGATGAAGAACCTCCAACTCCGGGCAAATAGAACATCAGGAACTAGTCTGTTTCTCATGAAGATTGTCTTCATGAGATGTGCTCTGGGCACAACTTTTGGACTCCACTGTTCTTCCTGCACTAACATATGCCTCACAGACCTGGGCCCTATGAAAACAGGATGAGAACTCTATTTGGGTCTCCCAAAGAGGAATCGAAAGCCAATAGGATCACTATTGGCTCTTCCCAGGTAATATCCTGTCTTTACTGTGCCTTTAGAGTATTACATTTCACTCAAGTGAGAGAAGAATCCGGAGTTCTGACCTCCGTCGAGTATCAAGAATCAGCAAATTACAGCACCCAAAAGGAGAGAGAACAAAAGAAAATGCCCTGCCACAGAGGCAGGGTGGGGCCATAGGGGATAGGGTGGGGGTGGTAAGAGGGATACTGGGATCATTGGTGGAAGTGAATGGGCACTGCTGGAGGGATGGGTAAAGGATCACTGAATGAGTGAAATGCAAACACAAAAGTTCATAAGTTTGTAACTGTACATCACAGTGATTCTCTAATAAAAAATTTAAAAAAAGAATCAGGGACGCTGTCTCATTTGCCAAGGCGATTTAGAGACGACTGCTGAACTAGAGCTGTTACTGACTAGATTCCAAGGGATGTCGAAAGACCACATGGCTGCCCACCTACGAGATGGTCAGACTTCTTCATCAAAACCCTGAATGAACAGTTTGAGGCTCTTTGTGTTCCTGGAGCAAGCAGATACTATTGGGCTACACTAGCATGTGACAGGGACGAATGGAGACATTACTGGTGCCCGTTTGAGCAAATCAATGAACAACAGAACGACAAGTGCAAGTGAAGTGATACAAGCCCAAAATGATTGAGACACTTGCTGTTTTAAATCATACCTGCATCTGGAGAAGAGGGACAAATCACTTCACACTCAGGAGATTGCCTTCACCCTTCTATCTCTCTCTACTCTCTGAGTCCAGACTCCAACCAACTACGTAAGCCAATCCAAACCCCTGGCTAGGAGCAGCAGTAAGGTAAGGGTGCTAGGTAAGGGTGCGAAGGGTGAAGCAGGACGAGAATCCACCCAGGTCTCTGTTGTCTCCCAGCAACTTAATCATTTTGAACCTCAGCAAACATTGAAGTGAAGGTAATTATCTTAGAATTTATTAATTGCAGAGTTAGCACGTAATTATGAGATCACACCCAGATATTCTCTGCTTCCTTTTTCCCCACTGGTACAGGTAATACAGCAACAATTTTTCATTTATATACTAATAGATTTGCCTTATCTTGTATTTCACTGGGAATTTGTTTAACCAGGACTTCACTGATATGTGCAGTTGTTTAAATTGAAAAATAGCAATGCCTTCCCCCATAACCTTGATACAAGTCTTATCTGTGGTGAAAGTGACAAAAACATATCTTTTTGTTGAGACAGGCCTGGCATAAGCTTAGCTACACAGAGATGTCATTTTTATCTAGGGTGAGAAATAAAGAGTGTCTTGGTCCTTCCTTAGAGTTCACTGATTGTGACATAAATTTGATGTGATTTGTTGACTGTCCCTTCCCTCTGAAACTGCCAGGAGTCTGCTGGGGGTAGATACTGTTATTATTAGAAGAGGTTTTAGGAATTGATATTTGGATCTAAGGAAGAAGGTAAGTAGAGAGATAGTAAAGTGTGTCAGGCATTTGCCTTCCAAATAGCCAGCCAGGGCTTGATCCCCAGTGTAGAATAACATTGCCACAGGTAACTTAGGTTTACTTGGTTTTCTCCCATCACAGTGCTCCCATTCCTGTGTTTATTTGTAACTTCTTTCTTTGTGCTCTGTTGACTGGTAAATATTGTTTTCCTTTTCTCCTTAAGTCCTTCACATAGGTTGTTCAGAGAAATGTCCTTTTGTATGGACACAGTAATAGATACATTGAGGCTTGTAGGGCAGCTCCCCTGGGAACATCTTGCCACAGACTCAGACTACAGCGCTCAGGAAAGATTAATCATTCCTAAACCTAGCAGGGTCTGAATCTAGCTATTACTTTTTGGATCATGACAGCATCTGTCCACGACCAAGGTTGTAACTTACAGTTAAGCATTAGGTACTTTGGCCAGGCCCATCTTGATACCAGGGTAGCACATAGCTCACTGCTTGCCCTTGGTCTATCCAGTCCCTTGTCAGGACCCTGCCTTTGGGGGATGCTAGGAAGTAAGGGCAGCTGAGGTTTAGGTCAAGAGGACAGATGCCCAGGACGTAAATATCACTGAGAGTCAATTAACTCCCACGTTACAAAAGCATAACATTGTCTTCCTTTGCCCATACAAAAGGACATTGCTCTGAATAAACTATGCAAAAAACTTAAGAAGAGAAAAACAATATTTTCAAGTCAGCAGAGCACAAAGAAAGAAGTTACAAATAAACACAGAATAATGGGAGCACTGTGATGGGAGTAACCCAAATAAACTTAAGCTACCTGTGGCAATGTTACCCTACATCCCAGCTCCTTCTTAAAGTCCCCTGAGCACCATCAGAAGAGATCCTGAATACGGAACCAGGAGTAAGCCATTAAGTATTGCTGGTATGGCCCTAAAACAAAACATTAGTTCATTCATTAGTTAATTAATTAGAAATAAAGTATAGTAAATTCATAAGAATTTTATGTAGATTTTATAAGAATGACTTAGTTCTAGGATTAATTAAATATTTTTATAGTGGTACTGCTAATGTATTTTTAGTAATAGATTTTATCTTCTGACAGCAATAGTGAAACAGCAAAATAATGGAAGATATATCCAGTAGATATGTTTCTGCACAAATAAATTTTATGTCAAAATCTTGTTATTCTTGCATTGTTTATTGGATATTTTGCTCTTTTTTCACTGATATACAGTTACAGATTTGTCATATGAGGCTCATATAAAGGATTGGGTTTGGTTCAAGTTTCTCTATTTTATTCCATTGGTTATTTTTCTAATTATAAGTTTTTAAATCCTACCAATTTTTTTTTTAAATTCTCATGTGTTTGTATGTGTGTGTGAAAGGTATTGGAGGTTTGGTGGAGAAAAACTCCATGTTCATATTCATTAACAGCACCCTAAACCCAGTACCTTATTAGATGTGAAAATACTAGACTATTCTTGTTGAATGCCCTCCCCTCCCCTACCATTTAATCATGTCACAAATGATTTTACAAATCCTACAAATAATCATTTGAGGGTTTGGATAGGCATGTATTGATTCTGAAAGACCTATTTGGGGACAGCTAGACCTGTACAATAATAAATTGTTGACTCAAGAATGTTTCTGTGTTCTGGGGCTGGAGCGATCGTATAGCAGGTAGAGCATTTGCTTCACATATGACCGACCTGGGTTCAATCCTTGGCATCCCATATGGTCCCCCAAGCACTACCAGAAGTAATTCCTGAGTGTCGAGCCAGGAGTAACCCCTGAACATGGCTGGGTGTCACCCCCCCAAAAAAGAAGCAAAAAAAAATAATATAATGCTTCTATGTTCTTTGTAGGATAACATAGCTTCAGGAAGTTTAGGTTTATTGGGTTACTCCCACCACAGTGCTCCCATTCCTCTGTGTTTATTTGTAACTTCTTTCTTTGTGTTCTGTTGACTTGTAAATATTGTTTTTCTCTTCTCCTTGAGTCCTTTGCATAGTTTATTCAGAGCCATGTCCTTTTGTACGGACACAGGAAGACTTAGCTAATGCCATGCTTTTGTAACCTGGGAGTCATCGTAATATTTTCCTCCTGGGCATCTGTTCTCTTGACCTAAGCCTCAGCTGCTTTTACTTCCTAGCACCCCCAAAGACAGGGTCCCGACGAGATGGACCCAGGGCAAGCAGTGAGTTGTGTGCTACCCAGGCATTGAGATGGGCCTGGCCAAAGTGCCTAATGCTTAACTATAAGTTAAGAGCTTGGTCATGGACAAATGCTGTCATGATCCAAACAGTGATAACTAGATTCGGACCATGCTAGGGTTAGGAATGATTAATCTTTCCTGAGTGCTGTAGTCTGAGTCTGTGGCAAGATGTTGCCAGGAGAGCTGCCTTGCATGCCTCAATGTATCTCTTTCTATGTCCATACGAAAATAACTAGTATTAAGATATTAATGAGCGTTTGGAGGAAGGAAAGGATAAAAACCCCTTAAGAGGTATTTTGCCTGCTAATAGTCAGGAAGGGTTTTGGAATGCCTGGCCCTCAGAAAGGGCTTTCTTACGTTGATTTTGCTAGCTGACTGTGTGTAACCTAGAGGGCAAGGTGAAGAGAGACAACTAGGGGAAGAGACTAGTGAAGAGGGTGATTCCAGAGTGAAGGTAGATCCAGAGAGATGACAGAGCTGGGAGTGCAGGAGAAGAGAAAGATGGAATACTGAATAAACGGTAACTAATCAGCAACCAGCTTGGTCCTCGTTCTTCCTTCATCTGTCCTTGGCCAACAGCTGTCCCGATCCAGTCCACACACAGAGGTTTCAGAGCACTGAACGCGGTGAGACAGAGCCTCCTGGAGAGCCCGCGAATGCACACACTCTTCAGCGTGCATTAGTTTTTTACAGTTATTTAATAATTTGTTTTATTATGACACGGGCCCCATAACCAGGCCACTGGACCCCATGCCAGGCTGTTTTCACTAGGGGCCCACCAGAGAGGGGGCGGGTGAGAGCCCTCCCTGTCCCAAGGGACCCAGCCCCGACAGCGGACCTCCACGACTCAACTGATGCCACACTCCAGGCTGCTTTCCACATGCTCGGCCGAGCTTCACATGTGAGTGAACATATTCCTAAAGCTAGAGGCCAGACACTCCCTACTCATTTTCCATAATTACCACACCATATTTGATTGGAGGCAAGATGGTACCAATGCCACCCGAACCCCACATATTCTCCTGATTCCAGTTTATCATCTCGCCTTAGACAACACGTGGCTCAACACGCCAGGCATGGAACTCTACACGTGATTCCTGATAGACATCACCAGCTGTTTTTGCAAGATTCAGACAGAATGACATCAGTGGGGCACAGAGAAACTGCAGCGGCAGCCACAGCGTTACTGCCTGCCCCACCCAGCCGAGTCACAGCGCAGTCGGACATAGAGCCGTGTCAGCAGTGTGTGCAGTGGCTCATCCACTGTGGGGTGCTGTCATCCGACAACTGGGTGACCTGGCACTTGGCACAAGTGTTCAACCTGGCACAGACCCTCTGCAATAAGGTCCTGCTCTGCCAGCTGCTCAATAACCTTCGGAAGCACTCCATCAACCTCAAGGAGGTCAACATGAGGCCACAGATGCCCCAGGTGCAGCCCGGAGACGCAGGCAGGTGCGTGTTTGTCAGTGTCCTGATCATTACAACATGCCAGTAGACCAAAAGCTTACATTTGGTAGACTGGGAACACCTGTAAAGACAATTAGAGGCTACCCCAAAAGCCTTCATCCCTCTCGGAGAGCCCGTCAAGCTGTCGCATGGCAGAGCAGACCACCCATGGCATACTTGATACCATGGCCAAAAACAGTAACAACGATGGTCCTCATTCTCCTGATTCTGAAAGAGCCCCCCAGTATGCCATCGGGATACATTAGCACATGACAGGGATAAATGGAGACGTTACCGGCGCCAGCTCCAGCAAAGCAATGAACAACCAGGATGACAGTGACAGATGGTGATTTTCTGACAGCAGTAGCAAAACAGCAAATTAATGAAAGTATATATTCAGTAGAGATGTTTCTGCACAAATAAATGGATATTTTAAGTATGGGTGAGGGGGGAAGAGTTCTTTATCCCCCCCTGTTCTTTTTTTTAGTTGCTCAGGGAGCACTCAAGGTGATGCTCCTGAGACCAGGCTGAGAGTAAACACAGGCCTTAAGTCCAGGCCTTCTGCATTCAAATATTCTCTAGCCTTCTGACTTACCTCCTTGGCCCTTAAATATTAAATATCTATTGAAAACAAATAAAACACTCTAGGCCAAAAGACATCACACTATGAATTTCATTCCTAAGTATAAGACATTACCTTGAGTTCAAAGAAATATCTAGGCTTGTCATAACATGCTAAACTTTTCTCCAATTTTCCATTACTTTTTCTTTGTTGTATATCATGTTAGAAATGGCAAGCTTTAAATGTGTGAAGGGGAGGGAAAATGTGTATGCCTATGTGCAAGAGAGAAAAAGAGGACAGAGACAGAAATAAGAAACAAATGCAGAGAAAGATTGGGGAAGGGGGAGTATTGGTCTGGTTAGATATTAAAAGTATAAATGGCTAAATCACAAGGCCATAGTAGGTTCAGAATGAGATGAGATAGATTAAAATACTCAAGTGAGAATGATAGCTGGTTCACAGGAATGACAATTGCTGATATATGTACCAGAAGTCCACATTTCTAAGTCATTTTAAAGAATCCTCTTCCCTAGGAGCACTCTTAAGAGTACATTATAGGGACTTTTTTTAAGAAAAAAATTTTAAGGGGAAAGATTATATATTGTATTTTAGCATCTTATAGTCTTTCAGCCTCATAGAGGTAAGAAAAATAAATAAAAATGATTTTATCTCCCTAAGGAAGCAATAGGGCCAAGCTTGGATACTGTACTGCATTCTTCTGAGGAGTCTCAGGACTGGAGTTAGCAAATTCACAAATTCATTATTATGAGATACTCTGAGATACTGCAATTTATTAAAAGGAAAAAATATATATAACACACACCCACACACACACGTCTACTATTGTTTTGATGCTATTCTTTTCAGCTGTTAAGGAAGCCACAAGAAAGTTGACTCACTTGTTTATTTCCATGTAGTTGAAGGAAATTTATCTCTTTATAGAAGAATATAGTTGCTGACCTTTAGATGATATAAGGAAACACTATGAATCTTACTTCCGAATCACTCACTCCTCATGGCCTTGGTAAAATTCCAGATGTAAGAAAGTGCAATTTTTTAAAAGTCAAGTAAAAAAAGAATAGTAGCTAATAATATCTGATGCCTATATGCAAAATGAAGGAATTCCATAGGTGGCTCCTGATTGTGGCAGATTAAAACTCTTTTAGAATTTCAGGATTCTGCCTAAATTTCCTTTAATAGCTTGCCCACTAGGATTCAGTGTATAACTGTCAGTCTGACATTGCTTTCAGTTATCATGAGAAATGTTTAAGCTCCTTTGAGGGGCTCAATATTAAAGAGGATTGTCTTGGTTCAGAGATAGAGATGAGGGCAAATAAATCCCACATGTCTCCCCAAGGCTTGGAACTGAAGTAGATACAGATATGAGGCCCTCCACTCAGAAGGCAATCACAATTCTCACAGTAAGTGCAAGAAATCACGGAATTAAACAACTCCTAGATGAAACACATACAAATTGATTTACTTGCATTTTCTGAAATTTATTACTAATCACTGCAGGTAAAAACTTCACAAATTTTACAATTAATTAAAGTTTAGAAATGTTCTTTTTGTTTTTAAGCATCACTTATCTTGTGGATAATGCCAGGATCAGTATTTGGACCAGATCTCATTGATTAAACATGTTACCATTACTTCATATAGCCTTTCAAACACAGTGGTAGAGGGGAGTTGTTTTCTTACAAACACTCTCAGCAACAACTCTCATCCTAGTATATGTGAATTATTTGGTCCCACCTTTGCAAACTCATTGTCATAAAAGGGAAAGAAGCAGATAAGAAGAAAATTGGGATGCACACACACACACACACATTAGGAGGAAAAAGGAAAAAAGGAAGAGAGAAAGAAGCAAATCAACAAGAAAGTGAGAAAAGAAGGAAGGAAGAAAGAAAGAAAAGAAGGATGAACAATTCAAGGGATGTATAGGGAAAAAGATTTCTGGTTTGGATGAGTAGGACAATTTATGGAAAAGGTTGAAATTTAGTTTTCTTTTAAAGAATAAAGAGAAAGAGGCCACCAAACTCTAAATTAGAGGTTTAAATAAGTTCTGATGACACGAATAAGGCAAATATGGTGCCAAGAAATGCTAAGACTTGTAAAGTTTTCATGAGTTCCTGCCTAGTCTGAACACTAAGGTCCTTCTGGCTGCAATAAAGATGTCTGTGCTTTAAGATACATGGCCTGTGTATTAATTTTACTGAAAAGCTGGAATAGAGAAGGGATCACTAAGAAAATGATGGCTGGAGGAATCAGTCGGGATGGGAGATGCGTGCTGAAAGTAGATAATGGACCAAACATGATGACCTCTCAGTGTCTGGTGCTGAAAGCCATAATGCCCAAAAGTAGAGAGAGAGTATGGGGAATATTTTCTGCCATGGCGGATATTGGTGGTGGGGAATGTGCATTGGTGGAGGGATGGGTGTTTGATCATTGTGTCATTGTAACCAAAACATGAAAGCTTGTAACTATCTCACAGTGATTCAATAAAGTTTAAATAAATAAATAAATATCTAAAAAAGAAATTAGTATGTGTTCTGAAGAGTGTGGGTCAAACCAAAGAAGACCTATTTCAAGGAGATAGGATTTAGATATTTTAAAGGGCTTCTCTAACTGCAGGATATTCACGAGGAGGTAGGACTTTTCTAACAAGTTGACCTCTTCGGTGGAGATTTCTTAATTTTGAAGATAACCCCCCCCTTCCCTTTTAATACTTTGCACTGTATCTTTGGAAGTGTCATGGCATCAGATGCATGATGAAAAGGAGGATGCTTTATGATTATTTAATGAACTGGAGCAATAGCACAGCGTGACTGAAGTGATAGCACAGTGGGTAGAGCGTTTGTCTTGCACGTGGCTGACCCGGGTTCAATTCCTCTGGGAGCCTCGAAAGCTACTGAGAGTATTCGCCCACACAGCAGAGCCTGGCAAGTTACCCATGGCGAATTCGATATGCCAAAAACAGTAACAACAAGTCTCACAATGGAGCCGTTACTGGTGCCTGCTCGAGCAACTCGATGAACAATGGGATGACAGTGCTATAGTGCATATTATAATGAAATTAAAGATCAGGATGCAGGCAAGTTCACTGCCACCTTTAGTCTTTTAAAGGTCGAAACAATTCTGCCACATGAAATGTATGGTTCTTATGGCTGAAAATGGCCAGAGGGTGGTGTCAGAGGAGTGAAAATAGATTTCAAAACTAGGTAAAGAGATTTGATTTTATTGGTTTTTATGCAGCATTAAAAGGGGGTGTTTGATATTTCCTAAAGATTAAAGTGGTATAATTGGTTTACCCATTTAAAGATAATCTCATCCCAGAGTGCAGAAAGTAGAACCTTCAAGAGAAATCTTTAGAATGGGGGTAAGGGGTAGAAGTTCGCATATATAAAGTCTGTCAGAAATTAGGATAAAAATATCCTGTCTGAAGGCACTGACTGAGATTTAAAAAGAATGGTTGAATCACCTGCAAATGTACTGGACCCTAAGTATTAAAATTTATCTCAAAGCATTATTTCAATATTGTATTTTTGTCTATGAAGTAAAAATCCTGGAATTCAAAAGATGATAGCAAATCTTCAAAGAATGAGTTGAATGTATATCCTTCAGAAAGTGACCAATAAATATTGCTCTCACCAAACAAGACTTAGGTAGACATTAAGATCAGTGAATTTCCAGGCCAGAGCAATAGAACCACAGGGTTTTGGAAACTTGCCTTGCAATCAGCCAACCTGGGTTCAATCCTTGGCACCCATATTGTTCCTTAAACTTGAGAAGAATGATCCCTGTTCAAAGAGCCAATATTAGGCTCTGAGTATATTTCTGAACAAGTATCTGGTGAGCATTAAAATGTGGAGTTTTATCACTTAATTGCTAAGATAAGCTTTGGATTGGTATCCTTTAATAAAAATTGAGAATATGGGAAAAACGCATCTAATCTGAAAAGCTTAGTCACATTCTGTCTCAATACCAAGGTCTCCTAAATATACTTGCCAAAAAAGTATGTATTATCCATAATCAGTAACTTTCAGTAATGAAAGTCAAGCCCCATACTGTATACTTGCCTCCAAAATTTGCGATTATAATAATTTAGGTCTAAATATGCCTAGATATGAGAGGCCTAAGCACTACATATAATCATCATTTAAAAAAATAATGCTCCAAAGAATCAGAGGTGTACTTACATCAAGTAAGTGAGGTTTTCTATCATAATAACCACATTTTGCAAGAATCTTCTAAGGTTCTAGAAAAGATATAGAAAATGTGAAAATCGTGGTATTTGTTGGCTTCTTGTTTTGACTTCTATTTTATTATGACTTATTCTTGTCTAAATAAGCATTCACACTTGCATATGATGTTAAGTCTATTTTCTAAGAAGTCTTTCACATGTATACAAGCCATTTATGTGTGACTTCATTACTTTGTGTAATATAAAGTTTTTGTGCACTCTTCAAGGTGATTTGGCCAAAAATGTAAGTCCACCTAACTAAATGAATGAACTCATTACGTATTGTTATTGATTTCAGGTCAGTTAAATAAGGGATCACATAAAACATTAAATAGGTTTTGTAATATTTATTTTGTGACCATTCACATTGACAATTGACAAAAGAGCCATTTGTCTATGAAGGTCAATCCTTCTTTCTGGCCAAAAAATTATATAATAGGAATATAAGAAGAGGCATTATCTTTTTGTTCTTTATGGTAAGGAGAAAACATCCATTTGATCCATGAATAATTTCAAATTATTAAGAGTAAGTTAAAGAATGGAAGTACAGAACACCTCCATTTTGAATTGCTGAAAAGTGAATTATTACCTGATATAGCTCCTCTAGTATTATGATAAAGTTTTTATGTGAGCAATAATCACTCAGTAACTGGAGCTTAAAATGAGCTTCAGATGTGTACCTGGCAAACAATTCATGTCCATAAAGACAAAGAAAGTGGAAAGGTCAGTTATAGCCACAACCTTGTGTTTTTTATTGGATGTATAAATAATGGTCCCATTAATTGGTGTAACAGCAATATACATCAAGTTTGCTTTCTCTCTGTTTGGAGTATTGGCCTTAGAATAAATAATACAATAATCAATAAGATAATTGGAAAATGTTTTATAGAGAATTTCTGATGAATAATTTGAATAAATCAACATTGACGTTCTTAAAAACTGATACTGAGCACTGAAATGCCTTGACAATTGGCCATGCATCTCAGAGAGTGGCCACTGGACCCCATGAGCAATGCTTGGAGGCGCCTATCCCCCCACCAAAAACAAAACAAACCTTATAAAGCCTATATAAGTTCTCAAAAGCCACACTATATACACGGAGTTAGTAAAGGTGAATACATTGACAAATGTGTGTCCATCGACCACTAAGAGATAAAAAGTGATATTTGGACTGATGCAAGAGCAGAAATCTACCATTTTAAAAGTTTGCTTTCTTCTTAAGGAGGTTCCCAACTAATGTTCAGGGGGCTCAGAGTGATACTCAGTCAACTTGGTGAGACCACAGTGGCACATCAAAAAAGAAAAGGGAGCATGAGGGCATGCACTAGGATTATAAACAATCAAAGCATATAGCCCCGATCCTTCTGATCTCTCCCTATTCACTCTTGCTTGTTTTCTTCAAATTAATATAAACAAATAAATGCTATCACACTTAGAAAGTGATAGGACTGGGTAAAAAAAGATAGAAAGATATCATCATCATCATCATCATCATCATCATCATCCCGTTGATCTTCGATTTTCTCCAGCGGTCTTAGTATCTTCTCCATTCGTCCTATCCCTGAGATTTTACTTTTTTTTTTGGGTCTCACCCAGCGATGCACAGGGGTTACTCCTGGCTTTGCACTCAGGAGTTACTCCTGGCGGTGCTCAGGGCACCATATGGGATGCTGGGGATCGAACTCGGGTTGGCCGCGTGCAAGGCAAACGCCCTACCCGCTGTGCTATTGCTCCAGCCCCCCTATCCCTGAGATTTTAGAAGCCTCTCTTTACTCGTCCTTCCCAATGGTGCCTCATTGGAGGCTCTTTCAGGGTCAAGGGAATGAGATCCATCATTGTTATTGGTTTTGGTATATGAATACACCATGAAGAGTTTATCAGGCTCTCCTATGTGGGCAGGAAACTCTCGGTAGCTTGCCAGGTTTTCCAAAAGGAGAACTAAGCTATAAGATGTCCTCCGGGAGCTTGGTTTTATAGTCTCTGGATGTTGGCCATTGGTGGGATTACATGACGTGGGGGGAGGGGCAATTTCTGTGTGTGACCGCCTAGTTACTGGAAAATAGGGGATCTGGGTGGAAGAGGCCCAGTCCAGATCTGAACAGGCTTGGAGATCTCAGCCCTGGGTCCCACACACCTGGATTCCTCTGCTGGTTCCTTCATGCGTGAGTCTCGTCCAAACGTGTGGAGAGTGACCTTGAACATGGCTGTGGCTGGGTTCTGGAGGTCTTCAGCTGCAGAGGCTCTGCTCAGGGCAAGGAGGGAAACTCAACCCACCCCCTCCGAGGGGGCTCCAGTGAAGACAGCGAGACATGGGGGCAAAAGACTTGATAAAATTCAGGATAATAGTCCTGTTTTGTGAAGCCCGGGAAACAGTTCATCTAAACATTAGGATCTACTGTTTTCCATCAGTCCAATGCAAGACGTCTAATTCTAACTGCTCAGAGTTTTTATAATGAGTGAAAATGATTTGCCTGTAAACAATGACAAGTTGGAAAGTTAAAGTTATTCTCCAATCCACAATATTGGTTCTTGAGTAAAAAATGACAGAGGAATCAGCTCCCGTTGACATTATCCTTTCTTTCATCTCTAGGAGAGAAGTCAGAACCTCAGAGTTGTGTGTGCTGGTGACCTATGTGTTTCTCAGGAGGTTCATACTCTGCTAGTTTCCTCCCTTGGTTATGGTAGCCTCCAGTCATGCCAAGCTTTTTTATTCTTGGTTCCCAGTTATTGTGGCTCATGGCAAATTTCTGCCAAACATGTGATAAATTATGGTGATTTTGATAGTTCAGTCGTGAACTTTCAAACTCTTTACCTCTAATATCTTTGACCTCCTCTGTCTTGATGACCTTTCTTTCCAGTCCACCTCGACTACTTACCTAAAAATTGTAGCACAGACTTTTACTTTACCAGTAAATTCCTCCATATCCTCAATTTAAAGCATCTCACTTTCTGATTTTTACCTCTTTCAGCATCTCTCCATCTATGTATCCCAACTCCTAAACTTCTTTAGTCCTACTATTTAATAAATTCATCAAAATTTTACCACAACTCACAAGCTCAGTGTCTATGCCAATATATCTCACTTTAAATTTCTAAACTCATTGTTGTGTCCAGAAATCGTATTTCTAATTCATGAAGTAAACCTTCTCCTGGAACCACTTATATCTTCTCTCTTTCTATAAGCACTTAAAAACATAATGTAAGATAAATTCTGAGTGTAATTTTTTTCTGAGGAGTTAGGAGAAAATCACATCTACCTTTATTCACCAGTCTTAATCTGTCCCTATCTTCACTGCCTTTTTTCTTGTTACTACATGTGGAAAAATTGCATTAAGGGGTTTTTCATCCCTCCCACGGTTTCTCAAGTTTAACTTGGCCTAATATCCTATTTTCAGTGGGAAAAAAATCAATTTCTACCTGGAAATCTACATGAAATTTAATAAGTAGAAAGCAGCCCCAAGTTACTGCTAGTGTTTGTTAGATCTTCCAGCGCCCTGTGTGTGTGTCGAGAGGGGGCCGTGTCTCCCACACTGAGGACCACAGCCATCTTATTTGACAGTTTCTTTCTTTGTAAGTGGTGAATTTTACAAAGTAGTGAGTATTTCCTCCCTTTTTAACTTGCAGCTTACCCTTGTGACTTGCATTGGTCAATGAGTCAAGTTGTCCATGCCAGGGTGAAGTTTAGGTCTCATGTGTCCTTATATTTTCCCACTGATCTTCAAGTGTTTTCATCAGTGCCAGGAACCCCTGGATTCCAGAACGAAGGAGGCATGTGGCATAGACAAGAGCTCACCACGGAGAGAAGCTGATTCGGAAACTTCGACAAGAGTTTCTCATTGTCCCAGATAGGTCTGGCTGTGCAGACTGCCACCAGTACAGCTGCAGGCCAGCACAACGCTCCTTGGCAAGTCACAGGTAGAGGCAGAAGGCGAGGTGGCTCTGCGGGCCTTGTGTCGCCAGCTCAGGGTTCTGAGCGAGAGGTTCTCCCAGGGCGCCCACCTTCCTTTCCAGAAACTTCTGCTGACTCGGCTGGAAAAATGGAGCATCATTTGCACCATCTGGGGATGAGCGCCCTGTACCACACCGGCACCATGCCCTCCCTCCATCCCCCCACCACCTCGTGCTCACACCAGGCGGGGCAGATATGATGATGCATATGACCTTCTGCTTCAGCTACAAGGATGTGGAAAGAGAGTTTGCTGGCTTGAAAATAAGGACACCTGGAGAAGTGGCTGGCGCTGTCATCGCAATGTTATTACCCACAATGTACTCTGAAGGACTCAAGATAGGCCGAGAGCGGTTGCTGCACAAGGCTTAGGTCAGCATCCCCGGCAATTCAGGCCTGTGCCCTGACCAAACAGCACCATCCTGATGGAGACACACAAAGCAGTTGGGCAACAGATGCTGAGCTTCCCTCACTTGCAGACAGTGCTGCACTGCAGTCATCACAGTGCACACAACCCAGGGGGTCCTCAGCTACCCCTGCTCCTCTTTGTGACCTGCAATGGGTACCTTGGCATCGCCGTGGTTTGGGGGCTGTCACCGGCTCCTTCCTCTTCAGCTGGAGGAAGACAGTGTAGTGGTCTTGGATATTAGGGAATATTGCCTTTAACAGCAAACGCCATGGTGTGGACCACTTTATTGCAGTGGGAAACAGTTCAAGGCAGGTAAACATAGCTCCTGATATCTCCCCTTCTGCTCCTTATCCTAAACGCACGCGCGCGCGCGCACTTCTCTCTCTCTCTCTCTCTCTCTCTCTCTCTCTCTCTCTCTCTCTCTCTCTCTCTCTCTCTCTCTCTCTCTCTCTCTCTCTCTCTCTCTCTCTCTCTCTCTCTCTCTCTCTCTCTCTCTCTCTCTCTCTCTCTCTCTCTCACACACACACACACACACACACACACAGCTGTTCAGTAGAGGTTTAGCTTACAGTCACTTACCTAAAGTGATCATCTCCCTTACTGTTTTCTAGTGAGCTGGCATTCCCCACTTCTCTCCATGAATCCACCTGTGAGATATTCTCTCCCTCCCTTTTAGATCCAAGTTAAACGTTCTTGACTAATCCAGGTAGCTTTCTATTAAATGACTTGATCACCTACTTCCTTATTTATTGGTTTTATTTTTATTTTTTAATAAATGGTGACTCTGTTGGGGTTGAAACAAAAGAGTCACAGAAACAAAGTTAGTGTTTGCTGCATTGTATTATTATGACCATAGAATCTAATCTTACTGCCCATGCTGTATTGTTTATGGCCACCCCTCCATTAGATTCCTTTCTCTAAACCACCACCGTCTCTCTTTATGTTACAATCAAGATTTCATTATTGTTTGAATCATTTTCATCAGAGTAAAATTATAGCTGACAATTTTAGAAAATATTCCTTTCTGACTTTCTAATTTTATCTTTCTTTCTCTCTCATGTGTGCATGCACACAAATTTTCCACAATTTTTTTACTTCTCTAACTTTCTAAAACCAACTCCAATCATACTTTAATTTTTACCACTTCACCAGAGCAACATTGCCAATGCTAACAAACCTCTCTAAAATGTGAACTGTTGAGTTCCATTTTCAATTATCTTTTAAAAACCTTATTTGCAGATTTAAAGCTATTGACAAAGAAGTTTTGTTCTTCAAAACCACTTCTTTACCAGGCCTTCAGAACATTAACTCACCTGTTTTTTCTCTCATCTTCAGTCTCTACCCTTCTATGTCTCCTGTGCTGACTTTTCCTGATTACCCAAACGCATAGAGTTTGGAGCCAAATGTTCTTAAACTTCTGGCCAATCCTCTTTTTTTATTCAAATTTTATATAAGTGATCTTATTTGGTTTTATAATTTTGATACCACATATGTCATTGGATCTCCAAATTATTTATCTAACTTAAGTATCTTCCTTAATCAATCCTAAGGAAATCTTCATCACTGAATTCCTAATGTCAAAGGCCCTTCTGAATTTTAAATTTGAACAAAACCAAATCCTTATTCTCCCATAAACCAGCTCCCCTCAAAACCTTCACCATCCATGGAGCCATTAACTAAAACACAAGTTTTGGTGGCATTCTAGGCAATTTTTCTTTACTTACATCCACCTCCAATCTATCAGCAAATTCACTTTTCTCTGCTTCAAAATATTCTCTTAGTTCTATAAATTATACATGAAATCTTTGTGTAGGTCATATTCACTCTTGTTTCAGTTTGGAAATAGCCTCCTTTCAGACTTTGATTTGTGCTCTTGCCTTCCATCCAAAAACTAATATTTAGTGAAGTGGTTAGTCCTTTAGTAATTAAGTTAGATCTTCACTGACTGTTTTTTAGTAGCTTCACATTCAGTAAATAGGTCCAAGTTACTTCAATTTCCTCCCCTTTCCCTACTGGCCCTCAGACCTCATAGACTGGTACTCTGCCCCATACACATTCCATTCCAAATACACTATCATCTTTTCGATTATCTAACATTTCAGACACAAATCGCTCAATATGAGCTCTTGTTTCTGCCAGATAATTTCCTCTAGATAGACATTTGGCTAATTTTGTCACTCTATTCACACTGTTATTCCATTACCTACTTTTTAGTGAGAGGTCATCTCATACAAATGCAACTTCCACCTAGCTATCTGTATCATTGTATCACTATATCACTGTCATCCTGTTGTTCATCAATTTGCTTGAGCTGGTGCCAGTAATGTTTCCTTTTGTCCCTGTCACTTGGTAGTGTTGCCTGATGGTATATTGGAGGCTCTTTCAGGATAAGGGGAATAAGGACCATTGTTGTTACTGTCTTCGGCATATTGAGTATGCTACTGGTAGCTTACCTGGCTCTGTCATGCCTAGTTACCGTGACTGTCACTGTCATCCTGTTGTTTGTTGATTTTGCTCGAGTGGGTACCAGTAACGTCACCATTGTGAGACTTTTTGTTACTGTTTTTGGCATATCTAATTCACCACGGGTAACTTACCAGGCTTTGCTGTGCGGGCATGATACTTTTGGTAGTTTGTCCAGCTGTCCAAGAGGGATGGAAGAATTGAACCCAGGTCGGCCATGTGCAAGGCAAATGTGCTATCCCTCCAGTCCCCTTACTAATTGGCTCACACTAGCTGTCCTCCTCCTGGAGTTTATGTGTGTGTGTGTGTGTGTGTGTGTGTGTGTGTGTGTATGTGTGTGTTCTTACCACTTTATAAAATATTTTCTTAACTTTCATACTTGTCATCTTCCTCCACTAAGCTGTAAGTGTCATAGGACAGAGATGTTTTTGTTAATTTACTGGTATTTCCTCATGTCACTGTATTCCTAAAGCTGTGTCTGGAATTTATAGTACACTCAGTGAATATTATATGAATGACTATGATAAAAGACTATCACACTAACCTCCAGCATAGAAATATTTTTAAAATTTTTTTCATATTTAACTTCTTATACCCAACACAAGTTTATCTTATTCATCATTAAAATTATAAGATATAATAAATGCAGAAAGTTCCTTGTGTTCTTTCTTCAGTTTTCCTTCCCTCATTTAAATTACACTTGTAAAACTAAAGTGTAATTCTTAAACTGAGATATTGACACAGTAAGACACAGAGCATTTCCATCACCACAGGAATCTGTCATACTCCTCTCACTAGTGTGTCCTTTATATAGCTGAGTAGTATTCCATGGCACAACTATACTGCATTTTGTTAAGTATTCACACACAAAAGGATATCTGGAGGTTTTCCAATTTGCTGCTGGTTAATACAGATCTGCTAAGGGGCTTGTATGCAGAATTTGGTACGTATCCAAGTTTTTATTTATCTCACATAAATACACCAGGGATAAATGCTAGTGGTATGGTAATTACATGTTTAGATTTTAAAAGAGACTATGAAGCTCTGATCCCCTGTGGCTGTGATCCTTTACACCACCAGCAAAGTTTAAGTGATCCAGTTTCTCCACATCCTTCAAAACATTGTGTGCTGTCACTATTTTTTTGTTTTTAACTTCAGCCATTCTGATAGCTTCAAACATATCTTGTCAAATCATAGCTTTTAGGAGATTCACCACTTCTCCACACCAATACTGAATGACTTCTAAATGAAAATTATTAGATGACTGGTGAATTATATTGATCAAACAGTAAAGGGTTATCAATGATCACACGTTTAGCAAACACCAAGATCCCTAAATGAAGAATATAACAGAAATGTAAATCTGACTTCTACATTTCTAGGAAACAATTTTAGATAATATGACATCAGAATGCCTTAGGAAGACTGCTAGGCTCACAGGCATGCTTTGATATCCAATGGGAAAGTGCATTCTAAAACTGGGAGATTTAAAATCTCATGGACACAAATTAAATTAGATTCATCGAGCGACCAATATGTCTAGATCTCATCTTTTATATCTCAATCAGTTATCAATCTAATGAGAAAAGATGGTGCAAGCTCTTGGAAGTTTCTGTGTTTTTTTTTTTTTTTTTGCTTTTTGGGTCACACCCGATGATGCACAGGGGTCACTCCTGGCTGTGCACTCAGAAATTACCCCTGGCAGTGCTCAGGGTACCATATGGGACGTTACAATCAGTATCCGTGTGCAAGGCAAACACCCTACCTGCTGTGCTATTGCTCTAGCCCCCTCTTGGAAGTTTCTTAAATTTAAAAAAAAAGAACCCTTTGGCTTTCTATGCATCTCAGCTGCAAGAAACCAGACATTTAAATAGACCTATAGCTCCATCTCAGAATACTTTTGTGCATCTGGCAAAAATCTGAAATTTTATCCTTATTTTCAGTTTTGATACTGAAAAATAATGATTATAAATTTATAGACTGGGGATAGATTTTATTTATAAGTTTGCCAAATAAAGTTTTATTCTCAATGTCCATAACTACACAAAAGCTTGTGCAAAACATTGATAGGTAAATTATACAAAATAATATTAGTCCAGTAAATTAAATATACCGACATGAAAGTAATTTCAGGTTTCATATCTTTGGATTGTTGTCTTTTGGGCATAACCGTGGGTAACAAACCCTCCAAGAAACTATTCAGACGAAAGACTCAGAGCTTTAGATCTCAGATTGTCATTTCTACCTTCTCATTCATGGCCATCATTTTCACCGTTCATTTAAACACACACACACACACACACACACACACAGAGTTAGGGGCTGGAGAGATAGTACAGTGAGTAAGGATCTTGCCTTGAGTTCGGCTGACTTGGGTTAGGTTCCAAGAACCCTATCTGCTTCCCAGGCTCAGCAGTTGTGGTGCCTGAGCACAGAGCCCGGAGTAAGTGCTCAGTATCAAATAAAGAAAAACTAAAATTGAAAAAGAAACATTAAAAAATTGATAATTACTTAAACACAGATACTTATTTATTTATTTTTTAAGGATGACTACATAGTAGGTTCTTAAATATAAATTAAAAGTAATACACCAAGACTAAAGAAAAAAGTTAAAAACAAACAAAAGATAAAATTAAACAGTTAAAATTCCATATAGTTAAAAGTGCAAAAGTGGGTCCAGAGTTATAGTAAAGCAGGCAGGGTTTTTCCTTGCACGCAGCTGACACAGGTTTGATCCCCAGTACTCCATATTCCATGTAGTAGGCCAAGCATTGCCGGGAGTAAGGACGGAGGGCAGAGCTGGAGTGACCCCTGACCATCACTCAGTTTGGCCCCCTTCGAAAAAAGTGCTAAAGTTAAAAATTACAAGCTCACAGAGCAGCGCAAGGCTGATCAGAAGACAGTGGGCTCACAAATTCTGCCCAAGGTCAAAGCTGTTCCTCAACTCCAGGGCTACCTGCACTCTGTGTTTGCACTCTCCATCGGAGTCTCTCCTCACAAATTGGTGTTCTAGCTTTCTTATAAGCACCTCATTGAATCACGGATCCATTTTCAAATAAATAAATAAAAGTTAAAAAAAATTATAAGATGAAATGAGATTTAAAATGAAAATGACAAACTGGAGCCACTGAGATAAAAAAAAATAATAACCATCCTAAAATAGAGAAAAAATTAAATTTATTTACAAGAATTTTTTGTAGTATAATTCTCAGGAGTCCTTCGGACACCCTCATCTTCCAGGGCAATTTGTGCTTTAAGCAGCAATTCTTCTCAAAAGCCCTACATGTAGAGCTTTCCAATAAAATAGACTTGGTGGTCAGCCCTGGGATTCCATTGTACAGAGTCAGGTAGAGCCCCAGGTTGTTACAATCAGTATCCAGGTTGGACTCTGGAAAATTCTAAGAAAAGCAAAAGAAGCATTTAGAATGACTTCTTATTGCATATATCCATCTATGTGTCAGTGTGGGTTGCACTATCCCATTTATTTCCTCCCAGGGTCACGGTATTGCTCTGGCTCTGAGGTGCCAGGGGTCACCAGGAAAACAATGCAGACCTCAGGGGGGATGATACGGTGCCAGAATCTAACCCCTGTAGGCCCCTGACCTCCATATAACTCCCTGCTTCCTATTTTCTTTGTTGTTCAGCCATTACAGCAATGTTATGAGATACACAGGGATGATTCGCACCTTTAAGAAGAAAAACCTTTCTTCAAGATTGAAGCTGAGAGTTGAGGAGTGTAGATTCATATGGCTTTCTCCAAAGAAGAAAGAGCCGGTTTTTGTTGGTGTTTTTTTGTTTGCTTTTTGTTGTTTTTGGCTGGGGGCTGACATTTTTTGAAAGTGCTAGCACACTCATTAAATATTAGTAGAACTTGTGGTGAATAAGAAAAAGCCTTGTGGAAAGTTTGAACCAAGACGGGTCTGTGCCACCTAGGCAGGAAAACCCCTGGGGATTGTCTCAGCAGGAAAGAAGTCTGCCTCATCGCCTCAGTGCTCATGCACTGCAATAACTTTGCTGGTTTCCGCTTGCCCTACCATATGCAATCTAGCCCACAGCCGTTTGTGCAGTCACCTAGTGACCTGGCCCCGGCGGGTAAGAAATGGGAAGTTGTGAGGATGGCTGCATTACCTGGATTTTCATGGTCTTGGCATAAAAATATTTTGTACCGGTACTTTCTGAGCAATGAACTGGCAAAGGGTTGTAGAGTGCTGTGAGCCTCGAAATCACCTTTCTGCCTGTCAGGCACTGCCCCAGCTGTAGGCCCACATTAGTCTATAAATACCGCAGCGGGAAAAGGAGAGGACTGTGTCCCGAACCATGATCAGAGAATTTCCACAGCTTTGGGACTTTTAGGCTATGCTGTTTAAAAAGCAAACAAACAAGAACAGTGTGGGCTTTGGGAGATATACTGCATTCCGAAAGGGAACACTTTGGAGATTAGAATTAACACAATTTGGGAAACAGCTTGGTTTGAAAGAAACATCACTGCTTGTTTGCTTTGTGATAAACTGGGATGTTTGGTTCGGGGAAGGTTCTGGAAGAAGCATCCAAGCATTTACTGTCTCTGCTGCCAGCGATTCTGAATTTTCTTAACACGTTCGCTTGAATTTTCTTGCTCCCAAGCTGTTAAGGATAGAAGCAACCAGGTATGAAAGGGAAAAGTTAACAAGGGCAACACAATAAAGACAGAGAGACATTAGTAACAGAGAATGACTCAGTCGACATTTTTATGGAGGAAAGTAAAAACTTTCTAAGAATATTAAGTAAGTCATGAATGTCACAAAAATATGAAAAGATTCTCCTTTTATTAGCTATGAGGCAGATTCTTGCTTCCTCTCTGTCTTGAATATACCCCCTTTCCTTCTTTTCCTTCTTTTTTATTTCCCTGTCTTTTAAAAATTTAAATTGCATCTTCCTAGCTTCTTGCCTCCAGATAGCAGTAGCATAGTATGACTTTGCATTTATCCATTTGTCTTTTATTCAAAACTATAAAATTCATGCCTCATGTACCAGGCACTGTACTGGCCACTGAGAATACTAATTAAGATAACTGGTTCTGTTAAACATATGCTCTTTGCTTCAATATAGGATATCATGCAGCAAGGAAGTTTGAGTCTTCTGAGATAAATGGTGACATAAACTCACTTCACTGACTTAACTTCTACAGCAGTGGGTAGGTTGCAAAGCCACTTCAAAGACCAAAATACTTTCTTTAATGGAAATTTTGCTTGCTTGCAGGAGGAAGTAGCTAGATTGTCCTTATACACTTCATTGTTGTTTGTTTATTTCAGTCTGGGATAGAACCCAAGATTTCACATATGCCAGCCCTCTGAGCTCTACCAGTTGAGTCACAAAACCAGCCAATTATATATTCACTGTATCACTGTCATCCCATTGTTCATCGATTTGCTCGAGCGGGCACCAGTAACATCTCCATTGTGAGACTTGTTGTTACTGTTTTTGGTATATTGAATACGCCACGGGTAGCTTGCCAGGCTTTGCCATGTGAGTAAGATACTCTCAGTAGTTTGCTGGGCTCTTTGAGAGGGACAGAGGAATCGAACCCCGGTTGACCGTGTACAAGGCAAACACCTTACCCGCTGTGCTATCAATGACTAAAATAATTTCTATCGATTTATTTATTACAGTCACGTGTATTTTTCTTCAACATAAATCTTTTTTGTATTGTTTTCCATTTTGGTATAAAATGAATCAACATTTTTCTCCACCAACTATTTCTAGAATGATAAAAACAGAATCTGTGGATGCTTGTAAGATGTGTAAGAATGCCTGAAGAGAGCACAAGACATAGAGCACTTATCTTGCAGTCACCAACCCATTGTTGATTCCCAGCACTCTGTGTGATTCTCCAAGCCAAGCTGAGATACACCCCAGAGCACAGAACCAGGACTAAGCTCTGAGCACTGCAGGGCATTGCCCCCAAACCAAACCAGACACAAAAATATTTTCCACTAGAATGTATCCATTTTCTTTGCCCCCCAAAATAAATATATATTTTTGAGAGTCAAGAAGTCTTATAATCTGACTTAATATGAAGTCATTAATTATATTTTATAAAAATTGACATTTTTCATGCATAATAACCTAAATACAGTCTAACATTGCATAACTTTGCTTCAAATTTATGAAAACATGTACATGCAAATTGTAGTCAGAGACTCCTTTGTGGTATTAGTAAGGTATTATTTGAAGAAGTCACTGACCTCCAAAAAATGTATAAGGCTTGTTATTATAAGTATCTAATTAGATAATCCAAAATCATAGAGTATCTGCCTGATTTTGAAAAGGTAATGTTTGTTCTCATCAGTCTTTATAGGTTTATGTGAACAAGATTATGGGGATCCTCCTAAGGCAAATGTAAGCTAAGAGTAGATGAGAAAGAGTCTCTAGGAAATGGAAATTTAAATATTACAAATGTGAGGAAGGGGTAAGCAAAAAAAAAAAAGAAAAGAGTAATGAAAGCAATTCTAACCTTCTTCACTTTTCCCAGTTAACAGATAGTATTATGTGTAAACATATCAAGAACAGGAGGTAAGATAGAAGGGAAAAGATTGAATTTCTTACAGGGATATAATAGTGTAGCTAGTGTTTTCCTATCTTTTTATTTATTACATTAAAATATAGTTTTCATGATCCCCAACAAATTGATTTACACTCAGAAGAAAACAATGCATTTTTGTCCTATAATTGCTTCAGTATCATAATGGAAAATAGTAGCCTCCATTTACAAAAAAGAAGGGGACTTTTCATACCTACTTTGCTAAAATTAAGCACCTTTAGTTTGTAGGGGATTATTCAATGGGGTAGCCCCATAAGGATTTATGCTCCAATTATATATGACTATGTATTAGTTTTCTATTCCCCCAAATATTGCATCCAGTGATAGAAAATCTATAGTTGGCATCCAGTCTTATCTAATGTAAAATTGTGAATTATTGCTACATTTCCAGCAGAAAACATTATTAAAAGGGGATGTCATCTGAAGCAGGTCAGAATTTACGTATAGGTCAACTATGAACCCAAAATTATGTTCTAGAATTCTTCCATTTCCGTAAGGAAACCCCACTATTGCACTCTATAACAAAGACTTGAGATTGTGTGACATTATCACACTATTAAATTATACAATTTTGACACCCCAAAATATTTCAGGGATGTTTGAGTCTAGGCTACAGAGCAGGTGGTGAAAGAAAATGAAAGACACTGGGTATGACTGCCACCCTTATGAAGACATCAGCTAGGAAACACCCGAGACACGCAGCAAGATGAGAGAGCTTCAGAAATGCCAAGGATAGTGATTGACTTGGCACTAACTGGAACACTGTTTCAGGAAGGAGACACAAAATAACAGCTTTGGTGCTTGTTGTTCTGTTAACAGAATGTTAGGAAAGAAAACAGTACAATGGAGAATGTCAACTTGGGAAGAACCAAACCTTATACCTCAAAAAGTGTTATAGCCAACGCCTTGTTGCTGCCTAGCACATGAGAGACAGGGAGAAAGGAAAAACAATCCTAGAGAGAAGAGCAATGTTCCCAGAGTAATTGAGATAAAATATTGTTGAGTCAAATACTCTCTTGTCTCAAAAAGTCTTTTCTTATCTCAGCAAATTATATATGAAAGTGATGCTCAACAAATAACTCCACTTCTATCAAAAACAAAAAAAAAGTAAAGAGTTAATCAAATGAATCAATGTGCTCTAATAAGTACAACTTTATTTCTGGTTTGAAGCAAAAGTAACCTAAGAAATGAAAGAGAAGAAAGGTTTGTAATGTTGTTTTCTTGCTGTTTTAAAAATGTAGCAGTACTTAAAATACAGTCTGGACTAATCAGGAAATTTTTGTCCTTTCATGTCCTTTCAAGTGTTCATTACAAGGAAGGGACATAATTAGGGGACAAACTCAGCATGGGAAATTTTTGTCTTTGTTGGATACAAAATCTCACCAGACTCCCAACACTGTCCCATAATAAATATTTAACAGGAAGCCACGCAGAGATAGAAGATAGTCAACTCAAAGGAAGATGCAGCACACCAGGCAATGGTTAAAGCAAATTACTGCATTTTGCAACTGAAGGCAGCGGATTTATAAACTAAATGACAGGGAAAATTGAATGGCCTCCTAAAGAGCATGGAGTCTGGAAGATGCTAATCCATCTGTAGGCATCAATGGCTTTCATTAAACCATGAATGGCATATTTTCATTTAAATATGGATCTCTTCATTTAAACACATGTAGCATTTTCATTTAAACATATTTTCATTAATATTTATATTTTATTTTAGCATGTGCACATTTCTATTTGCAAACATATTTTACTTCATATATTTACTTGGGGTATTTGGGCCACACCTGGTGGTGATCAGCTTCTGTGCGAAGGGTTCAGTCCTGCTGGTGCTCAGAGAACCATATGTAGTGTAGGAATAGAACCAGAATCAATCAGTTTCATGTAAGGCAAGGGCCTTACCTTTTATACTATCTCTCCAGGCCCCCAAATGTATACACATATTTAATTTACACTTGCATGACCATATATAATTGTACAGGAGGAAATCTAAAATTACAGATGAGAATTAGTGAAAGATGATTATAAGAATCCACTACCACAGGTAAATGGTCTTAAAATAGTTATCTACTCTGATCTATACTGTAAATTTATAAAGTAAACTCTAAGATAATAATTTTTCTCTTATTCTTTTTAAAATAATCAAGTGTTTTTACCATTTCCTTCAATATTTTTATTATTGTTCATTCAGAAGTTTAAAGCTATTGCAGTCAAACTTTAAAAGGTTTTCCAAAAGGCCTGGTTTTAATTACTAAGTAGTTAAAGAGGGTTCTGGAAATATCTGTTTGCAATATTTTCTGAGAGTTTGAGTGTTCTGAAAATACTTAAGGAAACTTCTGTATTTAAAACAGATCTGTTTTAGAGATAAATAGAAGCAGAATTTTTGTTTGTTTTGCATGCTAGTATTCTACCTGTTTAACTCCCCAAAGCACAAAAATTATAAATAAATACCAATTATAAAGCTCACTGTGAGGTTTTTAAATGATTCAAGTTCTTTTTGTTCTTCTTAGCTTTTTCTTTCTTCCTTTCATCCATTTGCCTTTTCTTTCCATACATTCTCCTTACAAAGAGATAAAGTCTAATCTCTTGGGGCTATTATTTTTTTTTCTGAAGTCAAAAGAAAAGACAGAACTATCCAACCTCCTTCCAACATATGTTCCTCACCTTCCTTTAAGTTCTTACCCCATGAGAGATCTAATTGTCTAATATGGGTCAAATACAATTATAGTAAAGGAAGATTTATGGTAGGTTGCTATTTCCACTTAAAATTCCTGAGCTATACGCATATCCTGACAGCCTTGTGAGATAGAAGAGCTTCCACTCATTTAGATTAGGATCTTTCTCTCTTTCTCCTATTTCTTAAAAAGTCACTCAATTCAATTGACATTTACCTAATAGCAGTCACATTCAGTGATTTTTTTAAACTTTGTAAGTTACTGAAATTATTTTTAGTTTCGGACACTAATCCAATGAAGGATATATATTCATTTTATATACATTGAAGGATCCAATGCTTCTTAAAGAAGTGAAATCATTTAAAGGAAAAATATTAGTAATGTTAATAATGGCGATGTTCATGGAATGTCAAAAGAAAGCCTGGCCGCGGCCTATGAGATGGTTGGACTTCTATATCAAGACCCTGAATGAACAGTTTGAGGCTCTTTGTGTTTCTGGACCGAGCAGACGCCATTGGTATACACTAGCTCACAACAGGGATGAGTGAAGATGTTACTGGCACCCACTGGAGCAAATCGATGAGCAATGGGAGGAAAAGTGATACAAGTGAAGAATAACATCACAGTGTCGGACATAGAGCCATGGCGGCAGTGTGAACAGTGGCTCATCCATTGTGGGGTGCTGTCAGCCAACCACCGGGTGACCTGGGACTCGGCAGTTGTTCGACCTGGCACAGACCCTCCGATAGGGTCCTGCTCTGCCAGCTGCTCAACAACCTCCGGGTGCACTCCATCAATCTCAAGGAGATCAACCTGAGGCCGCAGATGTCCCAGGTGCTGCCCAGAGATGCAGGTAGTGCATGTTTGTCAGTGTGCAGATCGTTATAACATGCCAAAAGCTCACATTAGGTAGACTGGGAACACCTGTAAAGGCCACTCCCAAAAGCTTCTGTCTCTCTCAGAGAGCCCAGGATACTCTTAAACTACTGAGAGTATCGTGCCCGCACGACAGAGCCTTGGAAGCTACCCATGGCATACTCAATATTCCAAAATCAGTAACAATGATGGCCCTCATTCCCCTGACCCTGAAATAGACCCTAATATGCTATCAGGCTACACTAGCATGTGACAGGGACCAATGGAGACATTACTGGTGCCCACTCAAGCAAATCGATGAACAACAGGATGACAGTGATGCAGTGATAATGTCAATAACATCTAGCATTTATTAAAATAATACTAACTGGGGCTGAACAGATAGCTCAAGTAGTAGAGCAGATGCCTAGCATGTAAAGATCCTAAATTCAATCCTTGACTTCTCTTGACTTCTCATGGTTCCCAGACACTGCTGGATTAGACTCCCGTAAGAAGATTAATACTATATACAAGGCACTATTTTAACTACCTTCATCATCATCATCATCCCATTGATCATCGAATTTCTGGAGCGGTCTCAGTAATGTCTCAATTATTCCTAGCCCTGAGATTTTAGAAGCCTCTCCTTACTCGTCCTTACCTAGGATGCCACATTGGAGGCACTTTCAGGGTCAGACGAATGAGACCCAGCATTGTTACTGGTTTTGGCATATGAATACACCATGGAGACTTTGCAAGGCTCTCCGATGTGGACAGGAAACTCTCGGTAGCTTGCCAGGTTCTCCCAGAGGGGGATAAGTAGGCTATAAGATGTCATGAGGCCGCTTTGAGGCCCCGCAGTTCTGGGAGCTTGCCTTTAAGTCTCTGGATGTTGGCCTTGGATGGGATTACACGGTGCGGGGCAGGGGGAGGGGGGAACAGTCCCTGGGTGTGACCGCCTAGGCTACTGGAAAATGGGAAATCTGGGCAGAAGAGGCCCAGTCCAGATCCGAGCAGGATTGGAGGTCTCAGCCACAGGTCCCACACACCTGGGTTCCTCTGCCGGTACCTTCATGCATGAGGCTCGTCCAAATGTGTGGAGAGGTGCCTTGAGCATGGCTGTGGCTAAGGCTCCGGAGGTCTTCGGCTGCAGGAGCTCTGCTTGGGACAGGGAGGGAAGCTGGTGCCCATCCTCTCCAAGGGGCCCTGGGGAAGACAACCACGCACACCGGCCAGAGACTTTCTGTCTTAACTACCTTATATGATTAATTCATTTAAAATTCAAAAAAATAATCATGAAATACAAGTTCCATGGAACACGAAAAGAAGCAACAGAGGCTGAGTTACTTGCCTATGGCTCTATAAGCTGGAATAATAAAATCACTATTTGAACCTTGCTGGACCTGTGACTCTCAGAATGAAGCAAGAGAATGAATAATACAAAATCTTCTTTTAAAGGAAACCAGGAAATCTATCCAGAGGTTGCAAAATAATGGAAAGATTCACAATCATCTACTTTACTAGGGAACAGATGATATAAATAAATCTCACCCAAGATACATGTTATGTCTTCAGTCCTTCCAAACCAAATTAAGGCAGCTGTAAAGAGATTCCAAAAATTTAAGGGTAAGAAAATAAATGGACAGCTAAGGAAAGCAAAATACCTTTCTGTAGTGAAAATGAGCATAGAAAGTGAGGCATCCGTTTCAACTGAGAATTAAATCTATAAGAATCCTAGCAGATTGTAGATTAAGTCTAATGTTATGGGACCTGAGATAGTCTAGAGAGAAAAATATAACACAGTTACTTTGTTTGAAAATGTGAAGAGAGTTGATTTCCGTAGGGAAAATATACCTTTTTGGATGGGGTAGAGGGGCTGGAGGAAAGCAGAATTAAGATTGAAGGATTCTTTCAGTCTGCTGAAACTAAATTGACTACTAAAGATTCAGTATCATAGACTGAATATTAGACCAGTCTCATGAGTTCCTGCCATGTTTCAGAGTAGACATCAGAGCAATCCTACTCAAATATAGTCAAATATAAATAAAAATATGTGATATCTCTGCTCAACTTCTCCAGTGGCTTCCCATCTGTTAGAATAAAACTCAAACTTTTCATGTAGCCTTTCCATACTGGTCCTCACTTACTTTTCTGTTCATCTAAGTGATCTGTCTACTCCAGGGATTTTGCACCTACATTATCATTGTCTGGAATTCTAGTTTCTGAAACACCAACAGTGTTCACTTTCTACCATCTACTCTTGGTTGAGACTCTCCTTATTTTAAAGTAAATCCCATAAGCTTTTCTATCTCTCCTGCTTACTATATTTGGTCATATAGTATACATCACTTTATATACTTGTTTGCTATGCTTTATTTATACCCTATACCATTGCCAGCCATATATTTATTTCTCATCTGTATTCGATATGCCAAAAAACAGTAACAAGTCTCACAGTGGAGACGTTACTGGTGCCCACTAGAGCAAATCGATGAGCAACGGGATGACAGTGACAGTGACAGTGTGTCTTCCTATAAGAACATCAGCTTTATGACATACATTCTATTTTACATTGCTATACTCCCAGCATTTAAATAGCACCAGACTCATAGTAAACATTAATAATAATTGCTGAAAAAATAATCATAATTGCTGAATGGGCAAATGGTGCTGCTGAGACTAGATAATGAGTAATGTGACTTTAAAAAAGGCAAAAATATTAAGATTATTTGTTCAGTGTCTCTGAAATTACTGCCTTTAGGCTAAATTCAACCTTTGGTCATGCATTATTTTACTCCCAATATTTTAACTCCATAAACTAATCCTTAAATATTAAGAGGGCTTACAGAATTCTTGATTCTTTTCAAGAAAAGCAAACATATCCTGTGTTAACTGGTATCATATTCCTATATTGCAACCATTATCAGAACTTGAGCAGCAATTGCTCTTTTAAGGACAGACGTGCATTTTGCAATAAACACTACCCCCCACAACTCTCTCCCCAGATCCAAGGCCCAGTGAGAGTTGATATGTATCATTGTTGCCTGTTATCCCTATGAAGGTAGAAATATCGATGGTGGTAGAGATGTATCTGCCAACAACAAGAAAACAAAGGACGGAGAGTGCCGTGGGATTCAAGAAAAATGGGAGAGAATGCATGTTTTTGTAGAAGTAAAGACATTCCCATATGTTTTAAATGTCAACTTTGGGCCACTTGTGCCATATGTATTATATTGTCGGGGCCCTGTAATCACTTAAGTTTGCAATACCTGGGTTCTACATTGTCAAGGAAAGACATGAATAAAATGGATGCTGGGGTTTATCCGAGTTCTTGTTTGAGCTTTGATGGTCTTAAAAGAATCTTGGCATTGTCAGACACATGTATATTTATGTGATTTACAATTACTTATTGTCTGCTCTATTTTTAGTTTACTAAAAGAGAGAAAAGTCTTATGGAAAGAGTTCTGTATGCTAAATGAAAAATTTTATGTATCTTTATTACCCAATATCCCTTTCTTCCATCAATATTGACTGTTCTTTCCATAATATCAGAAATAGTAATATAATATGGCCAGAATTTGCTTCATTGTCTTCACTCCACTATGGTGGAGTGTCACTCTCTCAATGCTGTTGACATTGAATAAGAGTAATAGGCTGTCCTATGCATTATATATTACCTAACAGCATTTTTGACTTCTACTCGTTAGATGTTAGTAACACTCTCACCCTACCTAAAACAAACATTTCTCCAGACATTGACAATGGTTTATTGGGAGCACAAAGTAGTTTTTGATTGAGAACCATGATATGAAATGAAAAGAATGTTTGTTTTGCCCTTCTTCCCTAAGCTAGGTGAAGACTCAGAGAAATCAAAATAAATGGCAGCAACGTTTAAATTAATTCAAGGAGGCTTAAAGGACTATTAGAACAGAATCTATGAAATACGTTGAGTACATAGACAGAATCTCCAGAATATTGACTTAAGAGATGTCTTCAGTGATTGAACTCCACTGGCAAAGAAAAAAATCCATAAATAACTTAGATATTTATTCACTGAGAAAGAATAAATAACTAAGGTTAAAAGGCACCATACTATATGGGAGAAAATATTCATATACCATGTATATAGTATCAAAATCTATAAAGCATTAACAAAACTCTGCAACAGTAAAAAGCCATAAAAATGGTGTAAGAAACCAAAACAACAATTGCTCAAAGAAGGCATACAGGTGGTCAATAGGTAATAAGAGGGTGTTCATAGCAACTTAATATTAAGTAAGTGTAGATCAGAATTATAGTGAGATATCACCTCACACCAGTGAAAATGACTTACATCAAATCATCAGAAATAGCCAATATTGGTAAGCTGTGAAGATAAAGGACCTTCTAATTCACTATTGATCAAATATTACCTATTTCCACTTCCTTGGAATAACATGGGGACTTCTCAAAAAATTGATAGCAAAATTACCATATGACTCAGAGATTATTTCACTTCTTGGAATATAATCCCTAGCACACAGAAACAGTAATTTAAAAAAGAGATATATTCATACCTATGTTCAGTGTTCATGAGAGTGAAATTTACAATAGCCAAGATCTAGGAACAACCCAAGTAGTACCTAATGGCAGAGGAGTGATAAATCAATATATATGCATATATGTATATATATGTGTATATATATATATATATATATATCACTGTATTGCTGTCATCCCATTGATCATTGGTTTTCTTGAGTGGGCCCAGTAATGTTCCCTTCATCCTAGCCCTGGGATTTTAGAAACCTCTCTTTACTTGTCCTTCCCAACATTGCCACATTGGAGTCTCTTTCAGGGTCAGGGGAATGAGACCCATCATTGTTACTGTATTTGACATATGAATACGCTACTCTCAGTAGCTTGCCAGGTTCTCCAAGAGGGAGAACACACACACACACACACACACACACACACACACACATATATATATATAACATACATATATATACACATATACATGTGTATGGACTATAATAAGTGTACATTGTATATATTTATATTGATATATAGATAGGTATATATATCTATATATATAGAATAGAATATAAGAAAAGACATAATCTTCCCTTTTGCTACAACTTGGATAGAAATACAGGGTATTCTGTTAAAATGTCACATGGAGGACAAATGCTGGATGACATCACTCATAACTGGTACATAAACTAACAAAGAAAGAGAATGGAAATTGGTCAATGAAAATAAACTTTTGTACTCTGACAACAGAATTGAAGTTACTGGTTGGATATAAGTTGTAATGCTAGGTAGTGATGGGTGGACTAAAGGTCAAAAAGGACAGTGGGTGAGGGTTTTTTGACACTGTGACTGTCATGGAGATACAGCAACTTGGTACACCAAATGTATAAATATTAATGCTATTATAAATCAGGTTTACACAATAGCAATAAACTTAATATATACATACATACTTTAAAAGAGCATTAAGTGAAAACTAAAAAATGAAATGGTGGTGGCAATGTTTCAGAATTAAGATTTTAGAAATTAAAAGGAATGTGTAAAAGAAAAAATTTACACACTATCCCCAAATATGGTGCATTGCAATGAATAACTCAAGAGAGGAACAAACCTCTGAACACAAATGACTGCCAACCTATTCTAATCCTGAATCTATTCTTCTTCAGCCAAAAAACTTTACTTTTTTCGGAAATAAAAGCACCCATGCTACTGATCTTGGTTGATTTCAGTGTGAGACATGGGAAAAAATGAAATTTTAAAGTTCATAGAATCCAAAGATCAGGAATACTCAAATAGTTTAAATATACACTAATCATTTCATGGCTTTACAAACCTGTATATTAATTGTAAACCTTGTTTTGATTCTTAAAGAGAATTAAAATACGTGCTATAAAACTCTGCTTTGTAGAATATTAAGTTCTTTTCTTCTATCGAAACACAAAATAGTACAACACTTAAAATTATAATATTCCTTTTCCAATTGTCCTGTGATACTACTGCTGTTCTCACTAAGTTTATCTGCTCAAAACTGTCACTATACAACACTTTTAGCTATAGAGTGAGGACACGATATTTTGGAAGTATTTATTCAGTAATCTACCGGGCAATGAGTATTATTTTAGTTTGGTAGACCAATGGTGGTTCTTCTATTTAGCATTAAGCAAAAGATTTAGATTCAATCATGCATTTATATTTCATAAAAATAAATATTCATAGAAATACCCAAAGGAAATTTCTAGCTCTAAAATAAAAATAAAGTATCTAATAGGAAATAAGTGAAATAGAGTACTTTCTATGTATATGTGCTTAGGGATTTCACTGGGCAAAGAATATTGATATGTCTATGTTTTAACAAAATAACATTTATTACTGGAAAACTGACAAGTAGCTTGTTTGCAAAGTAATGCTGATGGGAGATAAAGGTGTTTTTTAAAGAAGACCCTTGCCCTTGCTTATGTGGTCAGAAAGATAATACAACAGATTAGGCACTTACTTTCCTTGCACACACCCACCTGCTATACCCGGGTTCAATGCCTACAACCCAATATGGTCCCTGAACTCCACAAGAAGTGATCCTTGATCATTGCAGGGTGTGGCCCAAAAGTAAAAATTAAAATTAAAATTTTCGCTGGGGCCAAAGCAATAGAACAGTGGATAGGGCATTTTTCTTGCATGCAGCCAACACTGGTTTGATCCTGGCACCCCATATGGTCCTCTGTGCCCTTCAGGAATGATCGCCGAATACAGATCCAGAATAAGCACCACTGGGTGTGGTTCAAAATCAATGAACAAACAAAAAATTTAAAAATAAAAAGACCCTTGCTTACAAGTCAGAGAAACCAAGTCAACTGGCTTAATCCTAAGGGAAATTTCTTGGAAAGATTTTCAGGTGTGCACAAAGACCTAGGATATCATTAATAAAAATTAATGTAATATTGAAATAACAAACTAAAGAAAAATGGGGATGAAACATAGTGATAACGAGATGTTCTCTGCACTCCCACAAAGAAGATGCACAGATGGCCAATAAAGAATGAAAAGTGTTTGTTAGTGGCTTGAGAGATAGTTATAGCAGGTAGGGTGTTCTATCTGTATATAGCAGACCTAAACTCGATATACAGCACCCCACATGTTACTGCAAGCCTACCAGATCTGTGACCCATGAACAAAGAGCCAGGAGTAAGCCCTGAGCACCACCGGTGTGGCCCAAACACCAAAAGGAAAAGAATAAAAGATAAAGTATTCATCATCACTTATTATCAAGGAAGCATAAGTCAAAATGAAAATAAGGCAGCACCTCACACCAGTGAGAATGACAAATATCCCCAAACTGTAAGTGTTGACAGGGGTGTGGTGAAAACGGAACTATCATTCATTGCTGGTGTGACTGTTCCCCCATCCAGCCTGTATGGAAAACAATCAATATGGAAATTTCTCAAGAAAGAGTGGAATTTTCATTTTACCCAGTGATCTCACTTCTAGATGTCTACAAAATTATTTACTAAAAAATATTTGCACACCTATGCTCATTGCAGTTTTTATTACAATAGTCAGCATATGGAAGAAATGCATGTCTAACAATTGATGAAAACAGGGGTATGGTATTGCCAGCAGGTCAACCTGTACCTGCGGGGCGAGTGCATCAGCAGCCTGATGGTGCCTTCAGACTTCCTGATACCACAAAACTGCCGCTGTGTCTTTGGTGGGACCCCAACAACCTGGGGCCAAGTTTACCAAGAAATTAAATGGCCAAAAGGTATATGGGAGCCACACCCACAAACCACCTCCAGCTCAGCTATACAAGCTCATATAATGTCCCTATTTCAGAGACCCACAAATTTTGAAAGAGATCAACAGCCTGAGTGAGGGCCAGCAGGCATGCTGCAGGTGAGCAGGCTCACCATACAGGGCGTATGCCAATAATTTATTTCTCTGGGAAAGATGGAAAACAAGGGCCATGATCCTGAGACACACAAAAGAATCTCCGAACCCAGCAGCTTGCTTCAGAGATGACTCTGGGCTTTAAGCCAGGCTGACTTCACTGGGGTGCCTCAAACAGGGGCAGGCGGCAGGCATCATCCTCCACCTGACCTTGAAAAACCCCAACAGCCACCAACTTCCAGAACCCAGTGAGGTACACAGGTTCAGTGACAACAAACTCCAGACCTCAGGGGATGGGCTTGTCCCTCTCATCCCTCCTCCCCCAGGGGACCCTGAAGGTCATGCCCCAAAACTGCCTCCAGCTGCTATTAAGCTCCTAAACAGCCATGATCCAGGACCACACAAAAGAATCCCCAAACTGAGCTGCTTGCTGCAGAGATTTCTCCAGATCCTAATTATCTAAAATTTTAGAACTCCAAGAGCATGCAGCCGTGCTTGTGGCTATGCAACATTTTATACTATTCATAACAAGCAATACAAAAGAAAATATGGGGGAGATTGTCTGCCATAGAGGTAGGGGGAGGGTGGGACGGGGCAGGGGGATACTGGGTATCTTGGTGGTGGAAGATGTGCACCGGTGGAAGGTTGGGTGATCGATCATTGTATGACTGAAACTCAAACAGAAAATCTTTGTAACTATATTTTATGGTGATTAAAATAATAATTAATAATTAATAATTTATAATAATAATGATAAATAAAATAAAATTAGCATTCTGAATTTTAAAGAAGCATGTGGAGTTCATGCCCAAAATAAATCAGCTTAATCAATGGCTGAAAAATAGCAGTAATCCTACACTTAAAAAAATTGATGAATGGATAAAGAAGTTGTGGTGCATATACACAATGAAATACTGTGCAACCACAAGAGAATATAAGCCATGCAGTGTGCTGCAATTTGCATGGAAAGGAGAGTATTATACAGAGAGAAATAATCCAGAGACAGTATTGTAAAAACATGTGCCAGGGGGTGGCCAGGGGAGAGCCTGGGTTTCAGGGGGTCGGTCCTGGGCCACTCGACCAGCCGGGATGGCTCAGACCATGGGGCAGATGAAAGAGGAAACGAGGGCCACGCTGGTTGATTGATCAGATGCCGTTTATTCCATTCTCTCCACGTGCCTGTTCCAGTCTCTCTGAGCTCCTCATTTCTCCTCTCTCCTGTCTCTCCTCCAGCACTCTTCCTCCCTAGACCCTCATTCCTGCATCCCGATCTCTTGATTCTGCTCCTTTCCTTCACTAGTCTCTCCACTTACTTGAAACTCTGGGCCCTAGTCATACCCAGCATAATCAACATAAGAAAGCCCTTCCTGAGGGCCCACCAGGTTCACAAGAAACACCACCTAGAGGCAATCCAAAGCCCTTCTTAACCGCAGGCAAAATACCTTTTAAGGTGTTTTTCTCCTTTCCTCAGCCCAAAAACTCCACCAACATCTTAGTACTAGTGATTTTTATATGGACACAGTAAGAAGTACATTGAGGCTTGTAGGGCAGCTCTCATGGCTACATCTTGCCACAGACTCTGACTACAGTGCTCAGGCCAGATTAATCATTCCTAACCCTAGCAGGGTCCAAATCTAGTTATTACTTTTTGGATTATGACAGCATTTGTCCATGACCAAACTCTTAACTTATAGTTAAGCATTAGGCACTTTGGCCAGGCCCATCTCAATGCCAGGGCAGCACATAACTCACCGCTTGCCCTGAGTCGATCCAGTCCCTTGTCGGGCCCCTGCCTTTGGGGGTGCTAGGAAGTAAGGGCAGCTGAGGCTTAGGTTGAGAGAACCTATGCCCAGGAGGAAAATATCACTTAGAGTCAAATGACTCCCAGGTTACAAAAGCGTAGCATGTGCTGTAGTCTTCCTGTGCCCATACAAAAGGACACGGCTCTGAATAAACTATGCAAAGGACTCAAGGAGAAGAGAAAAACAATATTTACAAGTCAACAGAACACAAAGAAAGAAGTTACAAATAAACACAGAGGAAGGGAGCACTGTGGTAGGAGTAACCCAAATAAACCTAAACTACCTGAGACTATGTTATCCTACAAGTATAAATGCAGGATGAACTCAGTTATCTGTGATATATAGACAAAAAAAATAAGACTATTGATGACAAAATGATAATGAACCTGGGATACTGAGAAACAGCCTGCAAAGTGGCAGGTTTGTGGGGAGGGCTGGGGAGGGCACTTAATTGGTTAACTGGAAGTGACCTATAAACACAGAGGGAGGATTTATTTGGCTCCCACAGGCAGCTTTATAGGAGTGGGAGCGGGCAGGGAACATGGACACTGTGGTGGCAGTGATGGGCAGTAACTTTGGAGATCAATACCAGAAATTTGAACACTATTAAAACCTTATTACCTAAATTACAATAAAAAATAAAAATATGATCTCTGAAATTAGCCAGACTGGGTTCAAATTGTAGCTCTGCTATAGCCTACAGTGTGGATCTTAAGCAGTTACCTAAATTTCTTATGCCTCCATTTTCCATCTGTAAATGAAGGCACCGATATCTTACGGAATTTTTTTGTAAAGAATAAATAATTTGTTTGATTCATTGAAAATCATTGATAAGTGTTAGTTCATATTAAGGGAAAGATGCTTCCCAGATGTTACTGCTCTCTGCCGTGTGTATGCAGCCTTGATTCTTGTCATTGTCCAACTTTAAATCAAATCAACCGAAACACTGGGTATTCTCGCAAGAACAGTTCTTAGCGCTATCTTTATTGATAACTAGAAATTTGAATAATGGAGGGATTGAGAGAGAGAGCAAGTTCTGAAGAGAAAGCAAAAGAAATGCTTCACATCTATATCAACATTCAGTAAAATCCCAAATAGACATCTATAATCTTTTCTCAACTTCCATTTCTGCTCTGAGTTTCTTCTTTTGTCCCCTATTAAAGTTTTGAAGAGCACTTAGCATCTCCAGCACATCAGTCTGATTCCAAATATGTCAAGTTGAGGTCTTTAAAGTAACAGGCCAGTGCTGTAGAGATGGTGCACTTGCCTTACTCATAACTGACCAGGTTTGATCCTTGGTTTCCCAGATGGTTCCTGGAGCCCTGCCTTGATTGGTCCCTAAGCACTGATGAGTGTGACAAAATCCTATCCCCTCCCCCCAAAAAAGATATCCCAAACTAACAAAACTCACACTCTCCACTGAGGGATGTATTAGTGTATCCATTCACACACCTAAGCTATGTGTGCAGAGAGGTAAAAGGAAAGAAATTTAAGAGAAAGTATTTTGTTTGCTTGCTGTTGTTTTTAGGGCCATACCCCAAGTGGTGCTAGCAGTGCTCCTGGTCCTATGCTCTGTGCTTGATCCCTCAACACTCCTGATGGTGTTCAGGGACCCTGAAGTGCTGGGACCCAATCTGGTCCCCATAATGCAAATCATGAGCTCAGCCTCTAACCTATTTTAATACTAAGATAATCTACACTTTATTCATTTTTTTTTTAAATTTCCAAACTGAAGACTTAGAAATATTATTTGATGCAGGGTAGAGGAACAATAAAGAACATTTCAGTTCATCAAAGTCTAACTAAGTGCATCAGGCCTGAACAAAGGAAAGTTCCTATCAACACACCTCATTGATGGAGATATAAGCTCTAGAATTGTGAAGCTTAGAATGGATGTCGGGGACCACTGGGAAAAGGGCAAGCGGTGTCACTGCAATCAGATGTCCTGCAGTGGGTGAAAGGGATCCAGCGTTGTGTGATTGACACTCCAACTTTGAGACTCACTGAAGCTGCCATTCAGCAGCTGGAAGTCTTTGACAAATTACTTGATCCTCTTCTATTCCAGTTGTTTTTTTTTTCTTTTTTCTTTCTGCATCTGTAAAATTGGGCTAAAAATATCAACTTCTTCCCGGAGTTGTTTTGAACATTAAATGATGTAATACATGCACAGTGCCCAAATGCTGTCTGCATACCACAACAATTTTTGTTATAATTATTATGATTCATTTTTATTCAGGTGTCTTTCCATGAGACAGAAGATGTGGGCTGGGGCGTGAGTGTTGAGAATGAGAAAGCTGGTAGTTAAAATGTCTGCTAAAATTACAAAATGGTTTGCATCATTTTTATTTGAGATTTAAAGTGGTAAAATTATGTATTTTTATATAGTTATTTCTTGTGGGGTAGGGAACCAACTATGCTAAAATACTTTTTCCTCTGAAGAAAAGAAGATAAGAGGAAAGTAAAAAGGCAGAGCTCGTGTAAATGTGGCTTGAAGAACAGTCCAATCAGTTCACCTCCTTGTCAAAGAATGGCCCCAGATGTTGAGAACTTACCTCCAACTCAGACTCCCAAAGCTCATGTGAGACCTGGAGAAGATGAGTCACAGATAGTAACAGGAAATGATGTCTCCTCAGTGCAGTTATCCATCTTCATCATCATTATTCAAGTTCAGCACATGGTTCACTAAGGAATTTTTGTTTGCTAGAAGACTTGACACTGCAGTGCCATTATAGCCTTTGAGCTCAATAAAGGATTGAAGCTCAGAGCAACAGTGTCCCAGATCAGACCACTGAACTTCAAGATCTTTCATTAAACATTAACTGTGTTTCTAACCTCACTTGCATTATAATATTTTTCGACAACACTTTCCCTGTAAAAATTTAAAAAGTCAACAGAAAGGAAAACCCATTCAGTTTCATTGCATGGATGTTATTAGACTGATAGATTAACTCTTCAAAAGATCTCACACCCATCCTTCATCTTACCCATCTTACACACCCATCTCTGAGTAGCTTTTTCTGTAGCCAAAACAGATCATCCTTGCTGAGTTCCAGAAATAGCTACAGGCTTTGCCTAAGCTCTTGTTTTCACTGTCTTAGATCGATTTCTCCATGCTCCCATCTTATTCATTATTCTTTTCTGACTTTTAAACTGGAAGTAATTTCCCCCTTTATAATCAGTAGAACATGTTCTTTGTTCTTCTGTCACAATATTTTAATGTCTAAATAAAAATTACTATAGATATTAATTTTACCCCTGTAAATTTTCTAAGAGAACCTTATCTTATAAATCTCTATAATACTTTGTGCAATCTTTCAGAATCTTGAACATAACACATTCTCTATTACTTTTAACTGAGATAACAAACCTATGAGATAATCCACAGAGATGTTTTGGTAGAATGAAATGCATTTTTTGAATACCCAGTTTTAATACCATCTAAGTCACAATATTTTATAGGCCAGAATACCTCTGGGGAATGATGCAGAGCCAGCATAGAGCTAGAATGCGCATATAGAGAACTCAAGTAGAAAGTTAAAAATCGATGCTCCCCTAAGATACCAAATGAACCACTAGATTCTCTTGCTTCACTTCCTCAAAACCCTTGATCTTATTTATCTTAGTTTCTAAAACTTACAATAATATAACAGCCCCAAGACCCAGTGACAGATGAATGGATAAAGTTGTGGTATACATACGCAATGGAATACTATGCTGCTGTAAGAAAACAGGAAATCATGCAGTGTACTGGAACTTGTAATGGAACTGGAGGTTATCATATCAAGTGAAGTAACTCAAGGGAGACGAAAAAATATACTAGACAATCTCATGTATCAGTGATATATAAAATCACTAAGCAAGGAAATAGGAGATATCAAATGATGGAAAACTGTTGATCCTAAATTATAGTACTGATAATGCCATAAAGGGAAGAAATGTTTGTGGGAATTATGTGGATTAGGGTATCATAAGATCAGAATTGTGGATACTAAAATAGCTAGTGAGTTAGGGAAGGAGATGGAAAGAGGTTAAGAGGACACCTTGGGACATTGGTGGAAGGATGCTGACACTGGCAATGACTGCAGTTGGAACTGTATAAGCCTGAATTTCTACCTTTAGCAGAATGCAAATCAAAGTACCTAAATTTAAAAATTAATAAATATTTTTAAAACCAAGGTTTAGAAAAGTGAAAAATTAAGAAACAGTATTAAAATAGTAATATTTTATAAAATTTACTACATATAAAACATAAATGCATACATATATGTAAGTAAGAGGGAAGATTCTAGGTGACACATTTTGTTTTTTTGATTGACTTAAAAGTTTAGGCTGATACCTACTCACTTTGAGTTTCTCTAGCAGATACGTAAATTTGTTTTCTTTATGACTAAGTCTGTTTATCACAGGGAAGTAGTTAATATTATACAGTGGAAATAAAGGATCATGCTTAGAACCCAAGAATTTGTAGGGGAAAAACCATAGTATCCTTGTATTCCCTAGTAAAATTCAGTGGAAACTGTGAGAGTAAAATATAATCTAAGTTACTAAAAACATGAACATGCAAGAATAAGAACTGTTGGAATATTTCCCCTTTTCCAGCTGCCTTCTGGAGTTTTGTCACAGAAACCTTTTGTCATAAAAACCTAGATGATCTTTGACCCACAGATCTTAGGTGCTAATGTAGATTCCAGGCTCAGGCCCAGCCTGGTCTTTGGGATGTAAATTTCAGGTGCTGTCTAGTTTGTAATTGACATGTAGATTTCTTGCTGCAGCCCAGCCCAGTCTTTGGGATGTAAATCCGAGTGCTTTCAGCCCAATGGAGGCTTCGGTTTTGGTTTTGTATCTTCTTTGGGGGGGGGGGGGGGACTAGATTAACGGCCTGGAGATACAAGAGAATTATGTTGCCTCAATGTTCTTCCTGTAAGATCTTTTGGTGCTTTTGGTGACGTCACTGTATTGCGCCCTTTGGAAGGGCCATGATCAATAAAAGGGGTTCGGAGAGAAGGTGAGGAGTGGAAAAGTGTAGAGAGGACGGAGAGTGTATAGAGGGAAGACTGGAATAAACTGCAAGTGAGACCAACCATCATGGCTCCGTTCCTTCCTTCGCCTGCCACATCTTTGCCATCCACCTCCCCAGGGTGGGGGAGAGACAGCTGCTGCCCTAGTCCCTGTGCCTGGCTCGGTGCGGTGAGGCGTCCCTTCCCTCGCCCGCGCCTTTTCTTTTTATTTTTATACAAAGAACCATGTGGGTTTCTGGCTAACTACAAAAAATAAATAAATACAAAAAATGGAGACAGAAAGTTAAAAATTGCTTTTGTAGCCTAATGACAAATTGAAAAAATGAGAGTTGGATTTTTTTTTGCTCCTAGATGGACCATTTCTACTCACGTAAATATCTAGCAAAATATTTTGTTTACTTTTCTAGTTTATTTTCTGTTTGATGTAAAACGCGTTAGTAGTAATTAACTTGCATATCTTGAATAACATTTAGAAAACAAACTAGAGGAGAGGTCATTATTCTTTGGGAATCATTACTAGTAAATGCAATGGCTTTCATAGACTTCTCTATGAATGATTTATTTACAAAGGAAACTGAGTAAATCATGAAGATGTTTCCAAAGACTTGTATAGTTTATCACATTCCTTTTTGTTTATTTATTTATTTTTTTGTAGTAGAAGGAGACACACCCAGCTGAGCCCAGAGTTTACTCCTTGGTTCCGTAATTAGGGATCACTCATAACAACCTCAGGGCATAATACTGGGTTCTGGGTATTGAACCCAGGTCAACTACATGCAATGCAAGATATTGCCCCAGAAACATCTTTCAGGCCCTATCACAGATCACTTGAAAAGTTCCCATTTCAGTGTTCCAGTATGACTCCACAGACTTCCAAATTCCATCCTCAAGAACAGCATTGCATAAAATGTGCAAATCATAATTCCTATATTGAGCTTTACTTAAAGAATATTTGAAATATCTCCATCTTTCTAACCATACATAAATCAACAAGGTAAAAAACATGTAGAAGTTTATGTCTCTTTATGTTGTGTAAGATATATGTGTCCTCAGACTATCGCAAAATTCTGGAATGTGCTACATTATCAATAACTAGTAATTTTAAGAGTGAAGTGTGATTCCTTTCTTCAAGAAAAAAGGCATAATTATTACTTTCTAAAATTAGATATAATTCCTAACAAGTGGACATTTTAAATTTATTTACTCTTCTCGACTATCTCTACAGACCCTTTTATTTATACGCACAAGTGATCTACATCTTAAACCACCTCTGCTCCTAAAACTCCACTCTTCTCCTCTCCGCTCACCCACTTTTGAGTTACTGGCATTCTTAAGAACCCCAAGGCTGGACTGGGCCACTCCCTTCTGTTAGTTTAAGTCAGCTCTCCTCTTAGTATTTTGATTTCCATTCCATAGAAAATATAAAATATTCTCATAGGGGAGAGCATACTCTTTCCAAGCCACATGTCTGATTCTATCACGTTCCTATTTAACATGCTTTACTGTTCTTTCTGCTTTCTGAATCCAATCTGAACCCAAACATCTTCAATTTCCTTTCAACACCCTGTATGATGTTAGTTCCATTCTCATTTAAAACACTCCCACGAAGAAGGCGGAGATGTCAACGTGATTGTCAAGACCAACAAAAGATAAACAAATTTGCTCGGAATACAAGCAGGATCAGAGTTTAAGGAAGAAAGAGATGTGAAGAAGCAGCAGCTCCAGAATCTCTAAGTAAAGACACGGCGGAGGAAATCATGCTTGCCGACGAGACTGCTTCATGATTCCGTATCAAGTCGGGGACGTTTTCGTTAGCCACTCCCAGGAGGAAACACAGGACATGTTAGAAGAAGCAAAGAAAAATTTGCAAGAAGAAACCGATGCTCATGAATCCCGAGTAGAATCAATTCAGCGGGTGTGGCTGATATGAAAATAGTTAGATGCCAAATTTGGGAGCAGTGTAACTCTTGAAACTGATGCAAGTTTAACATTTTATAATAATTTTTAAATTTGTTAATAAACTTGGCTATCGTTTAAAATGGCAAATTCCCTTCTTAAATGATTTGGAGAGTAAATTTGCTTTAAAGATAGATAAACAAGTAAGTAATAAAATAAAACAGTTTCCCTCCTGCTCCTTGTTTTTATAACACCAGACTTTTTAAAAAACTGTAATGTATATCATACTTTTTATTTCAAAATATTTTACATAATTTCTCTTTCCCGGAAGTACTTCCCTTGCTATACACCATTATTCTGTGCATACACACACATTTACACATTTAAGCTCACTAATCTCACACATACTTCTGGTGAGTTAAAAACTCTCTTCACCAGAGGGAATGCCGACTGGTTCAGCCCTTCTGGAAAACAATTTGGACGACTCTCAAAAAATTAGATATTGAATTCCCATTTGACCCAGCAATACCACTGCTGGGAATATATCCCAGAGAGACAAAAAAGTACAATCGAAACAACATCTGCACATGTATGTTCATCGCAGCACTGTTTACAATAGCCAGAATCTGGAAAAAACCCGAATGCCCCAGAACGGATGACTGGTTGAGGAAACTTTGGTACATCTATACAATGGAATACTATGCAGCTGTTAGAAAAAAGGAGGTCAAGAATTTTGTAGTCAAGTGGATGGGCATGAAAAGTTTCATGCTGAGTGAAATGAGTCAGAAAGAGAGAGACAGACATAGAAAGATTGCACTCATCTATGGTATATAGAATAACAGAGTGGGAGACTAACACTCAAGAACTGTAGAAATAAGTACCAGGAGGTTGACTCCATGGCTTCGAGGCTGGCCTCACGTTCCGGGGAAAGGTCAACTCAGAGAAGCGATCACCAACTACATTGTAGTCGAAGGCCATGTGGGGGAAGGGAGTTGCGAGCTGAATGAGGGCTAGAGACTGAGCACAGCGGCCACTCAACACCTTTATTGCAAACCACAACAGCTAATTAGAGAGAGAAAACAGAAGGGAATGCCTTGCCACAGTGGCAGGGTGGGGTGGGGGGGAGATGGGATTGGGGAGGGTGGGAGGGACACTGGGTTTACGGGTGGTGGAGAATGGGCACTGGTGAAGGGATGGGTTCCAAACTTTGTATGAGGGAAGTATAAGCACAAAAGTGTATAAATCTGTAACTGTACCCTCACGGTGATTCTCTAATTAAAAATAAATAAATTAAAAAAAAAAAACTCTCTTCACCAGAAAACCCTTCCCATATGCTTTAAATAGGCTATATTTTTTTGTTTTAATTTCTCAAAAACTTTTCTCCTATAAATTATAGTTCTTTTTTCTTTGAGAGTTTATAACATTTCCACTTTTCATTAAAAATTATTGAGCAAGATGACAAGTTCTCTTGTTTTTTAGTGTATTTAGATGTTATATACTTAGTACTACTGAGAAAATACATATTCTTAATAGCAACAAGCAAATTCATAATTTGTGTTTTGTCAGTCGAGTCAGTAGAATATTCGAATTGGAGATAATGTTAATGGTATGCCATCTGTGAGTCTTATGAAACATAATAACGTATTGGCTTGTCCAGAGCCAAAATAATACAAGGCAAAATGAAAAGCATGTTTATATCCTTTGATGACTTAATCAATGTTATTTCAAAGAAAAATATAAGTCATGAAAACCAAGTTTAAAGTAAGATAAAAATAGCAATCTAATTATAAGAAAAAATTATAGATCAGGAAGGACCATGTATGGACGAGTTAGGCTAAAACAATAGTGGAAGCACTGTCCAGACTTCTATTGGAGTAGCAACCTGGTATGATCAGATGAATAAGTGTGGCCTCTCCTTGCAATCCCCAGACACACTTGCCTCCTTAATGTTTTATAAAATAAGGCAGTATGTCTGTACTTTTAGACAAGACTCTCCCAGTTCCTACTGACTTTGAAATGAACCATTTTATTCTGAGCAAAGAAAAAAAATACATCTCATTATTTATTCAAAAAAGAGATAGTGTGAGGGGAAAAAATACCAAAATACTTCTGGTCATAATGAAAATCTGAACAAGAAGACACTCACCCTTAAAACTAGTAAGTTGTTTGTATTTGTTTCATGTTTCTATCCCTTCCTGCACCCTATTAAGAAATTTTCCCAAATTATCTGGCACATTTGTCTAATCACACTCCAGTTGTTCTATGTTGTTCTTTGGGACCTTGACCTCAGAAACAAATTTTCCTTTAATCTTTTGTTTTCATTTTTTGTTTCAAAATAGGTTAATGTCAATGGAAAGTCTGTTCAGACATAAGACAGACAAAGGTCATACAGTTTTGGAAATGTACATTAAAAAGGTTCTGTACATCAACTACTTTGAATGAATAAAATCATAATTCAGAAGCCCAAGAACCTAGGAGCTACTGCATACTATCCTGTGGAAATGTTCCAAATGCCTTGTCTGTTGAGAATCCTTATTGTACTTGAAATACTGCATTCATTAATGATGTCATGCCGGGCTTTAAGGTCCCAGGATTAGGTGACTTCTGCTACATTTAACCTGCCTGTTTGTCAGGTACAAAAAGTACACACAGAGACACACACCTAGATGCATCTTAAAAGGGTGAATATAGATTGTCACCCAGGGATGCATACAATAGCCACTCAACCAAATTCCTGGCAGTTGATATGCAGATGTTGACTGAACAAAACACTTTTTTCTCAGGTGACATTCAAGGAAGATAATGAAAAACAACTTCCTTTCAGGAGGGAACTATTAAAATTCAACTTCACTATGTAGACTTAGAGATAAGTGAACTCAATCAATGTTCTGAAGAATTCTAAGACTGTGCATATCCTATTTAAATCCTATAGCAGACTACTGATTCATTACATTAAGTCTAATTTTCCTAATTATTTATTGCCATGATCATATATACCTAAATAGAAATATTAATATCAGAAGATGAAAGCTAAGGGCTGCGGAGATAATACAGCGGCTAGTATATGTGCCTGACATGTGGCTAACCCGGTTTGATCCCCAGCACCCCATGTGGTTACCCAAGCCCTGCCAGGAGTGATTCCTTAGCACAGAGTGATTCTTAAGCTTTGAACACTGCTGGGTGAAGAGGAGGGCAGGTTAAGAGTCAAGAACTGAAGGGCAGGTTAAGGGTTAACCGCTGAAGTTGCCCTTTGTAACTATGACTGCTTTGAAAGATGTCTTCAGGACCTTCCGCTGGGCAGGACTCTGTCACCAAATGGGCCAACAAACTGCCCCTAGGAACTGTAAACAAACATCTGCTCAGAACGGAAAACAAATGTTGAAATTAGCATATTAAGTGAAATAGGTGTGGTTTTCCCTTTTGTATGGTTTTCCTATTGATCCAATACCTGTGATTTTCTTTGATATGTATGATTCTCCTTTGATTCAATACATATAATTTTCCCCCAATATGTGAGATTTTCATTTGTCAACAAATGTTTAGATATGCAAATTAAGTGACCTATGTGATTCCCTTTGATATGTGAGATTTTCATTTCTCCCCCAAAAGGGTATAAAAACAGCTAGCTTTTTTTTTTTTGAGTTCGGGGCCTTCAGTTATGCCACGCTATTGAGGCACAATTGAAGGTCCCAATATAGCTATATTGGCTTAAATAAACCCCATGCATTTGCAGAAAGAGTTGTCTTGGTTTTGTTCTTTTGTCTCTCTGAGCCTCCCCCGGGCAGAGATCTGCCGCCCCTAACATGGGTATGATGCCTTCCTCCCACTGAAAAGAAAAAAAGTAAACCATAGAAAGCACAGGGTCTGCCACATTGTGGTATTTCTAATAGCACCCAAATAGTAGCACTGTATCACTGTCGTGCCATTGTTCATCTATTTGCTTGAGCGGGCACCAGTAATGTCTCCATTGTGAGACTTGTTGTTACTATTTTTGGCATATCGAATATGCCATCGGTAGCTTGCCAGGCTCTGCTGTGCAGGAGGGATACTCTTGGTAGCTTGCCGGGCTCTCCGAGAGGGGCAGAGGAATCAAACCTGGGTTGGCCGTGTGCAAAGCAAATGCCCTACCCGCCGTGCTATTGCTCCAGCCCACCCAAATAGTATTATGTCAAAATTACTCTTTCAGAGGGTGACTCAAATCTGATCCTGTAATACCAACCCAAATCAAAGAAGGACAAAATTTGGATGATGTCTTTAGATTCTAGAGACAATATATGTCATTTTGCTTGTGCTGTGCTGTCCAATATCCTGGGTGGTCTAAAATTCTCTTCGTCATAAGATCTGGGAAAAGTCACTTAGTTTGGCTTTAGATAAGCTCTCTGGGATTTTCATTTAGTAAAACAATGATTATTTCTATAGATATATCTTCTCTTGAAAAGCAGATAACTACTAGACTATGGCAGTTACCCAACCATGAAACACCTAGATACTTTGCAACCTCAACTGCTCATTAAGAAATGGTGATGTCTGATACACTGAATCCTAAAATCAGATGATTTGGTGATTTTAAACTGGAAAGGAAAATAGTGTCTATATCAGGCCAAATGGAAGATGGCCCACAAATTACAAATGAAGTTCATGAAGTAGATTGGATTCCCCATGTACGACTTCTCTTCTGTTGCCACCTCTCCCTAAACTGATAAATACCTGATCAATTCCAAAGGAGACTTCCTCGACCCACATATACTAACAAAGAACAGAGGAGGGAAAAAGCAAGGGACCATTTTATGGACAAGTATGAATAGAATGCTATTTGTATCAGAAAGAAGTAGATCTTGGTATGTTATAATTCTATGAATTTACCTCTGAAAAACAGTTCCAAAAGAAACCCTGCAGTAAGATTACATCAAAAAGAACTGACTTATCTATTTTCTTGATAAAAGTATGAACTGTGATACTGATAAGCTTTAGTTTCAGTGTTTAGGAACACTGAATAATATTTAAAAAGATATGGAAGATTTCAGGAAGTATGTATTCAAGTTTGATAAATGAAAAGCGTGTGGAGAACTTTGTAAGTACCCCATCAAAGGTATCAATTATGGGTGAAATAAACAGAAACTCATTTACTAAATGTCGGTCAGTTTCTTTTCTGAAGCATTCACAATTTTGCTCAATGCACCTATTTTTAAGTTAATATAATTACAGAGATAAAGACTTAGCTTGAGCTCAACGTAAACTCTGCTTTACTATGCTTGATTATGAGACCTCCACTAGGTAACCAAACTGTCAACTGAGGTCAATACTGAACTCTCAGTCTAAATTATTATCTTATTTTTTAAAAAAGCAACAATATGCCTATAACTAGGCAAATTACATTGGTTCTACCTCCATTACAAATAGAAGATAATTTATTCCTGATGGATTAGAATGTTGTTCTATGAGATGTAGTGTATAACTAAATTAAGTGAGCATTCTATAGTTATGTCTACTTCAATCACATAATTATTTATGGAATCAAGGCATATCAATGAAAGATGCAACTCATTAAAATATCTAGCACTTAAGAGATTTCTGCTTTTTTCCCATAAGACAGGAGGAAGTGAGGGGTCCTAATGCCAAACAAAGTTTTCCACTGAGGAAACATTATTTGTTGTTCAATTGAAAGCTGGGATAGCTACCTAGTCACTAAAACTCAGTTTCATTGTATCTAAAACAACAGGCATAAATGATAGCTACTTAGGAGAGAATTAAGTCAGGTACTTCATAAAAATTCAGAAACACCCAGTTGCTATTTGAGGTGGGGGAACGGGTTGATCAGGAATGCTCAATTGACCCAAAGATCATTGTCAGTGTAACTTAGCCAATAGGGTCTGAAGATTTTATAATAGAATATGAAAATACCTAGCAGTGTTGGGAAGTGGCATGCAATGCCAGAGATTGACCTCAGGTCTCTGCCCACTGGGCTATTTCCCAAGGGGGGTGTGAGGAAATTCCTTAAACACTCACACTAGTCAATAGGAAACTGAGATAATCCAGTGAAACCAAGACCTTCAATGACCTAACTGCTGTGAAAATTCTGAGTGGGTTCATTCTATCTGGTTAAAAGCATTATCCAAACGAATGATTAATAGAGATAAGAGGAATCATAAAATTCGTAACTTTTTACTTTGAATTCAAATTACATTTATTTTCTTATACGTTTACTTTTATTTACATTTACTTACATTTACTTTGACTCACAACTTTGTTTTATGACCTAGGCCTCATAAGTAACTATAGAAGTAGCACTGTAGCACTGTCATCCCATTGTTCATCGATTTGATAGAGTGGGCACCAGTAACATCTCCATTGTGAGACTTGTTGTTACTATTTTTGGTATATCGAATACACCACAGGGAGTTTACCAGGCTCTGCTGTGAGGGTGAGATACTCTCGGTAGTTTGCTGGGGTCTCTGAGAGGGACAGAGGAATCAAACCTGGGTTGGCCATGTGCAAGGCAAATGCCCTACCTGCTGTGCTATCGCTCCAGTCCATTACTATAGAAGTAAACATTGTTATATCCATATCTTAATGATTTGCTTTTTCAATAACTCATCTATATCCCATGATTACATAATGCAGCAGACTGCAGCGGGAGCAATGGCACAGCAGGTAGGGCATTTGCCTTGCACGTGGCCAACCCGGATTCGATTTGCTTGAGCAAATCGATGAGCAACGGGATGACAGTGACAGTGACATTGAATTTGAACTGTCCTTGTTCCATCCATTTCAGATACTTTGTTTCTTTTCAGTTTTTGTTCTCTTTTATTGTCAGTGTTCACAGAGACGTTTTTCTTGCTTGGAAGATTATCCTGTAATAAAGCTTTAAAATATGCTATAATTGTGTATCATTTACAAAACTGTAAACCCAACAAGGACAATACTTCTATTTTACCCAACTGGAAACCAACTACACCTCTCAGGGAGCTTGGCATGTAATAGGTATGACTCTAAGATCTAAAACAAATGATCCCATTCTTGCTGTTGTCCATTCAAAACCAAATTACTCTTGAAATTTTGTCTAACGAGTATTTTGCATCCTGAAAACTAAAAATTAACTCACATTACATGCTATGTTTTTATTCAGAATAATGTCAAATAACCAGAAATTGTCACATTAGTTCCAGGTATATGGCTCCTCGGCTTCTTTGACAACCGAAAATTTTCAAAAAAAAAAATGGAAAACATGATAATACATGGAATAATGATTAAATTCTAAACTTTCTGCTCTCCAAAACATACATTGAAAATGGCACTAAGTTGATTTCTTTAATTTACACACACACATATGTACATATATGTATACATATGTATAAAGATCCTGGATTCCATTTTTATAAGAATAAAATGGACAAACTATAATGATAATGATAATGATGATGATGATAATAATAATAATAATAATAATAATAATAATAATAGTTTTCTACCAACTTTGCAGGACAAATCCCCAGGGTGAAATCTCAGATACAGGCAAGGCCAGAGTCCCTTCTTACATCAGATAGAGCTCGAGAACTAGTAGTAACAAAGAAATCAGTGGGAACTGTCATCTTAGGGAACCTGCAGATATTTGTAGTGTTTATTCCTATAACTCACTCATGGCGAATAACCAAGAAAATTATCTTTTATAATTCCACTGGGGAAGTATAACTCTAAAATGTACCCAAGAATGTTCTCCATAGTAAAGAGTGAGAACATTTTACCAAACTCTTGCATAAAATGAGGGAAGACATTATTGCTAGGTAGGTCTTCATTCTTTCCTGCCTCATTTGAAGGAGGAACAAAACCAGAAGGTGGTGAAATAGTGTGTGAACATCATAATCAGAGATTCAGGTCTTTGAAAGGCTGAGATTTAACCTTAAAATTATAAAAGCATTTGCTTTCCCCTTCTTAGCATTACACTAATTTGTGAATATAAAAACAACAACAAAATTTAGCAACCTAGAAACTGAAAGGAACATCTTCAACTAATAAAAAATATTTAAATAGATAACAACATACCTAATGGTGAGATACTGCAAGCTTTCCCACTAATAATAGTAACCAGATAATTGTGCTCTCTCTAATAACTATTCAGCATAGTACTGGAAGACCATGTTACTTCAATCAGACAATTTAAAGAAATAAAATATACAGACACTGAAAAGGATAAAATAAAACTGACATTGGTCCCAGCTGATTGATCTATGTAGAAAATAAATAGAGAAATCAAAGAACACTGGTAAAACTAATAATCAAGTTGAGTGAGTATGCAGGAGTCAATGTTAATTAATTGATTAATTATACTTTATGCAAAAAATTAGACTAACTGAAATTTGAAATTTCATGCATCCACAAAGCAAAAGCAAATTAAAATTTGAAGTATAAATCTGACAACATTTGTAAAGGATTAAAAGGATTAAAAATTATAGTAATGTAATAGAGAGATATTAGAAACTGTGAATAACAAGAGATTTTATTGCTTATATATTGGAAGAGTCAATTTTATGTTTGCTTTTCTCAATTTGATATAGAGACATAATACAATTCCAATCAAAATCTCTGTAAGGGGTTTTGTGAATATTAATATAAACTTCATTTTAAATGTTCATATGAGAAGGCAAGAGTAGAATAAGGAGGAAGAGGAAGAGGAAAATAAAGTATAGGAGGAGGAGGAAAAGGAAGTAGAGAAAGGGGAGGAGGAAAATGAGAGATGTGTAAGAACAAAAACAAGAATGAAAGTACTCTTAGAGTCAAGACGAATTAAGAAGAAATGTCTAAATAAAACGTGATTATTGGGATGGAGTCCTGGAACATGAAGAGGATATTTAAAAAGACTAAATAAATATAAAGATTAGGTGTCAGAGAGATTATGCAGCAGGTAGGGCACTTGCTTTGCATTCACTGACCTGAATTTGATCCCCAGCATCCTTTGTGGTCCCCCATGCCTTCCAGAGGTGATCCCTAAGCACAAAGAGAGCCAAGATAGAGATCTGAGCACTGCCAGGTGTGGCCCATCCTAAAACAACAAAAATGAAAAGAAATATGGAGGAAACATGAACTTGGTTGATTACTACCTACAGAGCCATGATTACCAATGTCACCTGAAAACTCTCTAGTAGACTTGCTCTTCAAGCCTTGTCCTCCCTTGAACAGGAAACTCACTTGCTTGTCCATTTCTTTGCTCTCCGATTTCTCCTCTGGAGAAGCCTGTATTCTCTTCAAACATGTATCTCTCCCTTCTCTCCTTTCACTTCTTACTAAGTAGTTCTTAATATAAACTTTCCTACTTCATAAGAAATGCTATAGTAAACTCCCCTGTCAAGTCTCTATCCATGATAGTCTTCCAAGATGAAATGCAGTAGGTGCCTTATTTGATGTTAACTTATTATTTCAAGTTAAGCTGGAAACCTATCTTTTACACCAATGCTGTATTTAACTACTATGCTATTTAAAAGTGAGAGTTAATGCAGATGTAGCACCACTTAGCCTTTATATATTTTGTGACTTTTCTCTCTTTTCTTTCTATCTATGCCTTGGTTTCCTTGAATCATTTTAAGTCAAGGATTATGCCTTTGTAAATACTTTTTCATACACTATTCATACATTGCTAGACTTGGGATATGTTGTGATTAAGATGCATTAATTAATTTTCTAAAGTCAAATGCAGTCTGTCCCAAAATGCTTTTAAAGTTCAAGAGTATGTCTATCTCTGTGTATCATTTTTCTGATGTATAACACATCACTTTTGAGATTTACATGTAAAAATTAACTGAGCTTTGAAAAGATTCCTGATAATTAAAATATACAATCACACCCTTTCATCCTTTCAAAAACTAAATTTTTGAATATTTGAGATTTTATTCCCTGATATTGTTCTTTGTATACTTTGTGCTTCAAATAGAAGAAGTTAAGGGTGGCTTCACTTAGGGGTGACTATTTGTGGGCAAATGGATATGGATTCTCCTCCCCACCTCAATATATGCAAGCATATACTTCACTCTGCTTCAGTAAATCTACTCCTAAGGCTTTGGTTAGTAAGGCTTTAGGAAGCTCTTCCCTTGTTTTACATATTTTTCAAAGTACTACATTTCATTGGTTTAAAGTAACTAATACCTAAAATATTTATATAATTATGTTTACCTACCCATATTTCCGAAAGTAGTGTGAGACTCAGTAATAAAACTATATTTTCTTCACTTTTATAGTTGTTGTAATTTATAGTTGGCACTTAATGCATCTTCAAATGAGAACTTATTGAGCAAATCAATGAATGAATGACTATGAATATTGCATGGAAAGAAAGAGCAATATTCTAGCAGATAAGATTCCCCATGGCCTAAAAATCCATAAAAAGTTGGCATCATTCAAATAGTTCCGACACTATTCTAGAGAATGCAATCTCTCATACATGCCTTATGGAAACACTCTCTAACCTTCCCAATGAGATTTTAAAGCACACATTCTGTGGATGTCATGCTGTTTTATAAATTAAAATTCACCTATGCTGCTTCTATGGATCTTCTCTGACCCTTGGACCAACTATTGATCTGAAACACAGATCATCTCTTTAGGTGAGGAAGTTTTCTTTGAAAATTTTCCAAATTTTATAAGTATTTGAACTGATATAGAATATGGCCCCATCATCCACAAGCATCCAACCAAGCAAACAGGATTTGAAAAGCATATTAGTCACCTGCCTAACAGAAGTCCTAGAAGATTGTTAAGTAGGTCGTTTGACCTTTGTTTTCAAGATGTGATTGCATGATAGGATGGTAAAAGAGGAGTTAGTTTATGCTCATTCATTCATTCTGCACACATTGGGGTGTGTGTGTGTGTGTGTGTGTGTGTGTGTGTGTGTGTGTGTGTGTGTGTGTGTGTACACATTTCAAGCTCTGACTGTACGCCTCTCTTGGTCTGTCTTGAGGTAATCAGGCTGCAATACGGTCACATGGGGTAGGCGGAGCAGTTCACTAGCTCCAGGTCCGGGAACTGTTTCTGAGGTGTTGACAGAATCATCCCCATGTCGTAGCACAGACTGAACTTGAAGGGCCTGTGATCAAACCTGGGAATAGGGCAGGAACCTGCTCTTGTCTGCATGTAGGCCAAATCGTGTAGGATTCATTGAGTGACAGCTCCTGCATCACACCTGTTTCCTGACCATCTCTTCCATGGCACATGGGTGCCCAGTGCTAGAAGTCTCCAGCACATGCATGAAGTTGCCAAAAGTCCTTCTTTGGCCTCAGTGACTTGGTCTTGCAGTGGTGCCTTTGGGTTGGAGGATGAGGCTGTAGGTCAGGAACCCACCGTTGTTCAAGACCTCAGTGTGACCCTGGATGGAGCCGAGATTAATAGTGGTGCTCAGGGGCAGGACCCCTCCATGGCTGAGGCACACTGGAAGTGAACCAGGGTTGATTGGCTGGGGAGCTAAGCTCATTTCCTTGCAGGCTGTTGCACGAGTGGAGCATGCTAGGAGGGAGTCATCCAATGCCCAGGGCATTTCTCAGCCACAGGAGAAGGGCACCTGTGCTTCTACCACCTGCCCTCCTCCAGGCTGGTGAAGGCCCCCAGCTACTCTCAGCCAGCCTGGACTCGGACACAGGGCTGTCGGCTGGTGCAGTAAGGACCGGGACTTGCCAGAGTTCGTCCACCTGGATCCACCATCTCCAGTCTGTCAGTCTAGGCTGACTGCACTCATTTGGGGGCAAAGGCCCAAAGTATGCAGGGACCCGTGGCCCTGAGCGGGTGCGGATAACCAGGTAGATCTTAGCCAGGGGTCCAGAGTTGATGGTGGGGGTAGCCGATGGGTGGGCCTTGGGCAACTCTCCAGCCTGGCCAGCAAGGAGCTCCCTACAGAGCGCAAAGGGGCACCACCAACGGCCTAGGTGGATGCCTGCTGGGGCCTTGATGGCCCACCAAGTGTGGGCAAGTTGGGATGCAGACTCAGGTCCCCACAGGGCTGTAGCACTGGAGGAGTCCCCAGGGAGAGTGCCTCCCTCCCTGATCCTCTGGGCGCACATGGCCCAGGCCGTGGGCATCTCCATGGTCCACTCCCGCACCCACACCCACGGGGTGCCAGAGCTCCTAGTGAGGGAACCTGGGTGGCTTCAGGGAGGAGGCAACAGATAGGTGCAGTCTCCACAGATCTGTGCTTCCTCAGCCTTGCTTTTCCCTGTCCCCAGTAGAGCCATCATGAGACAGGCAGGAAATAAAGGGCGGCAGGGGTGGGGGGAGTGGCACAGACCAAGAGGTAGCACATATTTAAGGGGTATCAGGGACACTTACTGGGATTGCTAGCCTCCACTATACTTGGGTTTTTGTAAGTGAAGACAGCAATCCAGATGAAAAGGCACTTCTCAGGCCCCGAGGGTCAGGACTCCACGGGGGGACTCCAACAAGAGGGGAACCTTTACTGCACTTATGTATAGGCACAAAGGTTCTGGTGAAGTTCCCCCAAAGGAAAAGATACTTTCAAAGTATCCCAGTCTTGAGCTTATTCCCTCCCTTCTGACTCATCCTGTAAGAAGCTAAGACATCAGTATTAAATCGGAACCCAGCGGCTTTGGGCAGAAACGCATCTGGACTTCTCATTAGGTTACCAGTGCTGGGCCACCCCATATGGGAGAAGGTGTAGTCACTCCGTCTATTCCCTCTGGTGGCTCTGTGACTGCCATATTCCAGACGCCATTTAACAGTCAGGTATGGGCCAGCAGTGACAAGACACGTGAGGCCTCACAGGATCTGGGTGGAGCTGGCCTTTATCCTCCCCCACCCCAACAAGACCCTAAGTCTCTGCCCACGAACGCCCCTCTGGCTACTGATTAAGCTGTTTAATAGCCATGATCCCAGAGACAGATGAACAAATCTTGGAACCCAGCAGTTTTTGGCAGAAATCCCTCCAGATTTAATTGTTAAAATTTCAAAATTCCAAAACCGCAACATCATATGCTATTCATACTCAGCAATAGAAAACAAATTGCCTAATGTTTTTTTGGCAGGTCTGAATGTTGGGGGAAAGTTCCAAATAATAATGGTGGGTCTGGTGTAGAAATATTGAATATAAACAAAGTAGAGAGAGAGAGAGTAATGTGGAAATCACCTGCCACACAGGAAGAGGGAGGGTGTAGGATGGGGAGTATATTGGGGTTTTTAGATGGTGGAGAACGTGCACTGGTGAGGGGGACGTTGTTTCATCATTGTATGACTCTGACTTAAACCTGAAAGCTTTGTAACTTTCTCAAGGTGATTCAGTAAATAAATTTATATATAAAATAAAATATTAGAACCTGGCAGGAAGTAGATAATAAAAAGTGAGAGTAAAAAACCAGGAAGGAAAGAAACTCTAGGTGATGCTCTGAGGCAGACTTGCCAACTACCTCACAGCTTTGCCTCAGGCCTACAGAGCCTGTTTTCCAATGGGGTAATTAGCTTGCTGAGGTCTGAGCCCTTGGTTGGCTGTCAGGTTTCCCTGTGGTTTATAAACTTTATTCTGTATCTCTGAGTGGGTAGACAAAGTGAAAAATCTCCTCGGACACAGTTTGCTGCTGATTAACAGGGTTACTTCAGGAGTAGCCTCCTTGGAGTCAAAAGGACCGAGTTTTTAGTGTTGATTGCAGTGTTCTCCCTTATTTTGGGTCAGAGACATCAGCAGGAATAAAAGATACAGAAAAAAAGGGGGATTTTTTTTTTTTTATACTGTCAAGGCCAGAAGAAATTCTAGCAAGAACATCAGCTTTCTGAGAGCAGACAGTAAAAAATTGGCTTAGCTTAGCTGCTTGAAAATTTTACCCATAAATTGATGAGGAACACTAGATGGAGAGTGAGTGAAAGTGGAAAAGGGTCTTTCTGAACAACCCACAGGTCAAGCTTAATAGATCCATGCTGAGCTGGTGGTCAGGTGAGTGATCGACAGCATGTTCCTTAGAAAGGAATATAGAAAGGAAGGACAAGGTGGCTACATTGCATCCCCAAAATTCATTTTTTTCTCTTTCTTATAAACAGTAGCCACTGAAAGTTAGGGTCGGTCATAATGAAGACAGTTTGTGAAAGGTCCTCGGACTGTGACACCATACAGCTGCCACCGCCAGTATCTTCTACTTGAAACAGTCAGTGTCACAATGCAGTGGCACAGAAATGTCCCATGTGAGGACTCTAACGAATTGATCTCGTGTGGGCCTGGTCATCTACTCTCATCAGAGTCCCAGATTCAGCAGCAGAAGACCTCCCAAGAAAGTCTGGAAACATTAGAAGTTTCATTTTGAAGACAAAAGAAGAAAGATAGATTGGATGCCTTCTGGTGTCATTCTTCTCAGAAATGGGAACTCATCTCCCAAGGAAAGGTTGCTAGTCAAAGGGAGAGAAGCTTCCATCTTGAATTGGAGTCCTTGTTTAATGGGACTTCTCATGAGAACTATAGAACTATAAGGCCAGGCTGGAGACAGCACAGTGGGTAATGTGCATGCCTGACACGTGACTGACTCAGGTTTGATCTCCAGCTCCTCAAATGGCCCCTTAGCCAGCCAAGAGAGATCTCTGAGCACTGAGCCAGAAGGAAGACCTGAGCATGAAGCTGGGTGGGCCAAAACCAAAACCAAAATGAAACAAAAAACAAAAGAAATATAATTCTAGACAACCCTGAATTACAAACTATAAGGTGTTTGGTATTATACTAATGAGAAATCTCTACTTGATTTCTTTTGTTTGTTTCATTTCTTTCAGACCTTTAATTGTGGTAAAACTCAAACCAAATTATTTAGAAAATCATGCATATGGGTACACTGAGGTTCTTATTACTGAAATGCGAACTAGCAAATGTTTGCCAGTTTCAATTCCTCTTGTTCTTCCCTCCTTCCCTGCCCCTTCCAATATACACTTCTCTCCCTGCTTCCACTTATTTCTAAATCTCCTAACTTTTTGTTGCGGTACCTTGAGCTCTATTAAAAGTGATCCCTGAGCACAGAGCCAGCTGTAAACTCTGAGCATCTCCAGGCATGGCCAAAATTATCCCCTCCCCACAAAAAAGTGAAACTTCTGTGTCATATGGATGTTCAATTTGTAGTTTTTTGAGTAGTGTATGCATTGTTTTCTCAAAGAGCTAGACCAGTTGACATTACTACCAGAAAATGAATGGGGGTCCCATTTTTCCAACATCCATTCCAACATTGATTGTTTTAGTTCTTTGAATGTATGCTAGTCTCATTGGTGTGAGATATCTCATTCTTGTTTTGATTTGAATTTCCCTGATAGGCCGTTCAGAGTATTTTTTTCAGATATCTTTTGGCCATCTATATGACTTATCTGATGATGTTTCTGTTCATCTTTCTCTCATTTTTCAATGGGTTTGTTTGGTTTGCTTTGCTTGCTTGTTTTTGTAAAGTTCTAACAGTACTTTATATACCTTGTTCAGCAGCCCTTTATCGGATGAGTGGTGGGTTAATATTCTCTTCTAGCCCGAAGTATGTCTTACTTCACAGTGCAGAAGCATCACAGTGCAGAAGCTAAGATCAATTAGTTTATCTTAGCTTTTGTTTATTTGGCCAATGCATTGAATCATCAAAGATAACTCTACATTCAATGTCCTAAAGTGTTCGTCCTACATCTTCTTCAATAGCACTGTACTGTGATAGCACTGTAGTCTCATTGTTCATAGATTTGCTCGAGTAGGCCCAGTAACGTCTCCATTGTGAGACTTGTTGTTACTGTTTTTGGCATATCGAATATGTCACAGGTAGCTTGTCAGGCTCTGTCATGAGGGCAGGATACTCTCGGTAGCTTGCCAGGCTCTCTGAGAGGGACTGAGGAATCGAACCCAGGTTGGCCGTGTACAAGGCAATCGTCCTACTCACTGTGCTGTCGCTCCAGCCCAGTCTTCTTCAATAGAATCTATGAATTCAGGTCTGCTATTGAGCTATTGATTGCATTTTGCTTTGCCATTTTTGCATGGTGTGAACAAAGGATCTGAATTTGTGTGTGAGTGTGTGTGTGCGTGTGTGCGTATAACCAACCAATTACCAAACACACCATTTGTTGAAGAGATGTGTTGAAGAACAAGATAATTTTCCTTGTTATAATTCATGCTACTTTTCTTCTTTGTCAGAGATTAACCATCTGTATACCGGACCATTTGTTTCTGAACTCACAATTCTATACCATTGGCCCAAGAGACTCCTTATTCCAATACCACACACTTTTGATTACTAAAGATTTATAGCATAGTTCAAAGTTGGGAAAAAATAAATATCCTACTTTTTCCCCCTAGAATTTCTTTAGTTATTGAGGGTGGGAGAGTATTACTCCATATAAATTTCAACAACATTGATTTATGTCTTTTTTTAAAATGTCATGATTATTTTTATAAGGACTGTGTTGAATCTATATATCACTTTGGGTAGAATTGCAATTTTGACAATCTTAATCCTTCCAATCCATGAACAGGGGTTGTGTTTATGTTTCCTTGTACTCACTTTTGTTCCTCTTAGTAGTGCTTTATAGTTTTCTCTTTATGGTTCTTTCACATTTTTTATTAGGGTGACTCTAGGTACTTTAATGTCCAAGGCACAATTGTGATTGGAACTGTTTTTTAATTTCTCTCTCTTCATTTCATTATGTGCATATAGAAGAGACATGGATTTCTGTTTCTGTCTTATCTGAGCTTTTTTTTTTTGGAGTCTAGGATTTTCTAAGTATAGTGTCATCACATCTGCAAAAAGTCAGGGTCTCAGTTCCTCCTTTTCTGATCTAGATGTCCTGAATATCTCTCTTCTGCCAAAATTGCAATGGCAAGGACTTACAGTATGATGTTAAATTAGCAGTAGTGGTAGTGGGTACTTGTCTGGTGCCTGATTTTAGAGGAAATATTTTCATATTTTCACCATTGATTTTGATGTTTGCTTGCACTGTGGCAAATGGATTTTTGTTGAGGAAATTCCTTCAACCCTCCGTTTTATTGAGCTTTTAAAAATCATGAATGGGTGCTGGATCTTGTTAAATGCTTTTGCTGCAGTTATTGATATTATTTAATTTTTTCCTTATGTATGGTGTATATATTGATTGACTTGTATGTTAAACCATTCTTGCCTCTATGGGATGAATCCTACTTAGTCATGGGATGTGATCTTTTTGATGCACAGTTGGATTCAGTTTTCTAATATTTTGTTGAAGATCTTTACATCTGTATGAATCAGAGATATAGGCACATGGTTTTCCTTTTTTATGATGTCTCTATCTTTGGTATCAGGGTAATGTTTACATCATAGAAAATGTTTGGGATGATTTCTGTTTCTTCAACTTCCTAAAAGAAACTGAAAAAAAAAATGGGAATAGTTTTATTTAAACTCACTAGTAAACCCACCTAGGCCTGAGCTTTTGTTGGAGTAGAGAGGTGATTTTTTGATTACCACTTGTTTGTATAATATTATACAAACCATTTGTTTGTATAATGATTGGCCTTTTCAGGTGTTCTTTTTCTTCTTGATTCAACTTGGAAGATTATAGGAGTTTAAAATGTATCCATTTATATTAGGTTCTGCAGTTTTAAGATTTTCAGAGTAATTTCTGAAGAAAAAAAGTGATCAGTGTGGCAATAGAACAGTGCTCAAGAGGAAGAATAAGAGACAAGACCACAATGCAGTTTGGATCAGTCTTGAAAAGCTCTAGAGAGCTAACTAATCTATGCATTTATTTGTGTTCTCTGCCTTCACTTTGCATAATGAGGCACGCTTTCCCTCCTACTGCAAACAATTAGGAAGTACATAACACTCTGCCTGACTATGAGTTATGGACATGATGTTAGAGTTTTAATCAAGGGAATGACAAGATCTTTGCCAGCTCTTTCAAAAGGTGAAGTCATACCATTTGTGACAACATGGATGGAACTTGAGGTGATTATGCTAAGTGAAATAATTCAGGAAGCAAAATTATTTTTTCTCTTATAAAAAGAAATCAAATTAAGTAGCAAAAGTAACTCTTAGATTATGAAAAAAATAGTGGTCCCCAGAGGTAAAGGAGAATTGTGGAAAGGATTGGGCAGCAAGGTTCAATTTAATATTGGAAAATAATACTAGAAATTTGGTTTGGGTTCAGTGCATTATAAACACTTAATGTTGGGGTGTGAAGTTATCACTAATAAAATTTACACTTTTACAAGCCAATGCTAATCAATAAATGATCAATGAATAACTTCAATTTATTAATATATAAATTAAGGAATTCAAAGCCTGTGTAGTCTACATAGGTAAGTAACTACAGGGAAAGATGGTGAAAACAAAGTTCTTATTGGACTAATCTGAAAAAAAATATGATGAGTCTAATAAGATAGTGAATGTGATGGAAAACTACATTATTAGAAAAATCAAGTAAGACTCACTGATGAATCACATGGATTTTGATGTGAGGAAAGAGATTTTTGTGTTCGGGACCTGGGGCCATGAGAAGATCTCATTTGTGTTAAGGAAGTTTGAGAAAGATGTTCACTCTCAGTTTCTAGCTGACTGGCTTTCCTGCAGGTTTTTTTCTCTGTGTCAGCAGTTGATCCTCACTACTGACTCGTAGAAGTAAACAAATGTACTTAACCTTTCCCATATATCTGCTCCCTAGCCTGTCCTGGCTCTGCAAGAGCTGGTGCCTACAGGATGCATTTTCCATGCTCATGCATCAGTTGGCTTCTCGTTGACTTAGTCATGCCATAAAATGATGCTGGGAGCAAAGGAAAGAGATGATTGGGTAGCAAGAGGAATGGTAACAAGATATTTGTCTGTGTGCCTCTGCCCCAGGTAACATCTCTAGTAGAATCTAGATTAATCCCTTTGGCACTCTATGTCTAGAGTTCAGAAATATAAAAGGGTTACTAAAAATAGAGTCAAGTAACAGTGGGAAATAATATCAGCATAAACCATGTGACATAAGCCATTCTGAAGGAGAAAATAATCAACTGTGCTGAACGCTCTTGAGAAGACAATGACCAATAGTGCCTATTACTTTTTATAATTGGGTCTATAAGAAGAACAGTTTGGTAGGATTTATGTATGTGAAAGCTTGATAAGGAATGATTATGAGAATTAGAAAAAAAAGTATTGGTAAATTTTAAGGGAACCGAAACTGTGTCCTTAATTTGAGAGCAGTGTAGTGTTTGAATCAGGCATGTTCTGAATGTGGAAGATTCATTATTAAAAGTCTATCCAGTAAAACAGAAATCGCTTCAGGCATTTAGATGAGAGTAATTTAGAGCTCAGGTGAGATCTAAATCATGAGTAGGAACACTTGATGGTGCCAGGAGAATGGAGGCCCAAGGCGGAGCCCAGAGCCTATGCTCACATCCATCGAGGGCTGCCCAACTAGAAAATAGCTTGAGCCTTTGTCACTAGCACTAGACAAACAAACTATTCCAGAGGACAAATAAACATTCTTTTGTTCCAATTTCTACAAGATTAATACAGAATGCCTCTTGAGGTCATTTTCTATCATTCTTAGGCACCTCTGGCCACCATTTCCTTCAGATAATAGGGCAAAAAAAGGTGTTAAAATTTGAATTTTAGTGTTAAAATTTTTATTTTGCCTGCAAAATGCAGACAAAAAATGGCAGTCTTTCTGATTTGCAGCTGGAATCAAGAAAACATAGATTTTTTTCAGCAATATTCTACCAGTGAGACTTATCTTGCTAAACTTTGACATGGAGAATCTTACTGGGGCAATACTACTAGATAATGCCTGTACATATGAAATATCAAGCATAACATTTAAGCAAATACCAGTCACATAGCATAACCTAAACCTATAAAATCAAAGTTTTCATTTATTTCAAACCTATCCAAGTGATTCTAATGTCTATACATGATGAAGAAACACAGCTCAAAATTCTGCATTGTGAATCAGTGCTGAATCCTTGCTCCAAGGAGTTTGCAGTGCATGAATTCAGACCTAAGGTACACATCATTTCAACAAATGCTGAAAGCCCAACACCGCTCTGTACCATCAAATTAATTTCTTTAATGAAAAAGGCATCTTGAAAATTCTGTCTCTTTTATGTTGTTTTGAGGTTACGAGAGCAAAGATGAAAAGCACAGAAATATTATTCTCTGTGTTTCTTTTCACTGAAACAGAATAATTAAGTGGTGTGGTTACCCACAGAGTGCTGAGAGATACATTTCCTGGATGTTGGAGGTCACAGCTGATAATTGTAGAGGGCCAGATCCTAGCCTTGGTAGAGTAAGGAATTAACACAGAGCCTCTTTGGAGACCACTGAAATACTTTGCACAGAGTATCATAGATTTTCGAGATATGGGTAAGTTTTGTGTGAGTGCATGCCAGGATTGAAAAGTAGGATGCTCTACCACCAAGATCCATCCCAAATCCAGAGTGGCTCATTTTAATGTTTCTCTAACTTAGAATATAGTTATGCACACTATAATTAAGAGTTCTCTCTTCCCAGAGCCTAAAAAGTTGTCACTTTTAAGAAATACAGATCTTGAGTCTGTGGATCAGAAATAAGCTCCTGGTCTTTTATTGAGAATCCTACAATTCAGGTAAGTCATTTCCCCAAGCATCTGGGATTTAGTCAGTGTTCTTTGTTATAATTAAATGGCAAATCTTTGTATGGAAGGTATCAAACAGAAAATAGAACATCTTGTCATAGTGGAAGAGAGCATTGGCTATGTCTGAAAATAAGTTTACTCTGGAAAACTCTATTTTCTGGTCCGAAGCCAGATGACAAGCAGTTACTGACAAGTCTGTGGAGAGTCAATAATAGAAGATTTTTTAGTGGCTCATAATAAACTGTCCACACCCTGCATCCATGCCATTTTCTGCAAGTGATGAGTGGTTACTATGTCTGACATTTCTTTATCAGCATCAGCACCCTCATATCCAGATAAACTTAATGTTCCGCATTTATTTAGGGGCACGTTATGCGCAGCTGGTCTAGAGACACCGTCTGCTGCTCTGTATACTCTCCTGGGTACGTAGAACATTTTACTCCCAGCGGCCAGCTCCTGCTGCTCCTTCCACAGCTTTCCACTAACCAAATATTTGTTAAATTGTTTTAAAGATCTGTACTGAGCAATGTGCATACTATAACCCTGATTAGCTTGTCCTGTAGGGCAGCAGCAAGAGGTCCATTACAAAGTTTCAAGTGCGAAACTTGATGACTGAGATTGTCTTCCCACCTGAGAACGGTACAGCTCTGTTTGCACATGCACATGTATGCATGTGTTTACAAATAGAACTGTTTCGCTTTTGTAGTTCATATTGTCTTATCAAGCTGGAGCAATAGCACAGCAGATAAGGCATTTGCCTTGCATGCAGCCAACCTGAGTTCAATTCCTTCATCCTTCTCAGAGAGCCCCGAAAGCTACTGAGAGTATCCCGCCCACACGGCAGAGCCTGGCAAGCTACCCATGTCATATTCGATATGCCAAAAACAGTAACAACGATTCTCTCAATGGAGACATTACTGTGCCCGTTTGAGCAAATCGATGAGCAACGGGATGACAGTGACAGTGATTGTCTTAGCACTGTAAGTACGAACTTAAAACTTTTTGAAAGTTTTAAAGTTTTCTTTTCTTTTGGTTTTGGGCCACAGTGACTGTTGCTCAGGGTTTATTCTCGACTCTGCTTTTTAGGATCAGTTCTTGTGAGACACAAGTGACCTTATGGGGTGCCGATGACCCGACCCAGGAAGATCTCATGCAAGGCAAATGCCCTACCCACTATACTATCTAGTCAGCCACAGAATGTTTTGTTCACGGGGCATTATAGGAGTGTAATAATGGCTTATGATCATTGGAAATGCAAAATATAAAAAGTTTAGTGATAACTAATATGGATGATTGTACATAGAGCAGTGTGATAATTAATTCTCATAGAAACCCCTGGAATTATTATTATTGTTTTTAACTTTCAGATAAGAAATTGGAGATGCATTGCAATCAAGGAATCAATCCTAGTGCAGTGCACACAACTGGTAAGGAGTAGCAACAGGGCATAGACTTTGGGTTTGTGGTGTCATTGTTTCAACAAAACTACAGTGAGACAGCGTGGGAAGCCAGAGTTTAACTGATGTTAAAGTTGTTTACAGAGAAGAGCAACACAGGGTTCTGGAGATTGTTTTGTCTTGGGGTGCCTAGCTCCATGTTATCACTGTGGGTAAGTTCATGAGCATTTTTGAACTTTAATTTCTTGGTACAAATAATAAGCATTTGTAAAGAGACTCTAAAGTCAGACTAACTACCTGGTCCGTAGAAGGACTTAATCCATTTGGTCTCTCAGTTTCCCATTTGTGCAAGAGGCATTGAAGTAACCTCTTGGGGATGATGTAAAAGTAAAATGTCAATATATGTGAAATGTTTGAGATAATGCCTGAAATGATAAGTGCTATCTCAATGTCAGTATTATACTCTTAGACTTATTATTCAGTTTAACTATAGCTAAATATTATAAATATATTTATTACTTCTTAAGGTCAACGCTTGTTCTTAATAATAAAGCATATGTTCTTTCATATACCCAAGAATTCATTCTAGGAATTTCTCCCTCTTTTTCCTGTATCACCCTCTGTCTAAATCATTTCAGTCAATATTCACACATGCTGTAATTTCTCACAAGTTAACAAGGCAAACTTTCCTGATTTATTTCCATCCCAGTCATCATCCCTTGATTCTGCTCCTTGTTACAGCAACATTCTTTTAGAAAGTTGCCTAAATTTGTTGTTGCCTGCAGGAATCAACCCCAAGCACAGAGCAAAAGAGGCCCCTGAAAAACTCTAGGTATGATCGTGCCAGTCACCTTCATATTTTATTGGTTAATTATATATACACATATATTATAGATCATTTTAATCGTGAAGTTTAGTGACATTAAGTACATTTATATTGATCATTTATATCACATGCATATTATATTATTTATATAAGTACATTTATATAACAATCATATATACACATATATATATATATACTCATACATAGATATAGAACTCTTTTCATCTTGTGAAACTGAAATCTTTAACAAATTAGGAAATCCCTCCTGTTTACTACTCCTGCTATTTCCCTAGAGTCTCTATTTTACTCATTGTATTATTTAACTCTTCTAAGAGCTTTGTGTAAGTTGAATCTGATATTTGTCTCTTTCAGACTGGCTTAGAAAATAGCTTCGTTAATGTTTCTCTTAACATGTTTCCTCCAAGGTTCATTTATTAAGACTATAGATATTTGCATTTATAAATATCAGAACAGTAACAAGACTCACAATGGAGACATTACTGGCACCCGCTTAAGCAAATTGATGAAATTTTTGAACAACAGAAGGACAGTGACAGTGACAGATCTTCCTGTCATCTGGACATCTAAGTAATGAATACATAATACATTCTACCCCTTCGCAGGTCTCTGGGTTTAATTTTGGTTTCAGTTGTAAATTTTTCTAACTTATTGTTATTATAATAACATGGTTTACAGTAGTGTTAATACATTTGCTTAGTCCTGCAGTGTCCCTATACCACACCAGCCATCTCTATGCTTTCCACATACTGAAGAACAGTCTGAAATCTTAGTTCAATTTAAGGTTTTCAGGGCTTTTCTAATTTCCTCTAAATATAAAAACCTTTGCAATTGCTTATTAATCTTCCGTTTGTTTAGAATTCTATATAAGTTTAGGAGCATAGCTTCACACTTTGATGAGTATATATACATAATACAAATATATATACAAGTATATATTTATGTATACATATACATATATGTATATATATACACACATATACACATATACTGCCCCACAACCCACAAACAAGTTCTAGTGCCCTTTTCCACTATACAACTATCAAATTGATTCTCTCCTGTTACCTCCACCACTCCACCCCTCCCTCATCCCACCCTCTCTGCTTCCCCTCTGGTCACCACCATTTCATCGTTAAAGACTTGAGTTGTGTAATTTTTGTGCTTTGTTGTAGTATGGTTCCTTTCCATTCTACGTGTAAGTGAAACCATTGGTATATGGATATGTTGAACATATTTTACATAGTCTAACTATGTCAATTTCAATCATGTTACCACAAAACTTAAGATTTAACTTGTTTAATGGCCAGTGATAATGAATTGTGTATGTACATATTGCCTTTATCTCTCCCCATATATATAATATACATATACATATAATAACTTATGCTAGGTTATATATCTCTGTGTATTATCAATCCATTGTACCTTGTTTCTATGTCTTAATTACTATATTTTAGAAATAAATATTTGTAAATCATATGTCCTAGTTGATGAGTCATTGAGAACTATATATGAATAATAGATAATTTCTGCATGTGGGTTAGTTACGTGGTTTAACTAGAGTTTCCATAACTGCTTTCCCTGCCATTCCAGTCACTCTGTAATTTTTATTTCCCTAAGTTTTAATACCTTGTTAATGGCAATGGGAAAAGTGGGTGTTGGTCTTTTAAATCTCCTGGAAGTCACGTTGCCAGAAGAATAAGGGTTTGCAACCAAGACGGGAGAAAGGCAGCACTGGCTCTGGTCACCTCTTTGTCTGTACCACTGTGATCAGGAGCAGCAATCAGCAATCAGACACAGACCCCAGTACGTGGAGAACAAGGTCCTGATTGCACACTTGGCTCCCTCAAATTGTGTGGAATCTCCAGAAATATATCCAGTGCTGTCTTCACAAGGCTGAGGGCGGAGATGGGTAGCCACTAATGAACTGAGGGCTTAAGTTCGTTTAACTAAGCTGCAATTTACTGCTCATGCCTTACCTTAGAATTATAAGGCTCCAACAGAGTTCTAAAGTGGTTGCTTCAGACAGATTCTGCCAGCACAATTGTTGACTCCATTTTTATTTTGAAAAGTCAAGGTCACTGATGTACACTTTATTTATATAAAATAATAATTCTTTTAGCTGTACAGTTCTGAAAATTTGAACAGATGCATAGTTAAGTAATAAATGCCATATTAAATAGATAAAATATTTATATTACTTCAGCTTTTTCCCTGCCTGTTTTCAGTTCGTTACTTCTTACACACTTAGTCTGACATATCTCTTCTTTAATATTTCTTGACTGTTTGATTTTTCTTCTTTTAGAATCTCACATAAGTAAAAATTTATACATGCAAAGCATAGCCTTTTGAGTCTGAATCATTATTTTACTTAATGTACATTCTGATGAGTATTTATTATAATACTGCTTATAATAAATATTCTACACATGTATGTATTTACATGTAAACATGTACCATAAATTGTTTATCACTCACAAAGTCCATACACAGTTGGATTATTTCTAGTTTAGGAGTGTTATGAATAAAGCTGATATAAACTTTCACATACAGGATTTTCCACGGACAGTTTTTTTCATTTTTCTTGGAAATTAGCTGTGGGTATATTGAATAACTTTATAAGCAATGCCAAATGGATTTTTCCCAGAAGAATTCTGTTGCATTCTGCATAGCCAATGACAGCATATTTAGACCCAACAGTACTTGAAACTGTTTTTTATTTTTGTTGAACTATTCTAGGAATAAATATTGTGTATGAAATGTTTGGGAAACTGTTAATCATGTGGTTATATTATATTCTGTATTAGGAGGTGGTTCCTTTGAGAACAGTATGGACCATAGAAATAAATAACAAAATAGTAATAAGCTAAAATGTAAATTGTATCTCTATGATAAGGTCAAGGGAATAGAGAACAATGTACATTTTTACCATATGGGGTTTTTTAAGGTGTAATTTTTCACCTAAAGACAAATTATGCTAAAAGCATTGTCTTTGAAGGGTTCCCTAGAATCCTAGTGAGGTTCAAGACAGTATGGAGACATTTTTTGTAAATACCCCTTTGCCTCTCAATTGTTGTAAATTCCACGTGTGAATAACCTGTTAAAAGGAAATTAAATCAAGTATTTCTATTTATGTATCTGGATTTTCCAAAAAAACAAAAACAAAAGGACATGTGCACACACACACACACACACACACACACACATACACACATCACAGATTATGATTACGTAGGTAAATCCAAATTTGCAGCAAGTTTGCTGGGAAATAGATAAAGTCCATAGGCCATCTGCTAAAGAATTTCCTGCTACTCGTCAATCTAGTTTTCTTTTATTTACATCCTTAATCTTTTGGTCGAGTGAGGCATTCCACTGACTGGATGAGGCCCACCCATATTGTTGAGGGCAGTCTTTTTACTTAAGCTCACTAATGAAAATATTGACCTCATCTAAATACATGCTCCAGGTTGACACACTAAAGTAACTTTACAACAGGCAGTTATTAAAGGCAAATTAAATATTTAAAAATACATACAAAAGTGTCTACAGAAGTTAAATTCAGATTAGGCAAATATGGAAACTTTCTATTGTTTCATCAGTAGGGGAATGGATAATAAGCAAGTGATAAATGTATAAGATGTATACCTATAATACTCATAGTACGTATTCACAAAAGGAAGAGATTTTTTTCCTGAGAGAGGAAAGGGTGAGGCACTTGGCTTGCGTGCTGTTTCTGTCCCCTGCACTGCATCTGGTCTTCTGAGCTCCACCAGTGATGCACGGAGTACAGTCAGGTGCAAGCCCTGTGCACAGACTTGTGTAGCTCCAAACCAAAAAAAGAGAAAAGAAACAGAATATATTTATTGTATATACCAATGTAGATTAATTGTAAAAGCATCGAGCTTTCAGGACAGTTTATATAAATGGATACATAAGGTTAATTACAATTATATAGTTCTGAAACATGCAAAACTACAGTGGAAAAAAATCAGAATAATGAAGGGCAAGTGAGTAGATATTAATGAGGAAAAAACAAATGGGGTTTCCAGAGTAATGAAAATAGTATGCATCAAAAAGGTATTTTGTTTTCCCAGACATATGTAGTTGCCAAATGTACTGTATTATTCACGGAGAATTTATGCATTTAGTTATATAAATATTTTACCCTGTAATACTAAACAATGTTTTGGCCATTAAGATACTTCATCAGGAAAGGTGGTTTGCCTTTCATGTAGCTAACATGGGTTTGATCTTTGACACCCCAGAGTATCCCCATGTCCCAACAGGATTTTTGTTAAACACAGACCCTCAATAATGCATGTGTTCCCCTTATCTTTAAGTGTAAACAAATTTTTAATGCTAGTTGCTACTATGTATGATCAATAATTAAAGGTACCTAAAACTGCAGCATATTAAACAATAATGCCCAAAAGTGGGGGGGGGAGAGAGAGAGAGAGAGAGAGAGAGAGAGAGAGAGAGAGAGAGAGAGAAACGAGAGAGGGAGATAGAGAGAGGGAGAGAGAGGAAAAACCATGCCATTAAGGGTAGCATGGGGTGGGTGGGGGTTATAGTGACCTGGGGACACTGGTGCTGGGAAGTGTACACTGGTGAGGGGATGGGTGTTGGAACACTCTATGACAGAAATACAATCATGAACAGCTTTGTAAGGGTCTATCTCACAGTGATTCAATAAAATATTTCTTAAAACTTATCATGTTTATCGTTAGAATGTAGTATGTGCTTGCAGACTACAACCTACATTAAAATGTATTAGAAAAATCAGTCGGACAATTGTCAATAAACAGTGGGATATAAGATAGATACTTGAGAAAGCAAATCAGTAAATTTGAACATCAACACTACATGGTGGATATATGAGGATTTATTTTGTATGTCTGTGTTTTTCTGTGTATGAAACCTCTTATAATAAGTTGTTGGTAAAAAATAAAACATAAACAAAATTATTTTTAAAAGTATCTCCCTAACCAGTCATCTGTTCTCAGGCACTTGGGTTTTTTCCAGATTCTGGCTATTGTAAACAGTGCTACAATGAACATACAAGTGCAGATGTCATTTCGACTATACATTTTTGCCTCTCTGGGATATATTTCAAGGAGTGGTATTGCTGGGTCAAATGGGAACTCGATTTCTAAATTTTTGAGAAGCGTCCATACTGTTTTCCAAAAGGGCTGAAACAGTTGGCATTCCCACCAGCCATGTAGGAGAGTCCCTTTCTCTCCACATCCATGCCAACAGCACTTGCTTTTGTTCTTTTGAATGTGTGCCAGTCTCTGTGGTGTGAGATGATCTCATAGTTGTTTTGATCTGCATCTCTCTGATGATTAGTGATGAAGAGCATTTTTTCATGTGCCTTTTTGCCATTCATATTTCTTCCTTGAGAAAGTTTCTGTTCATTCATCCCCCATTTTTTGATGGGGTTGGATGTTTTCTTCTTGCAGATTCCAACCAGTGCCTTGTATATCCTTTATATCAACCCCTTACCAGATGGGTATTGGGTGAATATTCTTTCCCATTCTGTAGATTATCTTTGTGTTTTGGTCACTGTATCTTTTGCGGTGCAGAAGCTTCTTAGTTTAATATAGTCCCATTTGTTTATCTCTGTTTCCACTTGGTTGGTCAGTGACGTGTTATCTTTGAAGATACCATTAGCTTCAATATCACAGAGGGTTTTGCCGACCTTGTCTTCAATGTACCTTATGGATTCTTGCCTGATGTTGAGGTCTTTGATCCATTTTGATATGATTTTTGTGATGGTGTTAGGTACATCTACACAATGGAATACTATGCAGCTGTTAGAAAAGACAGTCATGACCATTGCATATAAGGGGATCAACATAGAAAGTATCATGCCAAGTGAAATGAATCAAAAAGAGAGAGACAGACATAGAAAGATTGCACTCATCTGTGGAATATAAAGTAGCAGAATAGGAGTCTAGCACCCAAGAATAGTAGAGATTGTACCAGGAGGTTGGCTCCATGGCTTGGAAGCCGGCCTCACATACTGGAGAAAAAGGCAGCTCAGATAGAGAAGGAAACAACAGGTCAAGTGTGGTTCGAGGACTCGATGGGGATGGGAGATGCGTGCTGAAAGTGGACTATAAATCAAACACGATGGCCACTCAATACCTTTATTGCAAACCACAACACCCAAAAGGAGTGAAAGAACAAAAGGGAATGCCCTGCCACAGAGGTGGGGTGGAATGGTGGGTGGGAGGGATAGTGTGGGATCATCGGTGGTGGAGAATGGGCAATGGTGGAGGGATGGGTATGGAGCACTGTATGACTGAAACACAAGCACGAAAAGTTTTAAGTGTAACTGTACCTCACGGTGAATCACTAATAAAAAAATTAACTAAAAAAAGTATCTCCCTATGCATTCAGAATTCTTGACCCCATTTTGGTAAAGAGGGAAAATCTATTTTTATAATTAATCTTCACTTAAATAGAAAACATCTGTAAGAAAAACTGCAACACAATTTTCATGTGCCTTTTTAAAGTTCATCTCACTATGAAATAGAAACAAACTATAATAGAAACTAAAGAAGTGCTTATGAGGATATACACATTATTTCTTCAGCTGGCATGTAATAAAGAATCTTTAGGGAGGGTTTCAGAGGTCTTATCTCCTAGCCTCAGGTGCATTTCTGTTGATGTCACTTACTATTAGAATTCTTGGCTTAGAAGCCAGGACACTTTATACTGACATGTTGAAAACAAAGCATCGTTTGTATCAATGCAATACTCCAATTGAAGAAGTCTGAGTACTTCAGAGAGCAGTGAAATCATCAACTCTTTAACATGATAACTGATCGCTAAACAAATGCCATAAGCTTGATTATAATCTATACGAGCTGGTCAGTGATTTTGCAAACCACGATTTGAAAAAAAAAGTGGTAAAATTTCTAAGTTCCCAGTGGCAATTTCAGATAAGAAATAAAAGTATTGCCTCTGTCAGAATAATTTGCGTCGATTACTGTGCACTAGCAGTGGTGAATGTGACCATAGACATCCCTGTTATGATCAAAGAACTCAATTATCTTCACTGAGTTGTGTGTCTTCTGCATTCCCTTACCACTGCTGCTTCTATTATCCCACTTCTGTGGTGTCCTCAGTGAAATACACACACATACACACACACCATTGCACAAAGACATAGTTCAGTAATTTTTCCAATAAAAATGCAGGGATACTCTTTTATTCATATAGTATCATGGATTTTAATGTTCTTGAAATATGTTGCCAACTAAGATTTAATAAGATGACACTGGCTACAGCTCTAGTTCCTAAGTAATTGTTCAAATGCAATTATGTAAGAATAGCCTAGGTTGCTTATTTTAAGGCCAGGTTTATAGGATTTGCTGTACAGCTAGTCAAATTGAACTCTATGAGCTGGTACTGAGAATTGCAATCATGCATTGCTTAATCACAGGGATGTGTTCTGAAAAATGAATGTGCCATTAAATGATTTCATTATTCAGTGACCATGATATAGTATAATTATACAAACCTATATGGATAGTCTGTAAGACTAAGCTATATGGTATACGCAGTTGCAAGCACCTTCATATATATGCTATACATCTTTGAGTGAAATGTCCTGAAGCAGTGTACTGTGCTAGGAAACTTGCATTGTAGAAAAAGTGAAGATTGTTAGAGACGGTAAATAATTTGAGTAATTTTTGACATGGAACTGTTTATAATATTATCTAATCCCTTCCTGCATGTTACTATTCATCTTCACCAAAATTTCCTAGGAATCTATATTTAATTGGCACCCTACTTATAGCAGTGTTGGGTCTAATATTTAGGTATATACAAATACTTTGCCTATATAACACAGAAGGCCCAAAGCTACTGACCCTTGGGCTTTGTTATATCCAGTCCTCCACTTCTTTCTTACATTTGTCTTCCTGTGTTGCTCTCTTTTTCTCTGTGACTCTCAGTGGAATAGTCACTATCAGCTAAGAATAGTGAAGTGAATGTCCTCAGGTTTCTCATGTTTTCCTGTACTATAATAAGAAACACTGTCTCTTGTCTTGAGTTTTACTTTCATGAATGTTTGAAGAGTCAGGGAGATAGTACAGCAGGTAGGGCACTTCTCTTAAATGCAGCCAACCTGGGTTCAATCCCCGACACCCCATTTATGGTCAACCCCATATCACTCTTTCCAAGAGTGATACCTTGGAAAGGTTACCCTGCATAGAGTTAAGTCCTGAAAACTCTCAGATATGACATAAAATTTTGTAAAAAATAGCAAACAACTTAGAAGTAAGACTGCCTCTTTCTCCAAGTTTGAATAATCTGACTTCATGTTTTCTCTTCTGCTATGAAGTATGTTGCATGTACAGTCATCACCTGGCTTTCTTCATACCCCTTTGTGGGAATTGGAACATTTCAAAAGAAGACGAATTTTTTGACTACTGTAATTGTCAATTTTCTCTTGCCCAGAGGTTATGTGTCTTGTGTCAGTTTCCATTATCTATGGCAAGGTAATTTATTAGTTTGAAAATAAGATAAAATCTCAAATACTTCTAGTTTTTCATGCCAAATGCAAAAAAATTTCAATTGACCTCTACTTACTAAAAGTTTGGATTAAAATCTAAGTCCTGGTTAGAGGAGTGGTATGTCTGTATATCCAAATGCAGAGTCAATAACATTGGAAGATGGAGATTCAAACCACAATAGTCAAACTTAACAATGGGCCTGGCACAGTAGAAACAAGGCCCAAGGAGACTGGCCCACAGTTGGAAGTCTGCCTCAAGTGCAGGGAAGAAGGCAGGGGAATAGAGAAGGTACCATTATGACAATAACTGGAAATGATCACTCTGGATAAGGACTACATGCTGAAAGTACATCACTGTCACTGTCACTGTCATCCTGTTGTCCATCGATTTGCTCGAGTGGGTACCAGTAATGTCTCAATGTTTGTTTGTTTGTTTGAGACTCGTTGTTACTGTTCTTGGCATATCAAATATGCCACGGGTAGCTTGCCAGGCTCTGTCATGCGGGCAAGATACTCTCAGTAGCTTGCCGGGCTCTCCAAGAGGGGCGGAGGAATCAAACCCAGGTCAGCCGCGTGCAAGGCAAATGCCCTACTGCTGTGCTATCGCTCCAGTCTGCTGAAGGTACCATAAAGGAACAAAGATGATAAACTTTCAGTGCCTGTGCTACAAACCATAATGCCAAAAAGGAGAGAGAGAGAGAGAGAGAGAGAGAGAGAGAGAGAGAGAGAGAGAGAGAGGAGGAAGGGAGAGGGAAAGAGAGAGAGAGAGGTAGAGGGAGAGGGAGAGAGGGAGAGAGGGAGAGAGAGAAGAAAAGTAGATGCCATAGAGGAAGTCTGCTGGGCATGGTAAGGGGAGGGAAATTGAGGACACTGGTTGGTGGGAAATGTACTGCAGTTTAGGAAAAGGTATTGAAATATTGTATTACTGAAACCCACCCACAAAGTGTTTAGCTGTGTATCATATTAGAATGATTCAATTAAAAAAATGTGTTTTTCAAAGAGGGAACCTGGGAACACTGGTGAACAGAAGTTGCATACTCCTTTCAGAACTGCCAGGAAGAATCCTCAAGCACTAAGCAGAGTGTAACTCCTGAGCAATGCTCAGTGTGGTCTGAACACCCCTATGCACCCTTCAAACAATGCTAGACAATTAGTTTTTTACTATTCCATCACTGTATCACTGCCATCCCATTGTTCATGGATTTGCATGAGCGGGCGCCAGTAATGTCTCTATCTGTCCCTGTCACCTCCTAGTGTAGCCAATGGTGTACTGGGGGCTGTTTCAGGGTCAGGGAAATGAGGAACTGTTGTTGTTACTTTTTGGGGCATATGAAGTAGCTTGCCAGGCTCTGAAGTGCAGGGTTTTTTACTATCGCTAACAAAAGATTAAATTAACTTATAAAGTTTTATGAGTTACAAAATTTTAACTCTGAAAATCCCACATACAGGCCATTTGTAGATCTGGGCACTAAGGCTCTATTTATCAACTCTATATTCTTACACATAAATCATGTATTTTTCTTTTTTATTTTAATTTTATTTTATTGAATTACCATGAAATACAGTTACAAACTTTCATGTTTGAGTTACAATCATAATCATGTATTTTTCTTGAGGCTCCTGATATTTACTATTCTGAAGGAAATGGTTACAATATTATTCCACTGTCATTTCTGCATCTGCATCAACTTGCAGGTTGAATACAAGCTAAATCAAGCCTTCCTGTTTGTTTCAGTTAAGAGTAATTTTCTCAATGTCTTTAATAAATCTGACCATAGCTACTTATGAAAATGAAGAGGAAGAGGGCACTCATGATACAAATTTCATCTCTGTAGCCATGGACATGAAAATATTTTTAGTCTGTTTTATGTCAACACAGACTGGAGTGATAGCACAGCGGGTAGGGCCTTTGCCTTGCACACGGTTTACCCGGTTGATTCCTCTGTCCCTCTCAGTGAGCCTGAAAAGCTACTGAGAGTATCCCACCCACATGGCAGAGCCTGGCAATCTACCCGTGGTGTATTCAATATGCCAAAAACAGTAACAAGTCTCACAATGGAGACATTACTGGTGCCCGCTCGAGAAAATCAATGAACAATGGAAGACAGTGTCACCGTGCATATGTAAAAATAGTTTCATAAACTTAAAGAATGGTATGGCTGAAAAAGTTTTAGAACTCATCTCTGCAAGGTCGCACACAAATCACATGTATGGGCTCTAAGGAGACTTTATGTGATAATCTACAATTATGAGAACTTTTGAAACTCATCGTAAAGTGTTTATATCTTTGAGTTTGATACTAATTCTCTTTTAAAGCATTTATCTAAGGACTGGAGATATCCTACATGGGGTTTATATACTTGCCTTGAATGCTGCTACCCCAGTTTGACCCACTGCGGTATTTGATTCCCCAGGCACAGGGCCTTGGCATCACCATATTACTGGTCTGCTTAACCAAGAATTGTTTGGACGGACTCCCCCCAAAAGAAATTAAATAAGTAAAAATTAAAATTAAATAAATAAAATGTGTGTTAGTTACGCTAGTCATATCCCAAGTTTAGTACTAAAACACCCTTTGGAGTCACCATCGAATTAATATAACTTTTCTCAAATATCAGAAAAAATCTTCTCCTCACACTAACCTTCATGTGGCATATTATCATTTTAGCTTTTAGTGTTATTGCTTTAAAACCTTTAATATTATGTTGCTTAATTTTCGTAATGAACAAACTTCAGATGTACTCAGCCAATAACAGATAATCACAAAACAATACTGTATTCACCTTTTGTGTGTGTTGAAAACGTGATTGTTGATTTAGTGTATTCATACGTAACTGAATAAATGAAGTGAATCCCTGACTAACTAGGTTTAGCACATGTATATTTGTGCAATTGATTTTTTTTCTTTTTTGCAATCTGAATGCACAGTGTTAAATTAGTTTGGTGAATTTTAATCCATTTTCCATCCTCCTAGATTTTTTTTTTGAGTATTATTTCTGTAATCAAAAATCTTGGTACGTTTTTAAAGTTTTGTCGTCAAAAACTCTGAAACAAATGCTTTTAAACCTTTACTTGCTATTGATTAAAACATCAGATACAATAGACTCAATAACAGAAGTCTTTGATATTGAGTGCTAGCTTTCCTTCCTGACATGATTTTAAAGACATATTTTTTGAAATTACTTAAAAGGCTTTATTTCACATTTGCCTTACTCCACGGTCAGTAGAGTTTGTTTATATATTTTATTTCCACACTTACCATGACGGGGTAATACAAGAGGTTGGATGAATGGTATTGAGTAAATATTGACTCAAGAGAAAGTCCTTGAATTATTACAACTTTTCTGTATACTGATTGTGGGTGGTGGTGGTGGTGGTGGTCTTATGGATTATGTAAGAATAAGCCTTTAGCAAGAGTTATTAAATTACATTAAAATAGTTGAATTTTACATAATCTTTGTAAATTTCCTATACCAAAAAAAATTATATCAATTAAAAACCATAAATTAAGAAAACTCTCTTGAAATTAAAGAAAACATGTATCTGCCTATTAAAAGTGCCTACTAGGTCCCAGAAAAAAATTGACTTGAAATTCTGAGCTCCATGAAATGTGCTAGAAAAGGTATGGCAATTAAAAAAATTGCCATATAAAAAAATTCATATTGGGTCCAGGCCTCTCAAAATCAAGATATAAAACAAAGCGAAAGTGGAACAACAATCTTAAGAAATGCAAGGAAACAAAGGGTGATCCAAGAATGTCACAGCCAACTCTACCAACATTTATCTAGCCAGTCAAAGAGATGAAGTAGTCATCGGAAATGGCTCCACATGCCCTATCTCACTACCATTCTAAAATGGACTACCAAGGGAGAATCTTTATCAAATCAAGATATAATGTCTTGGTGAAAGAGTGGATGGTGAGTTTTCAGTATATTTAATTTTAACATGAGACAAAAAATGAATAAGGAAAATGGTATAAGTATATGCAAAGTATTCAGCACTTAAAATGTGGAAAAAAGAGGAAATGAAAATGAGTAAAGTAAAATAAGCTCCTATTTTAATTTCTACTATTGTCACAGGAATTAAAAATAAGCAGCAAAACCTTGAAAAACAAATAACAAGAAGGAAGGTAAGAAAAAAAAAGACCTTAGGTGATGCATAGCATATAAATTAAAAGAAAGCTTTTAGAACAAATAGAAAATAAACTCATCTCAAATACTAAAAGAAACTTTAAATAAAAGATTATGTGGGAAAAAGAAAACACCAGAACACATCCATTTATTCAGACATTGAATACGAATCTAGCGTTCACTTCGGCAGCACATGTACTAAAATTGGAACTGGAATGATACAGAGAAGATTCGCATGGCCCCTGAGCAAAGGTAACACAAAAATTTGTGAAGCGTTACATGTTAAAAAAAATAAAATAAAATAATATGTATCTATAGGAGCTTTCTTGCCAAGATTGGTGGTGATAGGTCCAAAGGCTGACACATATACTTTCCCCTTCCAAGGTCCTGAGTTCTGTCCCCGTTCTGGCATGTGCTCCAGTACCATGGGATATGGCCCGAATGGCCCCAAGGGATCTCTGTGTGTGGCTCCCATGTACCCAACTTGTCTGGACTCAGCGGTGAACTACTGAGCCCAAGCACTGAAACGTCAAACCCCCAGGACAGGGTTGCATGTGACCAAGGAATGGCTCTGGAGCCCCTGAGCACTTGTGAGCACGTCCCCCAGGCCCATATCCCACATCAGCAAAGGTTAAGGCATACACTACATGTTCCAGCAGGTGGATGTGCATTCTGACCCCCTAGCAGGCAGCTATAGTGATTGTGGGTGTGATTCGTGTTAACAGCATAGAAATTGAGAGCGATGCAGTGGCACAGGTAAGGGATTTATCTCAATCTGAGACCAAGTTTAGGTCAAGTTTTGGTGTCTCAATCTGAGACGAAGCATTGGTCTAGTTTTATTCATAAGTAAATAATACGAAATGGATCCAGGAAATCATTTGATCGTATGTTTAGTTTTTCTGTCACTTCCAAAACCAGCGTCGTTTCCACCTTTACAGGAAAGCACTGACTTACAGTTATTCGTTGCTGAGTTTTTGACTTGCAGTACTGTAGCACCCATCCCACCACCAGCGTCAACCTCCTCCCACCGACTTGTCCAGGTTCGCTCCCACCTGCTCTGCCCTCAATTGCCCTCTTAGGTGTCTTTCTATTTTTTATGGTGGAAAAAAACCCTGTATTTAGGATTAGCCAGCTGGACTGTTAAGATGATCCCAATTTTGTTGGCAACATCCAGGGCGTGATAATCAGGAGCCAGACGAACATATGCCTTTTTCTCTCCATCAGGCCTAATCAGGGTGTTGACCTCGGCTACATCAATGCCATAGAGCTTCTTCACTGCCTGTTTAATCTGATGCTTGCTGGCCTTGACCTCCACAATGAACACAAGTGTGTTGTTATCTTCTATCTTCTTCATGGCTGACTCAGAAGTGAGAGGAAACTTGATGATGGCATAATGGTCAAGCTTGTTTCTCCTGGGGTCTCTCTTCCGAGGGTATGTGGATTGCCTTCTCAGCCGCAGGGTCTTGAGTCTTCAGAGGGTGGGTGACGTGCGTATCTTTTTCTTTTTCTGGCTGTGAACGCCTTTCAGCACTGCTTTCTTGGCCTTCAAAGCTTTGGCTTTGGCTTCAACTTTGGGAGGGGCAGGGGCTTCCTTCTTGGCTTCCAGCGCCATCTTCGTAAAAAGGGTTTCTTATGGCCATTCCCACGGGTTTACGTGTCCTTCTAAGTCTGGCCACTAACACGTGGTCTCTGAATTTCAGCATGGTTGACTCTGGTTTTGATGTTTGACTCCGTTATTCCTGAACTGTACCTTTCTACCTAACTTCCTTGACTTTGCCCATTTTACTAAGCATTTAAAAAATAATATTGTTTTATTTCTTTAAACAAAACAATATATTTACTTTATAATTCCAGGAGCCTTTCAGTTTTTCTAAGCCAAATAGAATCTATGTTTTTTTCTCTTAATTATGGTCCAAACCTTCCTAGTATAAAGGTGAGAGATCATCTAATTTTCCTTGTCCTCTTTGCTGGCTCTATCAGTTTTGTTATGCGCTAGAATTTTAGATTAAACTTTTATCAATAATAATGTGGGGTTGGAGTGATAGCACAGGGGGTAGGGCGTTTGCCTTGCACGCGGCCGACCCAGGTTCAATTCCCAGCAACCTATATGGTCCTCTGAGCACCACCAGGAGTAATTCCTGAGCGAAAAGCCAGGAGTAACCCCTGTGCATTGCCAGGTGTAACCCCCCCGAAAAAGCAAAAACTAATAATAATAATAATGTGCTTCTTATCATACATATATATTTTTTTGCTTTTTGGGTCACACCCAGCAATGCTCAGGGGTTACTCCTGGCTTTGCACTCAGGAATTACTCCTGGCAGTGCTTGGGGGACCATATGGGATGCCGGGGATCGAACCCGGGTCGGCCGCGTGCAAGGCAAATGCCCTACCCGCTGTGCTATCGCTCCGGCCCCCATATATTTTATTTTTAATTTGATATATTTTATAAACATTTTAATGACTTTGTGTGCAACTAGTTATATTGTCACTTTATGCTCCAACTTTCCCATCTTTTAGTTTCTTATTTGACTAATTTTTTGGTTGATTGAAAGATTTCAAATGCCCCCCCCCAAAGAAAGTGATAACCTTCTTACTACTTATATACATCTTGTTAATTGCAATTCTAAGGAAGGTAATATTTATCAATTAAAAAGTCAATTTATTAGGGGAAATTTGTTTCTGTTTTTATTTTTGTTTTTTTTTTTTTTTTGCTTTTTGGGTCACACCTGGTGATGCTCAGGGGTTATTCCTGACTCTGCACTCAGGAATTAGTACTGGCAGTGCTCAGGGGACCCTATGGGATGCTGGAAATCGAACCCAGGTCGGCCACATGCAAGGCAAACACCCTACCCGCTGTGCGATCGCTCCAGCCCCCAAAAATTGTTTTTTTAAAATGAAACAGATCATTATGAATCACTTTAAATTCCATTCATAAGGAATGAGCAGAATAGCAAACCTGTAACAAGATGGAATTAAAGATTGGTTGCTTAGGATGTGTATCAGGGACATGAGGCATAAAGTCAGAGATAGAGTGGTGGGGTTTAATTTTATGAAACTAAAATATAAAAAATGAATTATTGTGCTGGCTGTATAATGCTGCAAATGTAAATATGCCAACAGCCATTGAAATTTACCTTTAAATGGTTTAAATGGGTGAATTGTGTGGTTTTCAAATTACATCCAAATAAAGCTATAAAAAATGAATCTGATGGCCACCATGTGTGCTCCTCCTCCAAATCAAGTTATTATTTTCAATGTTGAATAGTCTACTGTTGAATAAAAGCATTTATTTTTCTGATACCAGAAGTCTAATTTGCTCCTCTCTATTTTTGACATCTCTCTTCATCATCGTGGTATAAACTCTGAATATGAACTCATTAAAAAATCACCCCAATGATAAGCATTTTATTCAGATCCAGCTGGTTCTCACATGAATTCAAATATCATCCCTAGTGTTGACTCTGAATTTTACTTTGTTTTTACCTGTGTCTGTGTTGTCCAGTCTGCCCACCCACAATTTTACCCTTTAGTCAAATACACCATTTCCTGATCAGCATGTCCCCTTAGCAGCTGCAGGCTTACAGCACTGTTCCACGGAAACTTCATCACCATAGCCAGAACCTTTCACACGAACAGGAGGCATTCGAATGATGGTGTTTAAGAGAGAGAAGAGATTGAAGAAGCATTTGGAGATATGGAAGAAAGAACCCAGAAATCAGGACCTGTGAGTCTGCCCTCCATGACTCCTGCTAAGTGTCGCTCTTAAGAGTGCTCTCGACTCGGAATTCCATCCTCTGTGTTTTAATTCTAACTCTTGGGTCTGCTGTTTCTCATGCAGTTCCCCTTTCCTCTCTCAGGAACCTAAGCATACTTTTACATATATTGTGGTATTTATATTTGCCCTCCAGGTGCCCTTTATTTCAAATTAAAAGTGGTTAATTAAGACTAATACTGTAAAGGACATAATCAATTCAACTAATTTTTATATTACTTTGTTAAAGTCCTTTATGAACTTTGGCATCTTCCCCATCTCTTTACCTAAAGTCATGCTAAAATATTTTAATTTTCAAATATTTATGAAGCGAAGAAAGAAAAAGAAAAATACACACAGAGAAAATATGGTTTTTAAAGTTTATATGTATTTGGATGGGAAATTTTCTTGGTGATCAGAGAGGGAGACCGATGAGCCATATAAAGATACATTTCAATGAACTCGGCACCACTCAACCAGCATCTGCTGATCTACATGGAACTGAAACATCCTTGGATGACGCTCCACAGTGAGCATCAGCCAAAAGGAGAGCTTTGCCTCCCTGGGAGTTGAAATGATAGAAGATGCAGTTAAGGCTTTAAAAGACTTTTCCTAGGCCCTGCCCTTCACTGACCTCCCACCTCCAGACTATAGTAACTTAATACAAGTTCTCATTGTTAAGAAACAATTCCTGGTTGGGGGGGGGGGGGAACAATTCTATACCCCAGGTAATCTGCTGCTTTTAACTCTAACACTTGAATCTTCAGCTATTGTTGGTCTCTCTTAATATACATGTGCTTCAATCTAGCTTCCTTCTCTTGTGTCCGGTGGAAATGGGATTTAGTCACCCTTCTTTGGGTTTCAGTATTCATGTGGTTCTTTCAGATGAAAGTGTATATTTTCCCATTGTCTTTGTTGAGCCTTTGTTATTTTCCACATCTTTGAAGCAGATCATCAAAAATTCTCTTTTGCTTTTTGGGTCACACCCAGCGATGCACAGGGGTTACTCCTGGCTCATGCACTCAGGAATTACTTCTGGCAGTGCTAGGCGTACCATATGGGATGCTGGGAATTGAACCCAGGTCAGCTGCATGCAAGGTAAATGCCCTACCCACTGTGCTATTGCTCCCGCCCCATGTCTGTCTCAGGTCTCGCCTTAGGGATGAATTTGTCTATTTTCCAGGGCCATGGTTTGGGGATGGGTCATCTTTGAGCACTTCTGCTATTGCTCACTATCCCTCACCCTGGGGCTGGTGCTTCTTGGGATCTCGGCATTGCTGATTCACTTTAAGCTAATGCCATCATGCTGCCAGTCTTGCTCTTCCCTATTTGAGTGTAATGCCTACAGTTTTGACAAAGTTCGCTTTGGCTTCATGAGAAGGACTTTCTCTTTGTTTCCACTGCCCTTTCGCAGCTTTTCAGGGAGGAACCGGTGTCAGCTGTTGAGGCCGTTTTTAATTATTGACTCATCAGCCTTAACTCTCCCTGGGGAAAGAGAGTCTGCTCTTTCGTATCTGTACTATAGAGGGCAATGTCTGAGATGCGATAAATAAATAACAGCATCTGATGAATGTCTGATTCTCTGTAGGCCACGAGAGAGGACTTCTGTCAGAGCAGCCACACCTCTCTCTCCCTTTAAGGAGGCCTCACCATTGACGCAGCCACGGCTTCTGGAACAATATGCAAGTGCTTAAAGCATCGTTTTTTTATGCTTTAAGCAAAAAGGTGGCAGGCTTAATAAATCCGAAGTTGTGGGACTTGTCTATTTGCATCCATTCTTCAGCAATTTTAAAGGAATTACAAATGTGAGATTTCCTCTCTGGAGACCCAGATGTGTATCCTTGCTTCATTGTTGTGGAACTTTCAGCAAACAACTGTCTCTCTCATCTTCAGACTCCTTTCCTACAGCATAGAACTATGTGACTTTGCTTTTTCTATACCCCATCACTGTCCTTATGAAAAGATATGCATAGATATTTACCATGATAAATGTTTATTGGCATCAGTTAGGAGACATTTTAACAAATGTTTAATATCTGGAAAGCTGGGCTTGGTCTTGTTCACTGCTGTGTTGGCAATATCTTAAAATAGCACATTACACATGGTGTGCCTGCATTATATGTTTGAGGAAAAAGTGGATGAAGGGAAAAAGAAATAAGTTCAGCTTCTTCCATGCAGTTACTGTGTCTTATACAAGCTACTAAAGAGATGGATGAAACTGCCATGACCTCTGCTTCTGTGGGATTTAAAGCTCCATAGAAAATATAGAGTGCGTAGAACAAAGATATGAGTTAGACAGGGGTGGGGGGGGGAAGAGAGAGATAGACAATATAACAAGTTCTTGGTCTAAAATTAGTGAACTTTTGAAGATGTCAGAGTCATCTTGAGGGTCCAACTTTCCTGTTCCATTTTCTACATGTTTTTCCTTAGTGACCATCTGTGACCTGACTCTTCTCTTTCAGATGGACACTCTAATTCTATTTTGCCCTGTTTCAAAATCATCTTATGATTTCATAATATTTATTCACTTCTCAAAGAATTTAGCAATAATTATTTCATTGTCAATGTTTGAAAAGCAGTTGATTTTTGTGTTTAATCAACCTTGGAAATATTTGGTGAAATAATTGTAAGCAGGCCAGAGCAATAATACAGCAGGTAGTGCACATGCCTTACACACAGCCAACGAGGTTTAATCTCCCATAATCCAAATGGTTCCCCAAGGCTGCCAGGGGTGAGTCCTGAGCCCAGCAAGCTACCAAGAGTATTGCGCCTGCACGGCAGAGCCTGGCAAGCTACCCGTGGAGTATTGGATATGCCAAAAACAGTAACAATAAGTCTCACAATGAGAGACATTACTGGTGCCCACTCGAACCAATCAATGAGCAACAGGATGACAGTGAATTCAGACCCAGAATACTTGTGGTTTTTTTTTTTTTTTTGCTTTTTGGGTCACACCCAGCTAGGTTACTCCTGGCTCATGCACTCAGGAATTACTCCTGGTGGTGCTCAGGGGACCATACAGGATGCTGAGAATCAAACTCAAGTTGGCCACGTGCAGGGCAAACGCCCTACCCGCTGTGCTATCACTCCAGCAACCAGAGGAATTTTTGAGCACTACTAGGTGTGATAAAGAAAAAAAAAAGCAGCAAATAGTTAAATAGGATGTAATTGAATCTACAGATGTGTTTAGTGAGAATTGACATTGTTAAATCATTGCAGTTTCTATCTAACTGTGCAGAATAAGTTGGTAGAAAGGGTATTACATATAAAATATGTTAAACATTTTCCTTTAAGATGATATTAGTTCAAGACTTTTCTTTTTTTCACTTTAAAAAAATATTAGTAAATCACCGTGAGGTACAGTTACAAACTTACAAACTTTGTGTTTGCATTTCAGTCATACAATGATCACTTACCCATCCCTCCACCAGTGCCCATTCACCTCCACCAATGGTCCCAGTATCCCTCTCCTCACCCCCACCCCATCCCCCGCCACTCCACTAGTTCAAAACTTTTCAGAGATTCCTTTCATCAAAGTGAGGAAACTTTCTTCTAATTCCAGATAGGATTCTTTGGTTTTTATTTTAAATTTTGTTTTGTCTTGGGCCAGTTACACTGTGGCATTGTACTTGGTGTAGGGGAAAGAGACAGGCAGTGATTCTTGGTAACTATGAGGGCTGGGTTGGCCATATGCAAGGCAAACATCTAAAATCCTGCACTATCTTCTGGACCTAATTTTGATTTTTGTAATTGAAAAATGTTATAGTATTCCCTATACGAGTTACTATCCAATGAGAGTGTGATGTGATTTTCTATTCTGTATATTAAATTATAATTTTTAAAAATATGTATATGTATATATATTTACACTGCTGTTGATGATAGGGCTTCATGCATGCAAATTCCAATACTGTACCCTCCACCAGAGTGACTGCTTCCTTGCACCACTACCCCATTCTGGATCTCTAGGGCTGTGTTGCCATTGTTCAACATCATTCCCTCAGTATGTTTCTTTGTTGTCATATGTGGGAGTTCACTGTCTATTTGTTCCAATTTGACTAACTTCATTCAGATGGTATTTCTTAGTTCTAGTCACATAGGATGAAATTGCTTGATTTCATCCTTTATAAAAAAATATATACTGAGTAATATTTTATTGTTTCAGCATTTCTTTATCCAGTCATCTCTTGTTGGACACTGAGATTGTCTATGATGAATAGTGCTGCAATGAACATGAGAGTACAGATGTGTTTTGGGAATAGTGGTTTGGGACCCTAGGAAACCTACGCCACAAAATAAAATGGGTTTTGTGTAAGTGTGTGTGTGTTTGTGTGTTTATGTTAAACCAATTTATTTTTCTGGAAAATATCCCATTTTATCATAATATATTTTATATATTATGACTTCAATTAAAAATATCTTTATTTTATTTATTTTTTTATTAATGAGTCACCTTGAGAGTGCAGTTACTGAGTTTCATGCCTATGTTACAGTCATACAATACTCGAGTACCCATCCCTCCACCAGTGCCCATTCTCCTCCATCGAGGATCCACTCAGGATGGGAGAGGCGGGTTGAAAGCAGACTATAGATTGAGCATGATATCTACCCAGTATCTCCATTCAAACCATAACACCCAGAAGGAGAGAAAGAACAAAAATATCTGTTTTTAAGTCATGTCTATGTTCATGAGGATTGTTTATATAAATGTGTTTATTTGGGCATTATCTCTGTTAGACTTTGATTTTACTCATTTGTTGGCCTTTAAAATAGCTTAGTATGTTTTTATGCTTTTTTTAAAATATTTTTACTTGATCGGTCATATTGTACTTTCAAATTTTTGATAAAATTTACCAGTGTGGCAGTATGGATCTGAAATTTTCTTTCTAGGAGAGTGTTTGATGAACAGTTGAATAATTTAATGGACGTAGATGTTCATATTTTGTTTTATATCACTTTTGGTAGATTTTGTTTGTTTGGGGGTCACACCCAGTGATGCTCAGGAACCACTGCTAGTGGTGTTTGGGGGACCATATGGGATGCAGGGCTCAAACATGGGACGGTCTTGTGGAAGGCAAGAGTCTTACCCACTGTAGTTTCCCTCCATCCACGAATTTTAAAGATTTTATCCATTTGTCTGAGTTGTCAAATATAGTGGCAAAGATTGTATTTGTTATTCCCTTAGTCACATTTAATATCTATATGTACTGTGATGGACTGGAGCAATAGCACAGTGGGTAGGGCATTGCACGTGGCCGACCCGGGTTCAATTCCCTCTCGAAAAGCCTAGCAAGCTACTGAGAGTATCCTTCCCTTCCCGCACAGCAGAGCCTAGGAAGCTACCTGTAGTGTATTCAATATGCCAAAAACAGTAACAACAAGTCTCACAATGGAGATGTTACTGGTGCCCACTCGAACAAATGTATGAACAAGGGGATAACCGGGATGACAGTGCTACAGTGCTATATATTGTGATGTACCATGATACTTTTCTTAATAACTCTATGTTCAATTTATGCTCTCAAAAATAAACACAGAGAGATATCAGCTTGTTAATCCTTTCAAAGGCATACTTTTTATTAGACACCATCATTTATAGTACTAAGATTAGTACTTCTGGTATACAATGTTACTGACCCATACCCTCCACAATTTTCCAATAACTTTTGGCTTCATAATATAATTTTCTCTCATTTTGAAAATATATCTGCTCCAATTTTTATTAGCCCCTCTTTTGTTTCTAATATACTTGCTTTGCTTCTCTGGCTTTCTAAGGTGATATTAGACTGTTTGATATTAGACTGTTTATGATTTCAAATATTAATGTACAACATAAAATATCCTCTGAGAGTCATCCCATTCATTTTGACCTCTTAACTTTTTATTCATATTAAGTAGAACTAATTGCGAGGATTGTGGTTTATTCTTTGGACCACTGGTCACCACTGGATGTGGCCCAACTCAGTATGACCCGATAACACCAGTCCCTTCCAACAAAAAGATATTTATTTGGGTTTTGTTCATACTGTTGGTTTTTTCTGAGGAAATTTTCTATCTGTTCATTAATTATAAACCTATAATTGTTTAACTCTTTAAGATAGCTCCACTAGTTTCCTTTAAGCTTGCATACTAATTTTAATATCTAGATTTGTTCAAAGTCCTTTCTCATTTATTGCTTTTACTTTAGAATGCTTCAAACACTCGAGTTTCTCAATATGTATGAATAATTTATTAAATATTTGGATTAAATATTTGGCTTTGATGATGATACATTTCACAAAATCTAAAATCTGAATAGTGATTATTTTCCTACCAGGCATGAAATTGCTGGTTGATCACCACTTGGTCTGTTACCTGGCTTTACACTTTGTATGTGGGTCTTTTTACGCCTTTCATATTAGGTATATTATTACCTAATGTGAAATTAGATTACTTATTACTGCATAAGGCATTACCCTCCTGGGCTTTTGTAAACCTGTTAAGAGTTTTGTTAGTCTTTATGACTTGGCAGGATAAAAACTGCTGTTTTTTTCATGTAGATGATGTCATCTAGAATTTGTGCCTGAACTTTCAGTTTATTTGTGGGCTATTTGGAATATTACATACAAATATGTAGTTTATGGGACTATAATTGAGGTGAGCTTAAATCCAAACTTGGAAACTAACTTATTATTATTATATTTTTTATATTGAATCATCATGTCGAAAGTTGCAAAGCTCTCAGGCTTCAGTCTCAGTTATACAATGCTCGAACACCAATCCCTTCACCAGTGCACATAGTCCACCACCAAGAATCACAGTATACCTCCCCCACAACCCCCAAGCCCCCAACCCTGCCTGTGTAACTGATAAAATTAACTTTTCTTTGATTACATTTAATATTTCAACAAAAAACTCACTATTATTGTTTGAAGTTCCCCCCCCTCAAAGTCGGACCTGCTGAAAAGGAAGCATTTGATAATTTGTTTTCCATTGTTGAGAATGAAGAGATATGAGGTTGCCTTTCTGGAAGAGGTGATAGATCCATCAGGACAGGATTTGGATTTCTGTAACTTAGTAACTAAGTCCAGAGAAATTTCTACCAGAAGTTGCATCATTGCAAGCTTGTACCTCTCAGCTACTTTATATTCCACATATGAGTGCAATCTTTCTATGTTTGTCTCTTTCTTTCTGACTCATTTCACTCAACATGATACTTTCCATGTTAATCCACTTATATGCAAATTTCATGACTTCATCTTTTCTGTGTGAATACGATCTATCGTGCTGAGTTCCCTTCGGAACCTGGCTTGCTCACATGGTTGTCCTTCATCTAGTGTTCTGCCTATTCTATTCAGGAAGACATGAGTGAACAACTTGTAGATGACAGACAGCAGGCAGATTGGGTGATAGTTGCCAATGTCGTGGATATCTCCCTTCTTATACAACAGAACGGTCCTTCTAGTTTTCCACTGAGACAGAACCTTGCATTCAGACAGGTAGCATGTAAAGAGCCGAGCCAGCGTATTGAAGAATACTGGCGGCAGATTCTTCAGGTGTTCGAGTCTAACCTTGTCCGGACCAGGTGCTGTACTCATCTTTACCAACGAAATGGTGTGTTGGATTCTGGAAGGGAGGACGTTGGGAATGGCATACCCATCCTGCAGAATTTGGTATGTGGGCAGGTGGACATGGCTGTTAAAGAGATCCGAGTAGAAGTTGTGAATAGCTCTCTGTGCTCTACGGCCCTGTGAGAAACTGCCGCCAAGTCGGCATCTTGCCAGCTTGGGCTCTTCTGGACCCTCCCCCCACTTTGCCGCCACTGCCAGTCAACCCCAGCGCTGCCCCAACTCACACGTCCTGCCCAGGTAACCATCGTGGAACGCCCCCCAGCGCTCCGCGGCCCGGCGAGAAACTGCGACCCCGCCAGGAAGATACTGGGGGCCTGGCCTGTATCTCATTGGGTGTGGTCTCAAAGTGGGCGTGGCCTCCCGTCGGAGTGGCCACAGTTATTATTTTTTACCTTAGTACAATAGGTATTATCTATTTTTTTGAAAATCACTTTAGTCATCTCAACCACTTATGCAAAATACCCATTAGCTTAGTCTAACTTTATAAAACCTATCAGTGAATAAAGGAAGCTTAGCACAACCAGAGGCCCTCCTTCCCACAACAAGAGGGAACAGGAATAAATAACTACAAAGTTCCAACTCTACACTTCTGTAACAATATGAAGAAGCAGCGAAAATCCCCTCCACGAAGAGAGGGAGAAGAAAAGATTCCAGAAACATCAACAGGGGCTACTCACATTTGTGACCTCTCAGATAAACAATTCAGAGAGGAAATCTGGAAGAGAGTCGACCTACTCCAAGCAACCATGGAACAGACATCCAATAAAATTAAGGGAGGATATGAATGAAGCACTGCAACGGTCTAACAAGAAAATGCAGGAAGAAATGAGAGCAGAAATTTCAAAGCTATGAACGGAAGTCACACAAATAAAGAAATCGGTAGATGAATTAAAAATCTCAGTAGATGCCCTCAACAGTAGGATGACTACAGCCAAAGACAGAATCAGCGACCTGGAAGATGAGCTGAAGAAAGCTTATAGACAACAAAAAATAATGGCGAAAGACCTCAAAATGGCTATAGAGAAAATCAGAGTCCTGGGGGATGACTTCAAGAGGAACAACATAAGAATCATTGGAGTACCAGAACCACAGGGAAGTAACCCCAATGAAAGAAACACAGTCAAAGACATCATTGCTAAGAAATTCCCAGAGCTGAAGAAGGCAGGCATCCAGATCCAAGGAGTCCGAAGAGTATCAGCAAAAAGAGACCCAAATAAAGACTCAAAGGTATATCATAGTCAGAATGATGGATGCTATGGATAGAGACACAATTGTGCAGGCAGCAAGGTCAAAGAAGGAAACCACATACAAAGGAGCACCCCTCAGATTTACAGCACACCTGTCAGAGGAAACCCTCCGAGCTTGAAGACAATGGTGGGACATAGTGAAAAAACTCAACGAAATAAATGCCTCAACAAGAATACTTTATCTGGCTAAACTCTCACTCAAACTCGAAGGAACCATACACTATTTCTCGGATAAACAACAGCTCAGGAACTTCATTGACTCAAAACCAAACTTGAAAGAAGGTCTAAAGGAACTACTGTAAGACAAGGAGGAGCCCCATAAGAACAACAAACCCCACAGAAAGATGACACAAAACCCCATCACAAAAATATCTCTCAACGTCAATGGTCTAAATGCACCTATCAAGAGACACAGAGTAGCAAAATGGATTCGGAAATTAAACCCAACATTCCGCTACCTGCAAGAAACATACCTGAACAAACAGAGTAAACATAGACTCAAAGTCAAAGGATGGAAAACAATCCTGCAAGCAAACAACTCCTTTAAAAAAGCTGGAGTGGCCATCTTAGTATCCGACAACATAGATTTCAGGCTGAAAAAGATTAAAAGGGACAGCGAAGGTCATTTTCCATTTATCAAGGGATATGTACAACAGGAAGAAATCACATTCTTAAACGTATACGTTCCTAATGAACATGAACGACCGGCTAAATATTTAAAACAACTCCTAACAGACTTCAAAGAGGACATCACTAACAGCACAATAGTAGTCGGAGACTTAAATACTGCCTTATCACCTCTAGATAGATCCACAAGAACAAAATTCAGCAAGGAAACACTGACTCTGAAAGAAGAAATTGAAGAGAGAGGCCTAATAGACCTATACAGGGCTTTACCCCCCTCAAAAAAAGAATACACATTCTTTTCCAGGGCACACAGAACATTTTCTAAAATAGACGATGTACTGGACCCCAGAACGTACCTCAATAGAATCGGAAAAATAGAAATTGTATCAACCATCTTTTCAGACCACAGTGCACTGAAGATAGAAGCTAACCACTCGCCGACACAGAAAACCAAAGCAAACACCTAGAAATTAAACAACTCAGTGATGAACAATGAGTGGGTCAGGAAGTAAATGAAGGAAGAAATCAAAAGATACTTAGAAACAAATGAGAATGAAGACACGAGCTACCAAAACCTATCGGACGCAGCTAAAGCCGTGTTAAGGGGAAAATTTATAGCTCTCCAAGCATTCCTCAGGAAGGAAGAAAGGGCCCACATAGATAGCTTGACTTCATGGCTCAAGACCTTAGAAAAGGACCGAAAAAGGAACCCAAACCAGACCGAAGGAAAGAAATAATAAAAGTTAGAGCAGAAATTAATGACATGGAAACCAAAAAAACAATCCTAAAGATCAATGAAACAAAGAGCTGGTTCTACAAGAAAATAAATAAGATTGATAAATGGCTAGCAAGACTCACAAAGAAAGAAAGAGAGAGAACACTAATAAATTGAACCAGAAATGAAAAGGGGGACATCATAACAGAAACCAGTGAGATCAAAAGATCATTAGAGACTACTTTGAAGGTCTATACGCCACAAAAAAGGAGAACCTAAAAGAAATGGATGAATTCCTTGATTCCTACAATCTCCCAAGACTGAACCAAGAAGACCTGGAATACTTGAATAGACCCATCAATGTTAAGGAAATTGAAACTCTAATCAAAAATCTCCCCAAAAACAAAAGGCCAGGCCCAGATGGTTTCACTGGTGAATTCTTCCAATCATTTAAAGAAGACCTGTTGCCAGTTCTCCTCAAGCTTTTCCAGGAAATTGCAAAAATAGAAACTCTCCCAAACAGTTTCTATGAAGCACACATCTCCCTAATACCAAAAGCAAACAAACACACCACTAAGAAAGAAAATAATAGACCAATATCCCTGATGAACACCGATGTGAAGATCCTCAACAAAATTTTAGCAAATAGGATCCAACAACTCATCCAAAAGATCATACATCATGACTAAGTGGGATTCATCCCAGGGATGCAAGGATGTTTAACATTCGGAAATCAATCAACATAATCCATCATATCAACAAAATTAAAGAAAAAAACCATATGATCATATCAATAGATGCAGAGAAAGCATTTGACAAGATCCAACATCCATTCATGGGGTTTGGGGGAACTTTCCTCAAGATAGTTGAAGCCATCCACCACAAGCCTATGGCAAGCATTATCCTCAATGGGGAAAAACTAAGGTCCTTTCCTCTAAGATCAGGCACAAGACAAGAATGCCCACTCTCACCACTCCTCTTCAATATAGTACTGGAAGTACTTGCGATAGCCATTAGACAAGAAAAAAGGATTAAGGGCATCCAGATAGGAAAGGAAGAAATCAAACTCTCACTATTTGCAGATGATATGATACTATACCTAGAGAAGCCTAAAGCCTCTACTAAGAAACTTTTATAAACAATAGACTAATACAGTAAAGTTGCAGGCTACAAAATTAATACCCAAAAATCCATGGCCTTCCTATACACAAAAAATGAGGCAGAGGAAAGGGACATGAAAAAGGCAATCCCATTCACAATCGTGCCCCAGAAAATCAAGTACCTCGGAATCAGCTTAACCAAGGAAGTAAAAGACTTCTACAAAGAAAACTATAAAACGCTACTCCATGAAATAAAAGAGTACATGAGGAAATGGAAACATACACCCTGCTCATGGATGGGGAGAATAATCATTGTCAAAATGGCAATACTCCCCAAAGCATTATACAGATTCAACGCGATCCCTATAAGGATACCCATGACATTCTTCAAAGAAACGGATCAAGCAATGCTAAATTTCATATGGAATAAAAAACGCCCACCAATAGCTAAAACAATTCTTGGGAAAAAGACGATTGGAGGCATCACCTTCCCCAATCTCAAACTTTATTACAAAGCAGTAACAATTAAAACAGTATGGTACTGGAACAAAGGCAGAGCTGAAGACCAATGGAACAGGGTGGAATATCCCTATACACAACCCCAAATGTATGATCATCTAATCTTTGATAAGGGAGCAAGAGATGTGTAGTGGAGCAAAGAAAGCCTCTTTAACAAATGGTGCTGGCACAACTGGACAACCACATGCAAAAGAATGGGCTTAGACCTCGACCTAACACCATGCACAAAAGTCAGATCAAAATGGATTAAATACCTCAACATCAGACCACAAACCATAAGGTACATTGAAGACAAGGTCAGAAAAACCCTCCATGATATTGAATATAAAGGTATCTTCAAAGATGACATGCAACTGGCCAACCAAGTGTAAACAGAGATAAACAAATGGGACTACATTAAACTAAAAAGCTTCTACACAGCAAAACATACAGTGACCAGAATACAAAGACTATCTACCGAATGGGAAAGGATATTTACACAACACCCATCAGATAAGGGGTTGATATCAATGGTATATAAAGCACTGGTTGAAATCTACAAGAAGAAAACATCCAACCCCATCAAAAATGGGGCAAAGAAATGAACAGAAACTTTCCCAAGGAAGAGATACGAATGGCCAAAAGGCACATGAAAAAGTGCTCTACATCACTGATCCTCAGGGAGATGAAGTTCAAAACAACCATGAGATACCACCTTTTGTTCTTTTGGATGTGGATTAGCACACATCCAAAAGAACAAAAACAACCGCTGTTGGAGAGGATGTGGGGAGAAAGGGACCCTTCTACACTGCTGGTGGGAATGCCGACTGGTTCAGTCCTTTTGGAAAACAATATGTACGATTCTCAAAAAATTAGAAATTGAGCTCCCATTTGACCCAGCAATACCACTGCTGGGAATATATTCCAGAGAAGCAAAAAAGTATTGTCGAAATGACATCCGCACTTATATATTTATCGCAGCACTGTTTACAATAGCCAGAATCTGGAAAAAACCCGAGTGCCCTAGAATAGATGACTGGTTGAAGAAACTTTGGTACATCTATACAATAGAATACTATGCAGCTGTTAGAAAAAAGGAGATCATGAATTTTGCATATAAGTGGATCAGCATGGAAAGTATCATGCTGAGTGAAATGAGTCAGAAAGAGAGAAACAGACATAGAAAGATTGCACTCACCTGTGGAATATAGAATAACAGAGTAGGAGACTAACACCCAAGAATAGTAGAAATAATTACCAGGAGGTTGACTCCATGGCTTGGAGGCTGGCCTCCCATTCTGGGGAAAGGGCAACTCAGAAAAGGGATCCCCAAGTATTATGCGGTCCAGTCCATGCGGGGGAAGGGTGATGCGGGCTGAATGTGGGCTAGAGACTGAACACAGTAGCCACAAAAAACGTTTATTGCAAACCACAACAGCTAATTAGAGAGAGAGAACAGAAGGGAATACCCTGCCACAATGGCAGGGTGTGTGTGGGGGAGATGGGATTGGGGAGGGTAGGAGGGATGCTGGGTTTACTGGTGGTGGAGAATGGGCACTGGTAAAGGGATGGGTTCTCGAACTTTGTATGAGGGAAACAGGAGCACAAAAATGTATAAATCTGTAATTGTACCCTCACGGTGATTCACTAATTAAAATTAAATATATTAAGATAAAATAAAATAAAAAGACATGTAATCTTAAAAAAAAGAAGTTGTGAATAATCCTCTCCACTGCCTTTCTGGAAGAGGTGATAGATCCATCAGGACATTGGAGGGCAATCATCTTAGTCCTGTAGTTGGCGAAGGATAGGCAAGCATTGCGAATACCTTTTCCGGCTTCTGCCGCATCAGCCAACACTGCTGCTGGTTCAAAATGGGATTCAGCACGATAGACCACATCCACACATTGACCAAAATCATTGAAGTTTCACGAGAGTTCAAGATACTGCTCTGTCTAACATTCATCGACTTAAAGAAGGCCTTCCAGGACATTGTAGCCAACGGTATCTTTAAAAAGGACATGCCACTGGCCAAGCAGGTGAAAACAGAGATAAATAAATGGGACTACCTTAAACTAAGAAGCTTCTGCACCTCAAAAGATACAGTGACCAAAGTACAAAGACAGCCTACAGAATGGGAAAGGATATTTACCCAATACCCATCTGATAAGGGGTTGATATCAAGAATATACAAAGCACTGGTTGAACTCCACAGGAAGAAAACTGCCGACCCGATCAAAAAATGGGGTGATAAAATGAACAGAAACTTCCCCAAAGAAGAAGTCCTAATGGCTGAGAGGCACATGAGAAAATGCTCTACGTCACTAATCATCAGGGAGATGCATATCAAAACAACAATGAGATATCATCTCACACCACAGAGACTGGCCCACATCCAGAAAAACAAAAGGAAACTAACTTCTTTATGAATCTCTGTTCGTCCAGAATCTAACCACTACTTTTTTAGTATTCTGACAGCTCTAAATTTCAGTCCTCTTGAACCTCAAGTCAAAAGTACTGCAGTTTTCAGCTTGCCAGTTTTCTTGCTTGACACTGCTGGAGAAAAAGCAACAGTCTTCATACAGACTACAAAATAAGTATTGCCACCTATGATCCCTGTCTTTCAATGACAACATATTTTGGTTATTCTCAGTGTGTTTTAATAACCTCATGTTGAATGCATGAACACATGTGTATATTTGTGTGCATGTGTGTATGTTGTACTCAGATAAATGTGTGTCTGTATATATATGTATATGGTTATGTATATATTATCTTTGTAACTCTTAAAGCTTAACTCTTTTTGAAACTGGGATTGTGAAAGTATTGAATTTTTCCTCTACATTAGATATCTACTACCAGAAATTACTTTCATCTTTTCAGAAAACACTAAAACTTCTCATCATAATACCTACAGCCACATTTCACATATTTTCAAAACTAAATCCTTTTTAATATCAATGAAAAATTAGTAGGATAGTAATTTAAGTAAATATAAACATAAGTGTGATGAATATGAGTTTGTATCTCATTGCTCTTCAAAACTGAGCATACAATAAATTTATGTAGAATAAATAATTGTTTCTTCACTAATTTCTAAAAATACATGGTATCCTTAAATCAATCAAATATTATTGAAACAATTTTTAAAACAATCTCCTCCTTTTTTATTTTAATGTTGGAGAACTGCTATTTATTCAGCCATTGATTAAACTTATTGCATTGAGCATAAACTCCACATCACTTTTTAAATTTTTTAATTTTAATTGAATATCCATGAGATAGACCATTACAAAACTGTTCATAATTGGGTTTCACTCATACAATGATCCAGCACCCATCCCTGCACCAGTGTACATTTCCCACCACCAATGTTTTCTGTTTCCCTCCCACCATCCCCCAACACCACATCCTACAGCCCACTCCCAGCCTCCTTTTAGGGGAGACACTTTCCTTCTTGCTCTCTCTCTCTCTCCTTTTCCTTTTGTGCATTATGGTTTGCAATACAGCTGCCAAGAGATCATGGTGTTTGTTTAGGGCATTCAGTATTTTTATCAGGATGGTAAGGCTGGAGTAGCTTTTCAATTGGGTGGCCGCTTTGGTGTGTGGATGTGACTGCCGACTCTTCTGGAAGTATGTGGAGGTGTGGGGAGGTAGCCCATCCCGACCCTGAGAAAGCCTTGAGATTTCAGTCACAAAACCCACATACCTGAATTTTCAGCAGATTATATCTTGGTAAGGTCTTCCCTGACACAGAGTAGTAAGGTCAGGGGTATGGTGGCGATTTTGGATTGTGGAAGCAAGTGGATGCTGGGGGCTCTGCTTGGGCAGGCACAGGCCAACCTGCATCCATCTGTTCAGCCATGTGCGGGTCTGAGAATAACTGCAGTTTTTGATCACTTTCGAGATTTATTTATAGATCTCTGAAGCAAGGCCAGGAGTAGAGCTTACAGGGTGGCACTGGAGTTGGTTCGTGGGGGTTACTGCCAGTGCTTCCAGGAATACTGAGAGGTGGCCCATTCCAAATCCGAGATAGCCTTAAGATTTCAGTCTTCTAGGAGTTCAAAAACCCGCATACCCAAATATTTAGCACAGTATATCTTGATCAGGTCCATCCTGAGACGGTGGAGTCAGGCTTGGGATATGTGGCGATTTTGGATTGTGGAAGCAAATGGTTGGCAGGGACTCTGCTTGGTTGGGAACCAAACCATACTGCCCTCTTCTGATTTACCCTGGTCTGTTCAGCAAGTACATGTTGACCTGCTGGTGGCACCATACCCCCTACCATCTCTTCTCTTGTAGATATCTAAATGTTTTTCTTTCTTTGAAGTTAGTCAGAAAAGTACTATGGAACAGACATATATGTAATTACTTGAATTTTAATGTTTTTCTTTGTTTTTTTTAAATTTACATTATTATTTTAAACCATTTTTATTTTAGAAAACATTTACTCAACTCAGACCATTTAAGTACACTTAAAACCAGTTAAAATAAATTAAAGGAAAGGAAAACCTACCTTGTTGGTGCATTATAATAAATGAACAATAAAACATAGTGTTAATAATTCCCTAATGTCCCCCCTTGATATCAAAGGTAGAATAAGCTCATGGTATTCATGGTATTTTTCTTTCTGAAGTGTTATGTTACAACAGATGTGATGATTGTAAAAAGCATCTTCTGACTCTCACAATGTTGGTGGAGCCCAGAGTTGGGTCTAGAGGGCTGTTTATAAACAAGAAAGAAGCAATGATAATCAAGCAAGTTCTCTTGTTTGACTATGGTTTGGCAGCTGCTCAAGTCCCTTCATAGTCACACATACACACTTAAGCCTCTCTAAAAATAAGGTCAGGTCTTCTTCCGCTCTAAGACATTTCAGAAACAGAAGTTTATCTTCTTATTGGCTCATGAGCTCAGAAGTAGAGGCCTAATTTCACTGGAGATTAAGTAAGCTTAACAAGTCTAATCATTTTTTGTGTATTAGTCTAGTTAGTCAGTAGAAATTTAATCTCAGAGGAATCCACATGCCATTTAGACTACTTCTCCATATCAATAGGAAAAAAATACATTAGATATTAGGAAAAAAATTATTGTAAGTTGCCTCTGCTTTATGTTTTACATCTCAAACTTCAAGATAAAATATATCAAACAGTACTTTGATCTTTTAATTTCCTAAATTAAAATGAACTTTTTTGAGATCACTAACTACTTAAGAGAATTACCACGGATCACTTGTATCACTTGTATCACTTGTTGACCTGTTCATCTTCGATTTGCTCGAGCAGGAGCCAGTAACGTCTCCATCTGTCCCTGTCACGTTTCAGTGCAGCCCAGTGATATCTGCTCACTCCAGGACCAGGAAGAGCCTCAAATTGTTCATTCAGGAATTTGACAAAGAAATCTGACCATCTAGTTGGCGGGTGGCCAAGAGGTTTTCTGACGTCCTGTGGAATCCAGTCCGTAATAGCTCTAGTCCAGCGGTCGTCTCTGAATCGCAGTACATGACCAGCCTATCTGATTTTTGATGCCTTGGAAAACAAGACAGCGTCCCTGATTCTTGACAGTCAATGGAGGTCAGAATTCCGGATTCCTTTTCTCACTTGAGTGAGACGTGATACTCCTAGCATAGCTCTTTCGATTCCTCTTAGGGATACCCGAATAGCGTTCTCATCCTGTTTGCGTAGGGCCCAGGTCTCTGAGGTGTATGTTAGTGCAGGAAGAACGGTGGAATCGAAAAGATGTGCCTGGAGTCGGAGGTCCTTCGTTCTCTTAACCACTTTTCAATGCTCTTGAAGGCATTCCACGCTGCTCTCTTCCTCCTGCTCAGTTCTGGCACCAAGTCATTCCTCATGATGATTTCTCGACCCAGATACACATAGCTGCTGCATTCGGAGATGTTCATTCCATTAAGAGCTAATGAAGCTTCAGGGACTAGTTCGTTTTTCATGAACATCGTCTTGTTGAGATTCAGCTGCAATCCAACCTTTCCACACTCGAGGTCAAAGTCGGCCAGCGTTTGTGCCACTTGGCTAATGTTTGGTGTTATGAGAACGATGCCATCAGCGAAGCAGAGGTGGTATAATTGCCGACCATCTATCTTCACTCCCATTCCTTCCCATTCCAGTCGTCGCATGATGTTCTCGAGGGTGGCACTGAAGAGTTTCAGTGAAATGGTGCCGCCCTGCCGCACCCCTCTCTTTTACATCAATGATCACTTCCTTGTAGAATGGTGAGATCCTGGTGATGAATCCACAATTCAGCTTGCGGAGGATTTTAATATACTGTTTGAACGCACTAGGCTAGGGCTTTGATGACCGCTTCAGTCTCAACAGAATCAAAGGCCTTCTTTAAGTCGATGAACGTCAGACAGAGTGGTATCTTCAGTGATTTTGGTCACTGTGAGGATATGGTCTATCGTACTGAATCCCCTTCTGAACCCGGCTTGCTCACATGGTTGTCCTTTGTCTAGTGTTCTGCCTATTCTATTCAGGATGACATGAGTGAACAACGTAGACGACAGAGAGCAGGCAGACTGGGCAATACTGCCGATGTCGTGGGTGTCTCTCTTCTTGTACAACAGAACAGTTCTACTGGTTTTCCATTGAGAAGGAACCTTGCATTCAGACAGGTAGTGTGTAAAGAGCCGAGCCAGTGTATTGATGAGTACTGGATACCACGGATACTTCTCATAAATGAGGCCTTTGGTCCAATCCTTAGCAGAGAGAGAGAGGGGACAGGAGGTTGGGAAGGAGGGCGGCATTATTTTGAACTTTGGAATTTCAAAATAAAAAGGAATCAAATTTTATCAAATTTTACATTTAACAGTTTCTTGAGTCCCAGCAAAATGATTCCCCAGAATTCATTGCTTACACAAGTATAAATATTAATTAATTTTCTCTTAAGAAGAGCACCTTGGCTGGAGTGTATAAAATCATGGTTTGATGAAGGAGCTAACTTCAGCATGAAGAATATCCTTCCAGGAAAATCCTCTCCTTTGTAAAAGCAAAACCTGGGCAAAAAACTGAATTCAGGTCTGTGACAAGAATCAGCCAACCAAACTGAGGCAAAAGGGAACTATTGATTTTAACTCAATAAGAGTTCCATAAAGTAAATATTGAGGAGGTTAGAAAGCATTTAAGTAGAAGCAAGATTGCTTTACCTTGAAAGGGGCCCGACTCCAAGATTTGATTGGATCTTTGAAAATTGACTCCATTTATTTAGTAAGTTCCAGTTTAGGAGTGAAAGCAAAACTTGCAACATCCTTTTTGCATTCCAGTTTCTCAAGCAAGCCCCGGCCTTCCTTAAACTCTGTTTTAAGACAGGCGTTTCACTGGTCCTCTTTTCCAAAAGAAGTCAACACTCCCAATCAACATTTTATTTAATCTAGTTCATTAGGCATTCAAGGCAATCAGAAGGTTAAATTGCACAGAACAAACAGCAGTGACTGGTGTTCATGTAATAGGAAGAGGAAGTGTCCCTGGAGGGCAGAGAATGGCATGCCTGGTAATTTTGTGAATTGTATCATTAATAAAATATATTTTATTCTATTTGATGCTGACTTTAGGAAGGTTCCTGTGTGATGATTACATTTTTAAGCAGGCAATTTTTTTTATGGCTTTACCCAAGGCTAAAGGGAAATCTAATACAAAATTCAACAAGACTTAGCTGAAATGCCCATTAAAATTTTAGTTGTGTCCTTTTAGGAGTTTTTAAGAGCTATAAATTCAAAGTTGCCCAAGATGGGAAAAATGTAAGTTTAACAATTGTGTGACTCATAGTGGAGACCTTCCAAAGAAAGGTATGGTGGTCCATAATTTTTAATTCAAGGACACTTTCAGAGGCTTTTATTTTTATGCTTAATAATGCATGAAGGAAATCTGTGTTTAGAGACAAGCTCTTGACAATTACATTTTAATTTAATTAACATTTATTTATTAATTTATCTTATAAATATACTATCTTATTAATATATCTAAAAACCGAAAGAGTGCTTCAGAATTAATGAATTAAGTCTGTAATCTGCATAATTATATATTTATTGACATCAATCACTTGTTGTTTTGTTAGAGTTGAAGAAAATCATACTAAGCAACATCTAGAACAAAATATACTTAGCATCATTTTGAGAAAGTATTGTCTTTAACTCCTAGCATTCAATCAATTCTAAGGATGAATGGAATTTGAAGTGTCTCTATTTTTAGTTAAAACATCATAATGCAAATGTGTTATCTTAATTTCAATCAAGGATCAAACTGCCATACATTAGCCTTAGTATATCTTAATTCAACTTTTAATATGTTCATTCCATTTGCAGATGTTTCCCCAGATAGGGATATTTAAAGATCCCTAAAATAGGGTATGTTTTTCTTAAGAGTTTGCAGTCAATTGGAGAAATAAGGAATATTTTTTAACAAATACACAAAACATCAAATGAAAAAAAACAAAGACAATGCTCAAATGTTAGTGTGGTGGTAGACAGTATAAAACAACAGAGCCTGGAGTCAAATATTAACCTTTCCAGTGTATTGTTTAGCCTAGCAGAAATTGTTAGTCTTCTCTTGCTTTCGTTTTGTCTCTTAAAAATTGAGAAGGAAAAATTATATTGTATGTCAACAGTCTGTTGTGAAGATTAAGTAGAATAGATGGTACATGTGAAATGCTTAAACTGGTATATTTTAAATCCTCAATATTGACCTTTTATTACATTATTCATATTGTAGCTAAATATTTCATTGGTTGTAAAAATGATAGGTGGTGCTTTTTAAATGTAAATAAACCAAGCAGGAAATTAGCAACAAATAGAAAAAATAGAACTCAGTGCTTGGAAGAAAAAAAATATATAATGGATAAACAAATAGAGAGGTGGAAAGTGGCATTTAAAAAATAATAATTTGGAGAAATTCAGTTATAATTAAGGTGATCATGGGAGCCCTCACTATAAATAAAATTAATTTGCAAGACCTCACTGTAAATAGTTGATCTTGGTAGACCTCACTATAAATTAGATGATAGTGGGAGCCCTTACCTATAAATAAGATGACCATGGGAGTCATCATTGATATTACATTTTAGAAACAATCTGAAGGGAAAAAGTGAACGAGCTATACAATATCTGAGAAAGGAATTCCAGGAAATGAGATTATTGTGTTAAAAAGCTCTTAGTAAGTACCTAATCTGGGGAAGAAGCAGAAGGAAGAAAAAGTAAGAAGGAGAGGAGGTGGAAGAAGTGGGGGACGAAGTGTGGAAGGAAGTGGGGGAGAAAGAAGAAAGAAGAAGAAGAAGAAGAAGAAGAAGAAGAAGAAGAAGAAGAAGAAGAAGAAGAAGAAGAAGAAGAAGAAGAAGAAGAAGAAGAAGAAGAAGAAGAAGAAGAAGAAGAAGAAGAAGAAGAAGAAGAGGAGGAGGAGGAGGAGGAGGAGGAGGAGGAGGAGGAGGAGGAGGAGGAGGAAAAGAAGTTTGAGATGTGATGGCTGAAATGACTTGGACAAAATCTTTTAAGCCTTTTTTCACATGTACTGTATGTTATGGAAGAAGCTATCTGACAGTTTGGAGTCAAATAAGTAGTGAGGTATGATCTATTTAGTTGCTTGTTGAGAGTAGATTCAAGTTTTACAAAGATAGAAAAATAGAAACAATTTAGGCCAATCTAACAATAATTCAGGGAAAAGCAAATGACTGCTTAAGCAGAGAGTTTATAATAGGGATTCTGGTAATGGAGAATTCTGAATATATATTGTAGTAAAGAAAACAAGTGTTGCTAAACAACTTTCTGACCAATTTCCCCAAGCAAGTGATCTGTGCAATTGCTATTGCAATAGGTTGACTATGTTTAGAAGGGAATATTTTATTAGTGGTTGGAGGCAGGTTAAGATTCAATTGCTCATCTTTCAGTGAATGTGCTGAGTATAAAAAATTAGGGAGTTAGATATTCAAGCCTGGAATTTGCCTATTTCTACTACAAGAACTACAACTCTGAGAGACTGTAGCATAAAGATTCTGATCAAAGATAGATTACTATCATTAAATAATAGGAGTTGGTACTGTAGATTAGTCATATGACGTCTGAGTTCTATATCAATTTAGAGGCAAGGAGATGAGAACAAAACATATGAGAAATCTGGGAAACAGAAGCAGGGACCAAGGAAGGGGAAGGAAGTGCTTTGAAGTGCAATTTACTTACTTTTCCTTTAGTCCTTTATCCTGACACTATGCTAAGAAGTCTTCATTTCTTTCGTTTTATTTCTTTTAAATATCTATTAGGTGAACGAATGAGCATGTATTCTTTTTTTTTTTGAATCATCATGTGGAAAGTTACAAAGCTTTCAGGCTTAAGTCTCAGTTACATAATGCTCGAACACCCATCCCTTCAACAGTGCATATATTCCACCACCAAGAAACATGGTAAACCTCCCCCCCACGCCGCCTGTGTAGCTGATAAATTTCACTTTACTTTCACTTTAATTTGATTACAGACAAACAAAAAACTCACTATTATTGTTTGGAGTTGCCCCGGCCCCAGAGTCCGACCTACTGAAAAGGAAGCATTTGATAATTTGTTTTCCATTGCTGAGAATGAAGAGATATGAGGTCGTGTGGCCACAATAGTGGCCTCGAGGTTCTAGATTTCTATATTTTAGCATTTTAGTGACTAAGTCCAGAGGGTTTTCTGCCAGAGGTTGCATTATTGCTAGCTCCTACCTCTCTGCTACTTTATATTCCACATATGAATGCAATCTTTCTGTGTCTGTCTCTTTCTTTCTACTCATTTCACTCAACATGATACTTCCCATGTTGATCCACTTATATGCAAATTTCATGACTTTATGCTTTCTAACAGCTGCATAGTATTCCACTGTGTAGATGTACCAAAGTTTCTTTAATCAGTCATCTGTTCTTGGGCATTCATTTTTTTTCAGATTCTGGCTATTGTAAACTGTGCTGCAATGAATATACAGGTGCAGATGTCATTTTGACTACACTTTTTTGCCTTTCCGGGGTATATTCCCAGGAGTGGTATTGCTGGGTCAAATGGGAGATTGATTTCTAATTTTTTGAGAAGCGACCATATTGTTTTCCAAAAGGGCTGAACCAGTTGGCATTTCCACCAGCAATGTAGGAGGGTTCCTTTCTCCCCACAGTCACACCAACAGCGGTTGTTTTTGTTCTTTTGGATGTGAGCCAATCTCTATTGTGTGAGGTAGTATCTCATAGTTGTTTTGATCTGCATCTCCCTGATGATTAGTGATGAAGAGCATTTTTTCATGTGCCTTTTAGCCATTAGTATTTCTTCCTTGAGAAAGTTTCTGTTCATTTCTTTGCCCCATTTTTGATGGGGTTGGATATTTTCTTTTTGTAGAGGTCAACCAGTGCCTTGTATACCCTTGATATCAACCCCTTATCGGATGGGTATTGGGTGAATATCCTTTCCCATTCTGTAGATTATCTTTGTATTCTAGTCACTGTATCTTTTGCAGTGCAGAAGCGTCTTAGTTTAATATAGTCCCATTTGTTTATCTCTGTTTCTACTTGGTTGCCGAGTTGCATGTCATCTTTGAAGATACCGTTAACTTCAATATTGTGGAGGGTTTTTCCGATCTTGTCTTCTATGTATCTTATGAATTTGTGGTCTGATATTGAGGTCTTTAATCCATTTTGATCTGACTTTTGTGCATGGTGTTAGGTCGAGGTCTAAGCCCATTTTTTTGCAGCACCATTTGTTGAAAAGGCTTTTCTTGTTCCACTTCACATTTCTTGCTCCCTTATCAAAGATCAGATGATCATATATTTGGGGTTGCATGTAGGGATATTCCACCCTGTTCCATTGATCAGCAGCTCTGCCTTTTTTCCAGTACCATAATGTTTTTATTGTTACTACTTTATAATAAAGTTTGAGATTGGGAAAGGTGATGCCTCCAATCGTCTTTTCTTCTACCTTCCCTTCCCCGTGTTGCTGCTGGGCCAGTCACCGAGTTCATATACACTTAGTTGTAATGCTTACTAGAGGTTACACCTCTCCTTGGGGGCCTCTCATTCTTAACCTCAGTGCTCCCTGGGGTTCAGGCACTTTTGTTTTGGTTATTGTGCACATAATATTGGCCCATGATTGCTGTGATGCTCACATACATTCTTGCCAGAGGTCATGTATTTAGGTGTGATGCTTTCACACATCTGGCTGTGAATTAGATTTTGCACACCCTGTTCAAAACACCAGTGGTCCAAGACATAGAATTTCTCAAGCCATGCATGCTGCATGTGTGTGGGAACAGGCATGATTTAAATGTCTCATGGTTGTCAAATAGGTGTTTTTTTTAAGTCACTGAATCAGCTTTTATATTTTCTCAGAAGAGTTGTGCTGAGTTTTCTCAGGAAAGTGGCAAAATACAAAATAAAATACACATAATCTTTGGCATTTCTATGAAAAGAATGAGCTGGGAGAAAGGGAAATTAAGAAAACAATCCCATTTACAATTACATTTAAAAAGATAAAATATCTGGGAGTTAAAGGTAACAAGGAGATAAGGCCCAAAAGACATCGCTGAAATTAATAGAAGACACATAGAAATGGAAAGACATTTCATGTTAATGATTTTTATAATAAGCATTAAAATGGCTATTTTACTTAAAGCAATATGTGAATTTAATGTAACCAACCTGAAAATATCAACAGCAGTTTTCATGGAAATTGAACAAACAATTCTAAAATGTGTAAAATACCTATAAGAACCAAAAAGATTTTGAGACTAAGAATGGAGACATCATCCTCCCTGACTTTAAACTATATTACAAAACAATAGGAATCAAAACAATACTTCATTGAGCTAAAAAGAGAGACTCACAATGATTTTCAATAAAATACATACATGAATATTAAAATACATACATGAAGACATAAGTTATGCACTGCTAGATGTTGACAACGTCCTTGTATTTGGACAGTCAACTCCATTGACAAGAGACAAAAACAAGACAAATACGTGGGTCTAAATGAAATTCAAAAAGCTTTATATAGTAAAGAAAATTATTTCAAGCAGAAAATAATAGTATTCGAGGAAGATATTTACAGAACATACATCTGACAAGAAGTTAATATCCAAAATATATAAAAACACAAATAACTCAGCAGTAAAGTAGCAAACAAAGCATTTGGGGGAAAATGACAGAAGACAAAATGGCACTCTTATGAAGAGACATTCAAAAAGGAGCTGGAGAGATAATACAGTGGGTAAGGCATTTGCCTTGCATATGCCCAAGCTGAGTTTGATGCCTAGCACTCGTATGTTCTCCTGATCTTGCCAGGAGTAATCCCTAAAAACAGTGCCAGTATTAAACCCTGAGCACCACCAGGTGTGACCCCAAAACAAAACAAAAAAGACATACAGATGAATCTCAGACACATGATAAAATGTACAATATCACTTTTAGTTTGAGGAATGAAAATCAAAATCTCAATGAGGAGAGGGACATATATAGAATGACTGCATTCATTTGTGGTCACTGTCACTGTCACTCTCATCCTGTTGTTCATCAATTTTCTCGAGCAGGTGCCAGTAACATCTCTATTAGTCTCTGTCGAGTGCTAGTGTAGCCCAATGGGCATATTGGGAGCTCTTTCAGAATCAGGGGAATGAGGACCTTCGTTGTTACTGTTTTTGGCATGTGACATATTCTCTCATTTGTTGTATATATATGTGTGTGTAAATACATATACATATAATATATAATATATAAATACATATAATATATATATATATATATATATCCAAGTCCAGGAGAAGGAGGGGCCAGGGGTTTTGTCTATTGAATCTACCACAACAGTGTGGGTGGTGGAGGGTAGGTAAGACAGAGAAGAGACCAGTATGACAATAGTTGAAAATGATCACACTGACAAGAACTGAGTATTGAAAGGTAAAAGGATATATATATATATATATATATATATATATATATATATATAGTTAACCTTTCAGTATTTGTATTGCAAACCACAAAGTCGAAAAGGGGTCGGGGAGAGAGGTAGAGAGGTAGAGAGGTAGAGAGGAGAGCATGCATGAGAGAGAGAAAGAGAGTGAAGGAGAGAAGGAGAAGTGCTAGTCTTGGGAGGTGGTAGGGTTGGGGTGGGAAAACTTGGGGACATTGGTGCTGGGGAACGTACACTTGCGAAGGGATGGGTGTTGGAACACTGTATGAAACCTAATCTTTAACAACTTTGTAAGGAATTATCTCACAATATTTTCAAAAAAAATTTTAAATATGAATTCAAGAAAAAAACTCCAACCTCAATGAGATATCATCTCACAGCTGTAAGAGCGGTCATGTGGGAACAAGTGTGGTCAAGGAGTGTGTATTCGGGGGTGGGTTGGGAAAAAACCCTCCTACTCTCTTGGTGAAAATATAAATTTGTAAGCCCCTGTGGAAAATAGTATGGAAATTCTTTTAAAATATGAAGGAGGAAGTGTCACTAATTCAACCATCCAACCCCTTTGTTTTCCAGAGATGTGTTTATAACTGTCATCTTTGCGTGCTGGCCTTTTCTGCTTGGGGAATTAGATGCTGTTTATGTTCACAGAGTGTTCTTTTTGATTTGGGGAAAGAGTTTTAGCAGAATGGGTTTTCTTTTCTCTGAAAATTTTGTAGAATTCACTTGTAAACACTTCAGCTCCTGTTTTTTTGATTTTTGTTACTGACATTGCTTTTTTTCCAAAGTGTGTATATGTATATACATATATACATTTTTTTACAGGTTCATTTTTAGAAGGTTGTATAATTCTAAAAATTTGTCTTTTACTTCTTGGATTTCCATTTTAAGATGTATCTTAGATGATCTTAAATTACCTAGATGATCAAAGAGTATCTTGTTCTTTTGTTTAATTCTATATAATTGTAATGTTTCCTCCTTAATTTATGATTATTTTTATCAGGATTTTACTTACTGGAAAGCCTAGTTAATGATATATTAGTTTATTAATTCTTTTATGCAACGAGTTCTTGGGTTTTACTCACTTTTATTATATTGTTTATTTCTGTTATATTAATTTCCACTCTATTATCTCTCCATTTTACTGATTTTGGTTCTACTACTGTTCCTCTTCTACTTCCTTCAGATAAAAGATTAGATTATTTATCTAAGACTTTATTGATTATTGATGTATTGCAATAAGACTCTTTTTAAATGGGTTTAGACCTTGACCTGACACCATGCACAAAAGTCAGATCAAAATGGATTAAAGACCTCAACATTAGACCACAAACCATAAGGTACATTGAAGACAAGGTCGGCAAAACCCTCCACGATATTGAAGATAAAGGTATCCTCAAACGTGACACGGAACTAAGCAATCTAGTAAAAACAGAGATCAACAAATGGGACTACATTAAACTAAAAAGCTTCTGCACCGCAAGATATACAGTGACCAGAATACAAAGACTATCCACAGAATGGGAAAGGATATTTACACAATACCCATCAGATAAGGGGTTGATATCAATGGTATATAAAGCACTGGTTGAACTCTACAAAAAGAAAACATCCAACCCCATCAAAAAATGGGGCGAAGAACTGAACAGAAACTTTACCAAGGAAGAAATACGAATGGCCAAAAGGCACATGAAAAAGTGCTCTGCATCACTAATCATCAGAGAGATGCAGATCAAAACAACCATGAGATACCACCTCACACCACAGAGACTGGCACACATCCAAAAGAACAAAAGCAACCGCTGTTGGAGAGGATGTGGGGAGAAAGGGACCCTTCTACACTGCTGGTGGGAATGCCGGCTAGTTCAGCCCTTTTGGAAAACAGTATGGACGATTCTCAGAAAACTAGAGGTTGAGCCCCCATTTGACCCAGCAATACCACTGCTGGGAATATATCCCAGAGAGGCAAAAAAGTACAATCGAAACAACATCTGCACATGTATGTTCATCGCAGCACTGTTTACAATAGCCAGAATCTGGAAAAAACCCGAATGCCCCAAAACGGATGACTGGCTGAGGAAACTTTGGTACATCTATACAATGGAATACTATGCAGCTGTTAGAAAAAAGGAAGTCAAGAATTTTGTAGTTAAGTGGATGGGCATGAAAAGTTTCATGCTGAGTGAAATGAGTCAGAAAGAGAGAGACAGACATAGAAAGACTGCACTCATCTATGGTATATAGAATATCAGAGTGGGAGACTAATACCCAAGAACTGTAGAAATAAGTACCAGGAGGTTGACCCCATGGCTTCGCGGCTGGCCTCACGTTCCGGGGAAAGGGCAACTCAGAGAAGCGATCACCAACTACATTGTAGTTGAAGGCCATGTGGGGGAAGGGAGTTGCGGGCTGAATGAGGGCTAGAGACTGAGCACAGAGGCCACTCAACACCTTTATTGCAAACCACAACAGCTAATTAGAGAGAGAGAACAGAAGGGAATGCCCTGCCACAGTGGCAGGGTGGGGTGGGGGGGAGATGGGATTGGGGAGGGTGGGAGGGACGCCGGGTTTACGGGTGGTGGAGAATGGGCACTGGTGAAGGGATGGGTTCCCGAACTTTGTATGAGGGAAGTATAAGCACAAAAGTGTATAAATCTGTAACTGTACCCTCACGGTGATTTTCTAATTAAAAATAAATAAATTATAAAAAAAAGACTCTTTTTAATATAGCTTTCTCTGCAATCCAAAATAGCCAAAACAAGAATTTTTTTATAGTACTCCAAGTAACTTTTATTTTTTATTTGACTTCTTCATTAGCCCAAGTATTATTCAGAAGTATATTGTTTAGTCATCACATGTATGATCTTTTAATATATCTTATTGTTATTTGATTTCTACTCTCATGTCATAGTGTTCTGAAAAGATATTTGATGTGATTTTTATCTTTCCATATTTAATATGCTTTTGCAACATGACACATGGTTAATCTTTAAATTGTTATATGTGCACTTAAAAAGAATGTTTACTATATCTTGTGTGAAGGAATTTTTAGCATATGTGTGTATGTATATATATATCAGTTGATCTAATAAATTTCTTAATTTAATGCCATTATTTTCTTGCTAACTTTTTAAGGTATGTTTAAAATGATTAAAGTCTTGCAGTCTATTTCTGAAAGAGGTGGTAGAGATTCCTTATTACTGTGCTGCTATCAGTATATCCTTTGCATTTTGTTAATAATTGTTTTGTATATTTGAGTGCCCTAGTGTTGAGTATATAACTGATTATGACTATTGTATCTTCGTACTAGATTGACCCTTCAAACATTAGATAAAAACCATTTCTGTCTATTTGCATTTTACTGTTATAATATATTTTTCCAGCTAGGAAAAGAGCAATTGTTTGCCCTGTTCTCTGAATTACTAATATAGAATACCTTGCCACATCCTGTCACTTAGAGCTTCTGTTTGTACTTCATTCTAATTTAAGACTCTTTTATGCATAATGAGTTATTTTCTCTTTTACCCATTTAGCTTTTGTATGTATTTTGGTGTGTTCATTCATGCTTTTTTCTTTTTTTTCTGGTGTTTTTTTCCCACCATTTTATGAGTCTTTCATGCAAATGAATTTTCTGTTTCTCATAATTTATTCTTAATGGTTAATTAATATTTTTAATTGATTCAATTGAATAAGTGCAATACTCAATTAAAAAGTTGTTCATGATTGGGTTTCAGTCATATAATATTCCAATATCTGTCCCCTCACCAGACTACCCCTCACCAATGTCCTCAGTTTCCCTCCTCCCCCCGCCTCTATGTCAGGCATTTTGCTTCTGTTATCTTCCCTTCCCTTCTCTTATATTCCTTCCCCTCCCTTTTTCTCCTTTCCCTTCCCTTCTCTTCTCTTCCGCTCTATCTTGACTGTCCTTCACCTACCACACACTCTTGTGGAAAGCTTCCAATCAGTCCTCCTGGCCCCAGTTTTCCCTGGCCTTGGATATTAATCTCATCACTTTTATCACTTGTTATTCTGTTGGTCATAGATTTGCTTGAGTGGGTGCCAGTAACATCTCCATTTGACCTGTTGCATTGGTTGTTCTTGTTCCTGTTAATGTGTGCCAACCTCTGTGCTGTAAGATGATACCTCATTGTTGTTTTGAATCATATCTCCCTGATAATTAGTGATGTAGAGTATTTTTTCATTGCAATACTCACCAAACCATTATACAAATTCAACACAGTCCCTATAAGGACACCTATGAAAATTTTCAAAAGAAATAGACCAAACACTCATGAAATTCATATAGAAAAATAACCTCCCATGGATAGACACAGCAATACTTGGGAAAAATAAGATGTGTGGCATCACCTTCTTGAACTTCAAACTGTACAACAAAGTGGTAGTAATTAAAACAGCATGGAATATGAATAGAGACATACCGGCAGAACAATAGAATAGAATTGAATATCCTGACACAGACCCTCGAATATGTGACCATTTGATCTTTGATAAAGGAGCAAGAAATAAGAAGTGGAGTAAGGAAATACTCTTTAACAAGTGGTGCAGGAAAAACTGGACAGATACATGTAAAAAAAAAATAATGAACTCAGAAATCTTTCTAATGCCATGCATAAAAGTCAGATGAAAATAAATTAAAGATCTCAACATCAGACCTCAATCAATAAGGCACATGGAATAAATGTAGACAAAACCCTCCATGACACCGAAGCTAAAAGAATCTTCAAAGATGAAACACTACAGATCAAGCAAGTGGAAGCAAAGCTAAACATATAGGACTATATCGAACTTAGAAACTTCTGCAGCTCAAAAGAAATGGTAACTAAGACATTCCACAGAATGTGAAAAATTATTTACCCAATATCCATCTAATCATCATCATCATCATCATCATCATCATCATCATCATCATCATCATCATCCCATTGATCGTTGAATTTCTCGAGTGGTCTCAGCACTGTCTCCATTTGTCCTAGCCCTGAGATTTTAGAAACCTCTCCTTACTCATCCTTCCCAATGGTGCCACATTGGAGGTTCTTTCAGGGTCAGGGGAATGAGAACCACCATTGTTACTGGTTTTGGCATAAGAATACACCACAGGGAGTTTGCAAAGCTCTCCCATGTTGACAGGAAATTCTCAGTAGCCTACTGGGAGCTTGCTTTTAAGTCTCTGGATGTTGGCCATTGATGGGATTACAGAGCGCCAGGCACAGTCTCTGAGTGTGACTGCCTAGCTACTGGAAAATGGGAAATCTGGGCGGAAGAGGCCCAGTCCCGATCTGAACAGGCTTGGAGGTCTCAGCCCCGGGTCCCAACACCTGGGTTCCTCTGCTGGCACCTTCATGTGTGAGGCTTGTCCAAATGTGTGGAGAGGTGCCTTGAGCATGGCTGTGTCTTGGCTCTGAAGGTCTCTGGCCTGAGCACCTGGCCCACGCTCCTGGCTGTCTTCCTCGGGGGCCCCTTGGAGGGGATAGGCTCCAGCTTCCCTCCCCACCCCAAGCAGATCTCCCTTGGCCCAAGACCTTCAGAGCCTAGCCACACCCATCTAATAGGGAGTTAATATCCAAGATATATTAGGCACTGGTAGAACTTTATAAGAAAAAAATCCAACCCCATCAAAATAAAATTGAGAAGAGATAAACAGAAATGTTCTCAAAGAAGAAATTCAAATGGCCAAGAAAGCACTGCACTGCACTGTAGCACTGTCATCCTGGTCCTGTGGTTCATCAATTTGCTGGAGCAAGCACCAGTAACATCTCCATTGTGAGACTTGTTACTATTCTTGATATATCGAATACACCACAGGTAAGCTTGCCAGGCTTTGCCGTGTGGGTGAGATACTCTTGGTAGGTTGTCAGGCTTTCTGAGAGGGACAGAGGAATTGAACCCGGGTCAGTTGTATGCAAGGCAAACGCCCTACCCACTGTGCTATCACTCCACCCAGTCAAAACATATAAAAATATTTCTTTATATTTTTATCTTCAGTGTCTCAGCTTAAAATTTTTGTGTGTTTATGTGGTTATCTTGAAATAATGTGATGACCTTATCAGTCTTTCTGTATCTATGATAGTTTGTGAGTATATGAATGTGCTGTCATTGACTAGGACACAGATTTATTTTTATTCTACATTCTCTTTGATGTTTTGTTCTTGATTCTTTTCATTCTTATTTATTTTTCTAACACTGCTTCACTTTTTAATCTCCATTCTTAATATTTACTCTTCTCTTGATTTTGCTATCCAAGAGCATTAACATGTCTTTGTAATGCAGGTTTGGCAATCGAAAACTGAATTAGCTTTTATTTATCTGAGGAATCCTTTATTTTTCCATGGCATTTGAGTGATAATTTGGTAACATAGAGTATTCTTTGTGGGAAAATTTTATCTTTTAGAATTAGTTTCTGTGTCATTCCACACTCTCTTAACTTGTAAGACTTTGGAGAATTTTTATATCCTGATGGAGTGCCTTTCTATTTTACTTTTACACTGGAAATGTTTAATATTTTTTAATGTATTGTTGATATGCATAATTTAACAATAATATGTATTGGTGTATTATTTAAGTTTAGGTACATGACTGCTCTTCCAGCTTCTTTCTGTGTGTTTAAGGAGATCTCGACTCCCATTTCTTGAATTAGATACTCAGACCCAGACACCTGCATGTACCCAGTGCCCAAATACATTCCATGCATGGCTTGCTTCCTACAGAGCAGTGGTAGGCCAATCACTGAGCCAACAATCTACCTTATAGACATATCACTGATGGCATGCAGGAAGCAGCCCCACCTGTGACACTCATAGCCAGTGCTCAGCAACCAATTACAGCACCTAGACTCAGATGGCTTACTGAGTTTCCCTTCCTCGGGGTAACACTGAATTCTTCAAGCCTTAAGTGCCCCCACATCCCAGTCCCTCACCTATGCCATGGGAAATGCTAAATATGCATTTCCCATGGCAAAGTCTCTGACCTATGTCTAGACACCAATAGGTGCGTTGGCCTCCCTATTCTTATTTTTCCGAGCACATTGGGTATTAGCAACATACCTCTAAATATATATGGTTATGGATTGATCAGAAGTCCTCTGATAATAAAGAAATGAGTAGTATTAGACTTTTAGTCCACTTCTGGTTTTCCTAGTGTGGTTTTTCCATAACATTTATTCCCCAAATCCCCAAAGTTCAGCATGTCCTCAAACTTTGTTCATAAGGAAAGAAAGGGAAATAATAGTTAAAAGGAATGTTGAATTAAGAGAGTGACAGGATATGTATGGGAAATTTTAATTCAAAAGAAAATTATGACTTCCTGTTTCTGGTTCCACATGTAAGAATTTGAATGTTCCCAGTCTATCTTAACAGCAAGTAAAATGCTGAAAGAGTAAAAATCACTTCTACTTTATTTGTAAGAGGCAAGGACAATATTAGGCTTGCCTCTAGTATTGTACACACCAATGACTACAAAGAATGATAATTTATTAAAACAAAAACTTCTGTGGAACCAAGTGCCAGAGCAGAGAAACCCAAACAATATTTGAAGAATTAGTGACCCAGCACATACACGTCTGAGAATTAATTAATCCAGAGGAATCCTGTCATGGAGGAAGAGTAGGAGGGGGACACTGTAAAACTTACTTCCAGAAGTGTAACCGGATTCCAACAGTAAAAATTAAAAATCTGCTCAGGTACTTAGCAAGAGGAAGAGAAAAGGAACTATTTTGCAATAACCACAACACTGCTCATCTTAACAAGGCCTGCCTTCCACGTAAACTAATCAGAACTTAATCTTCTGTGTCATTGTTAGACACAGACCTGGGAGAGGGAAAATGCTCAATTTTAGTAATTTCTATCCTTCCATGTGTGGAAAGAAAACAGCTTCAGTCCACTCCTGTCATCTTGATCCATCTCATATGAGAAAAAAAAAAAATCTGAGAAGTACCTTTGAAGCTCATAGTGTATGGACATAGGTTCACTAAGGGAAAACCATAGTACCAGAGCTTGCTTCTTCCCCTCCTACTACACCTTACCACCATTTTTTTGGCTTTTTTTGGGGAGTAACACGTGGTGATGCTCAGAGGTACTCTTGACCCTGTGCTCAGGTCTGAGTCATGGTGGTGCTCGGGGAACAATTTAAACTCTTCCTTTTACGCTTCATGTTTGGTTATCAAGAAATAATTACAAGACACATCAAAAAAGAAATATATGAAGGGACAGGGCAAGCACCCAGATATGGTAAGGATGGTGAATTTGAAACATCTATGACTAATATGCCAATATTTCTAATGCAAAATATGTGAAGCAGGAAGAAGAGATAGATTGCATATACAGAGAAACGAAACTCTTAAAGTAACTATTTAGAAAAATTTTAGAAGCCATAATATAAATTTAAAAAATTAGAATTATTTTATAGGTTTGTTAATACTGAACACAGAGTAAAAGTTCAGTAAAGTACAGAACCTTTGAGTTAAAGTATACAGTAGAAACCCAAAAATGAAAAGCTAAGAGAACAAAGACATAAAAAAAAAACTAGAACAATATCCAAGGAGTGAGATGACTACAAATGTTGCATATCCTCACATGAACTGGGAGGAAGAAAAAGAAAAAATGGGAAAAGAGAAAGAGGAAACAAAAAATATTTTGATGTCATAATGACTGAGAATTTCTCCCAAGGTAATTTTAAATACCAAACTATTCTCAGGAAGCTCATAAAACATCAAGCAAAATAATTTTTTTAAATCCTATACCAAGAATAATATTTTTAAATGACATGAAAAACAAAGCTAAGAAAAAAATCCTGTAAGGTGCCAGAGGATCTTTGCAGTTTCCCGAACATAATGTGGCCTACTACCTTCTTTCCAAAAAACAAAAGATTTACCCAGAGACCCCTGTGAAATCTAATTTCTTTATGCTGTCAACAGAATCCTATTACCACCAGCAGTTCCAGCTAAACCTATTCTTATCCCTCTGAGAACTTTAACTGTGTCTTTTATATAGCAAGTCTGGAATAATTGAACAAAGATACCCCTCCCAAAACAAAAATTGTAGTTAGAGGTTCAGATGAACTTATGTAAAAGTCTGTTGTTTATCACTCAGCAATGAATAACTGGATATTGAAGTGAAAAAACATTATCGTGTTTATATTTTATAAATATATATATATATTACTAAATATAAATATTATCTACATACCCCAAATTAAATGGCACCTGTAAATGTAACTAAATACATAAAAATAAGTATAAGGGAAACTTCAAATGTTTATGCTGAACGCTTTTTTCAAAAGAACCTGTAATGATACAGGGAAGGTCATACCAGTGGTGGGACTAGTATTAGAACATTATATGCTTGAAATAATTATTATGAACAACGTTGTAAATCACAGTGTTATAATAAAAAAGCAGTCAATAAATGGAGACATTCCATATTCATGGATAAGAAGACTTGATATTATGTAAATGGCATTTCTTCCCAAATGGACTAGAAATTCAATGTACTCACTGTCAAAATTCCAGCAAGACTTTCTAAGTATTGACAAGTTAAATCTAAAATTCATAGGGAGAAGCAAAAGATTAATAATATAGGAGAACAAAGTTGAAGAACTGATACACTGATACAATTCAACTACAATAATTACTGTAAAGTGACAGTAATCATGGCAGTGTGGTATTAGTGAAACAGTTGACAAATTGATCAATAGGAAACCCAGAAATACATCTATATAAATATAGCAGTTGATCATTGACAAAAGAACAAAAGTAATACACGCAGAACTAATATTTTCAACAAGTACAATGGGTTAGGACTAGAGTGATAGCACAGCGGGTAGGGCATTTGCCTTGCATGAGGCCGACCCGGGTTCGATTTCTCCATCCCTCTCAGAGAGCCTGGCAAGCTATAAGAGTATCCTGCCCGCATGGCAGAGCCTGGCAAGCTACCCATGGCATATTGGATATGCCAAAATCAGTAATAGTAAGTCTCACAATAGAGACGTTACTGGTGCTTACTCAAGCAAATTGATGAACAACGGATGACAGTGCTACAGTGGCAAAATGGGTTGAAATGGATGTGAAAATATAAAATTGTCTAGAAAGACTATACACTCTTCAAAATATGAATTGAAAATAGACTTATATGTCAAAATTATAAAATTCATAGACAATTACAAGAGAAGCCTTCATAAACTTAGGCAAAGAAATCACTTTTTAGACTTAACAAAGGAACACTCTATGAGAAAAAATTAATATGTTCACCTTTGTTAAAATTCTGCTCTATGAGATACAATGTCAAAAGAATGAGATAAATCATAGACTTGGAGAAAAGCTTCTGCAAAAGATACATTTGATAAGGCAGTGTTATTCAAAATATTCAATTAACTAAAGAGTTTAGGTTTGGGGAATGAACAGGTAGACTAGATGTAACGTAGGGACAGTGGTGCCGATTCAGTGACACTGTAAAATATTATCATAAAACTCAACACTATTATAACCATGTCACCTAAACTATAATAAAAAGAAAACTCAAGGGTAATAAAATTTGCCTCTGTTGAAAAATGTTTCAAAAAAATTAATACAGACATCTCCAGAAAAGATATTTTACTGATAGCAAATGGTATGTAAAAACATGCTCTAAGCTTTTATCATCAATAAAACGCATTTCAAAATAATATGATATACTATGAAAGTAGTTATTAGAATAGCCCAAATCTATATCACTTACTACACTAAATGTCAAGTATGTGGATCAGTAGGAACACTCATATATTGGAAAGTGAGAACTTTGTTACAGCCACTTTGGAAGAAAGTTTGGCATTTTCTTGCAAAGCTAATTATATTGTTACAATAAGAGCAGATCCCAGAGGCCGAAGATTACCAGAACATAGCTACAGTCATGCTGAAGGCCCCTCTCCACACATTGGGACCTCATGCATGAAAGTACCAGCAGAGGAACCCAGGTGTGTGTAATCCCATCAATGGCCAACATCCAGAGTGACTTAAAAGCAAGCTCTCAGAAGCTCATGCCACTCTGTGGCCGGCCGCGCTATATCGTTAGCCTACTTCTCCCTCTGGGAGAAACTGGCAAGCTTCTGAGAGTTTCCTGCCCACATGGGACAGCCTTGCAAGCTTCCCATGATGTATTCATATGCAAAATCCAGTAACAAGCTGGATATCATTCCCCTGACCCTGAAGAGCCCCCAGTGCAACATCTTTAGGAGGGCCGAGTCGAGATAGACTTCTAAGATCTCAGGGAGAGGACTAAATGAGATGTTACTGAGCCCTCCTGAGAAATCAGTGATTAACGGGATTTCATGATTTTTGTGATTAGTAGGAGATAGCAAGTAAGTTTTGGGGCCTTTACCCCAGATTTGAAACTTATGTTGAAGTTATTTCTATTCAAAACCTTGCACATTGAAGCTTAAAAACTTTGTTTATAATTTGCAAAACTTGGAAGTGACTAAATGTTCTTTAGCAGTTGAATAATAAATTAACTATGGTCCATCCACAAAACGGAATGGTAGTTAGCACTAAAAGGCAATGAGTTCTGAAGAGGCACCGGAGAATATTATATGAACATAACAAGTGAAACAAACTGTCTTAAAAATCGGTACATACTCCCTATTCTTATATGACTTTTTTTTTTTATTGAATCACTGTGATAGTTACCATGAGATACAGTTGCAAGGATGTTCACGATTGGGTTTCAGTCGAACAGTGTTCCAACACCCTTCCCTTCACTGTTTATGCCTCCCACCACCAATGTACCCAGTTTCACTCCTGCCATGCTCCCATCTCAATCTGCCTCTATAGCAAGCACTTTTCTCCTCTCTCTCTCTCTCTCTCTCTCTCTCTTTCTCAACCTCTCTCTTTATCTCTCTCGTTCTCTTTCTATCTCTTTCTTTGGGGTATTATGATTTATAATACAAGAACAGAAAGGTTATTGTGTTTATCCCTTTACCTACTTTCAACACTCAGATCTTGTCCACAGTGATTATTTCATGCTGTCACTGTCATGGAGAACTTCTCTCTCCTAGCTATCTTCTCCCCCTCCACCACGTGTAGCAAGTTTCCAAACACTGGCCATTCCTCCTTGTTTCTACTGTCTTTAGGTTTTATTCTCACACTATGTTTTGGTTTTTTGTTTTTAATATCCCACCAATGAGTGCAATCATTTTATGCCTGTCTCTTTCCTTCTGACTCTTTTCACTCAACATGGTACTCTCTAGGTCCGTCCATTAATTTCATGACCTCATTTTTCCTGGTACCTGTGTAGTATTCCATTGTATAGATGTGCCATAGTTTCTTTACCCAATCATCTGTTCTAGGGCACTTGGGTTGTTTCCAGATCTGGCTATTGTGGATAGTGGTGCTGCAGTGAACATACAAGTGCAGAAGACTTTCCTGTAGTGTGTTTCTGGGTATGTATCTCAGGGCATATTTCTAGAAATGGCACTCATGAGTCATATGGAAGCTGAATTTCTAGTTTTTTGAGGACTGTCCATATTGTTTTCTAAAAGGGCTAGTGGAGTTGGCATTCACACCAACAATATATGAGTCCCTTTCTCCCCGCATCCGCACCATCACTGGTTGTTCTTGTTCTTGGGATGTGTACCAGTCTCTGTGGTGTGAGATGATATCTCATTGTTGTTTGATTTGAATCTTCCTGATGATTAGTGATGGAGAGCATTTTTTCATGTGTGTTTTAGCCATTTATATTTCTTCTTTGAGAAAGTTTCTGTTCATTTCTTCTCCCCATTTTTTGATGAGGTTGGATTTTTTTCTTATAATGTTCTACTAGTGCCTTTTATATCTTTGATATTAAACCTTTTTCAGAGATTTCTGAAGTAAAATTGTGGAGACAGTGAAAAGATCAATGATTGTTTTCATGTATCTTTTAGTCATTTGTATTTCTTCTTTGAGAAAGTTTCTGTTCATTTCTCCTCCCCATTTTTTGATGAAGTTGGATTTTTTTCTTGTAATGTTATATCAGTGCCTTTTATATCTTTGATGTTCACCCTTTATCAGAGATTTCTGCAGTAAAACTATGGAGACACTGAAAAGATCAATGATTGCCAAATACTGAAGAGAATTGGGGATAGGAGGTGAAAAGAGAGGAATGAATAGATGTAGCACAGGTGATTTGTTTTCAAGGGAAAATACTCTGTAACTTATTATAATACAGATATTATAACTTTTGTTCACACTGGTAGAGTATTGCTCTCTCTCATTGTTTTAGTGGGTACCAAATATTTGATACATTTTTAAAAACTTTATGTAGCTAAAAACAAACCAGAAACAAGTTTCTGAACCCAAGCTTCTACCCCTCTTCAGCTAACTTCTACCCTGCTTTAGTCTGGCAAGATGTTTTGTAGATAGCCAACTAAAAAAATGAAAGGCACATATCTGGATATTTTTGCTCCCTCTCTTAAGAAAATACCAACATGCCCTGCCTTCCTTGATAGACCATAAGTTCTTAGTAGGCATGGTCCATCTTAGGCTTGATTTATGTTCACTGCGACAAACAGCACAGTGAGTACGTTGATGATTGATGGATTGGGTAGTTGCAAAAACACATTTTATAGCAGCCAGTGAACCCAGGAAGGAAGAAAGCTCTCTGTCACAGCTGGAATTTCCAATATCCCTGTGGTGGTAATCATGACTTTTTTGTTGCTTTACTTATTTGACACATCTATTCCTTATGCACCTTCACCAAGCATTACTGTTGATGTTTCGGTGTCCTTTACATTGATTTCGATTTTCTACACACACACACACACACACACACACACACACACACACATATGCACGCACATACACACACGTGCATATCTCAGAAAAGGAATCATTATGGAGACATTTTATATTCTTTTTAAAATAAAATGCCAAGTCTGTGAAATTTTTTGAATTTACATGTAGGAATGCAAAAGTTGGCATACAAATTTTGGTTCACCTGTTTTCCCCCCAACCATGTCTTTTGATCTTTGGCTTTTGTTATCATGTCCTAGTATAGAAATTTCATTTAATACCTTGGACTATCACCATTCTTCAATGTGAAGAAAATGTTAATTGCGTCAAAGGCTAAGTGTCACTTAATTACACTTTTTAAAAAAAATAGTTAAAGGCATTGAAAATATTTAACTGCCAGGTGAACTTCAGTAAAGTAGCAAGATTAGGCAGTACAGTGTTCCAACTCAATGAACAGCAGGATGGATTTAAAGAATGTAAGTGAATGGAAGAGAAAATGTGATTAAAATGTCAATCCTGCCAATGGTCAATTACTTCCCTTAAAAATATACTAATAGAGTTCTTCCAGCAGTTTATTGTGTTTCCTATCTCTGCCATCTCATTTCCTTTGGGATAGCAAAGCTTCCAATACGGTTTCCCAAATAGTCTATTCTATTGAAGCAGAGGTAAGCTTTCAAAAATTATGTACCTATTATTTGACAACCGGCACCTGTATTTAGCTTATCTTTCTAATAGGAATTTTATTCCTGGGACTTCCTTCTATATAATTCTCTGCCTCTGACTCCTAATGGACTGAAAAATTGGTGTGAGTGATTGGGTAAATAGGGTAGAAATGATTCCGACATGTTGGTGTTTTAATAGGGGGAAGGCTTGTGTGTCTGGAAAAAGTCCAAGATTCCAAGTGGAGATGCTTACCACTTATCTCTTCCTCTGAAGAAACTCCTCTGATCTCATATTTCCCAGTATCACACACACCCATCACTCCTACTCATTCTGTGCTAATTCACTAACTCTGAGTTTGTTTAGTTAAGCCTTTAGTTTTATATACTTGCTTCAACTATTCAAAAAATATAAATACCCTATTGTCTATTTATGTAAGGGAAAGGGGGTGGAATAATGAAAGTGTATATGGCTCTATTCTACACAAGTCTTCTTGCGGCACATTTTTACAATCAAACTACAGTTTGTAAGTGCAGTCCTCAATTTTCTGTTGGGAAGTCACCACAGAATCAAAGATGCACACACAAAAAGAGGGAGTAGGAAAGACACTGGATTAGAGAAAACAGCAGAAACAAATGCATAATGGCCTAAAAGGAAATGCAATTCCAATAAATTACTTCTATCTGTACATCAGCAGTTCAGAATCACAGGATAAAGACAAATATTACCACAAATGAAACTAATAAATCATATACAGAAGCATCCATTCTTGGTATAGAAGAAAATGTTCCTGATGGGGAGCTACTGAAGAAGAATTTTGTGAAGAAAATCATGTAATCATTTATTCATATGAGACAGTGAGATTTCAGTCAAGAAAACTATTTAGAAAGCCATTTCCAAAGCCAGAAGGAGTCGCTCCAAACCTTTGTGAAGGCAACTGTAATAATAGTTATGGAGAGGAGAACTGTGAGACATGTTTAGAAGTTACTTCACATAATGAGATATACTGGGAGACAAAGAAGCCTTAGAGAGATTCCCTGGTTTCTGACTTGGTCTGTAGGGTTTCTTAGTCTTCAATGAGCCCTTTAATAAAATTGGGAATATAGGAATAAAAGCAAACTTAAGTGAAGTAGATAGCACAGCAGGTAGGGTGTTTGCCTTGCATACGGCCAGCCTGAGTTCCATTCCTCCGTCCCTCTCAGAGAGCCTGGCAAGCTACCGAGAGTATCCTGCCTGCATGGCAGAGCCTGGCAAGCTCCCCGTGGATATTCTATATGCCAAAAACAGTAACAAGTCTCACAATGAAGACATTACTGGTGCTCGCTCGAGCAAATCAATGAACAACGGGACAACAGTGCTACAGTGCTGTACAATAACTGTAATAAAAAATACTTATAAATCCTCCCAACTGCCGCCACACTCCAGGCCACTTTCTGGATGCTCAAGCTGAGCCTCACTCACGTAGACTGAAGTCCCAAAACCCAGGTAACACAGAACTTTGTGACCTTAGACTCTAGGCTCAACGGGACCCAGACACAGAGACACTCTGCCTACTTTCACCAATCTTCAACGACCCAGGGGTCACACCCATAAGACCCACCCTGCTGTCACCAGATAAATTTCTCATCGGCTAATCTCCACTACCCAACTGCCTCCATGCTCTAGGCTGCTCTCCGGACACATCATAAACACTTCCTACCCATTTTCCATCATTACCGCACCATATTTGATGAGGTTCAAATATGGTGTGAATCATCAAAACACCTATAATGATGATTGGAGGCTGCCCTAAAAGCCTCCATACCTCTCGGATACCCTGGCGAGCTACCAAAAGTATCGCGCCCGCACAGCAGACACTGGCATGCTACCTGTGGTGTATTCGTTATGCCAAAAATGTAACAACAAAGGGCCTCATTCCACTGACCCTGGAAGAACCCCCAATACAGCAGCTTTAAGAAGGATGAAATAGGAGAGGCTGATAAAATCTCAATGCTAAACTAGGCTGCCAAAACGAAGGACTACAATTAATGTTTGCACTTTTAAAATAAAAAATTATTGAATCAACCTGAGATAGTTTGCCAGCTTTTACATTTGGGTTACAATCTCACAATGATCAAACATCCATCCCTCCACCAGTGCACATTCCCCACCACCACCCGGGTAATGACATATGATGGAACCATCAAGGACCGGATGGTGCAAGCATGGAAAATCAAGTACGACGTCATTTGATTGACCAAGACGAAATGGTCAATCAAATCATGCCATTTTCAACACGAAAGAAGAACTGTTCCTTGGAACATGCGACAGTACAGGTGTCAGTGGTTTCCGTGTCCTTGACAAAACAAACTTAGCCATGAGCATTTATTGGTTCGAATGCCTAACAACCTGAATCAGACACTTATATTTGAATAGATGTGGCTCATTGCTGGCAGGTTCTGTCTTCATTGTCTACACACCTACATCTAACTACGATGAAGAAGAAACTGAGAAGTACTACATGGAGCTGGAGAAGTTCTATAAAGAAGACCACACCATCTACAAGGTCATTGTTGGTGACTTTAATGCCAACATAGGACCGAGAAGTTTCCTGGAAGAACTCCATATTGGGACCCACGGCCTAGAATGGAACGAACAGGGTGAGGGACTGTCTGAGTTCATCATGTTGACCAAGACCACCCATTGTAACTTGCAGTTCCAGAAGGTCAAATCTAAATGCTGGACATGGGAGTCTCCCGGTGGACAATTCCACAACGAAATTGACCACATCATATTCAATTAACAGTTTTGCATGACCAATGTCACTGTTGTTCCAAAGTTCCAAATGGGATCAGACCACCCTTTCTTTTGTGCGAAATTCTACTTCATGGAGTGGGGAGAAAGGGCTGCAAAGTTTAAGAAGAGAACTCCCAAAACGACCAAAAACTGTGAGTTCTTTGTCACTACTACAGCAATATGGGAAGATGCCGTCATTGACAAGATTGATGAGGAATACGATCGACAAGTTCAGCACCTCCATGATTGTGCAAGGAATACACAGAGAGACAAAGACACAAAAAGTCACCTGTCTTCGGAAACTCTCAAGCACATTTGCCAATGTGGTCTGGTTTGAGCCTCGGGCAATCACAATCTAACTTCCAAGCTCGCAAAGCTGTGCAGAGAAAAGATAAAGGAACCCCTCAAAGAGAGAAGAGCAGCAGTGTTGACTGATGCAGCAGAAGCTGGGAAATGTATTCGAAACACCTGCCTGTCCTTCGCCAACTATAAGACCAAGATGACTGCCCCCCGACATCCTAAGAGATCTATCATATATTTCAGAAGAGCAATGGAAAGTGTTATCCACAACATCTACTCAGATATCCTTGATAGCCATATCCACCTGCTCACATACCAAATTCTGCAGGTTGGATATGTAGTTGCCAGTATTCTACCTTCCAAAATCCTACATGCCATTTCGTTGGTAAAGAAGTGTACAACACCCGGTCCAGACAAGGTCAAATCTGAACACCTGAAGAATCTGCCGCCAGTACTGACAATACACTGGCTTGGCTCTTCACATGCTAACTGTCTGAATGCAAGGTTATATTTCGATGGAAAACCACTAGGACCATCCTGTTGTACAAGAATGGAGACATCTACGACATTGGCAACTATTGCCCAATCTGCCTGTTAACTGTCATCTACAAGTTATTCACTCCAGTCATCCTGAATAGGATTTACAGAAGACTAGATGAAGGACAACCATGCGAGCAAGCCTGGTTCAAAAAAGGATTCAGCCTGATTGACCATATCCACACAGTGACCAAGCTCATTGAGGTTCAAGATGCCACACTGTCTAACATTCATTGATTTAAAGAAGGCCTTTGATTCTGTTGAGACTGAAGTGATTATCGAAGCACTAGCCAAACAGGGCATTCAAACTCAGTACAACAGAATCCTCCATGAGCTGAGTTAAAGATTTACCACCAGAATCTCACTCTTCTACAAGGAAGTGATCATCGATGTAAAGTGATGGGTTCATCAGGGCGACACCATTTCACTGAAACTCTTCAGTGCCACCCTTGAGAATGTCATGCATGACTGGAATGGGAAGGAATGGGAGTGAAGATTAACGATCAGCAACTACACCACCTCCACTTCACTGATGACATCGTTCTCATAACACCAAATATCAGCCAAGTGGCATGAATGCTGGCCGACTAAGACCATGAGTGTAGAAAGGTCAGACTGCAGCTGAATCTCACAAAGACAATGTTCATGAGAAACAAGCTAGTTCCTGATGTTCCACTTGCCCTCAATAGAGCGAACATCTCTGAATGGAGCAGCTATGTGTACCTAGGTTGAGAGCTCAATATAACAAATGACCTGGCACCTGAAATGCGCAGGAGGAAGAGAGCGGCGTGGAACACCTTCAAGAGCATTGAAAAAGTGGTTAAGAGGATAAAGAACCTCCACCTCTGGGCACAACTTTTCTACTCCACTGTTCTTTCTGCACTAACATATGCCTCAGAGAACTGGGCCCTACAAAAACTGGATGAGAATGCTATTCGGGTCTCCCAAAGAGGAATTGAAAGAGCTTTGCTCGCATTTTCACGTTTTACTCAAGTGAGAGAAGGAATCTGGAGTTCCAACCTCCATGGATGATCAAGAATCAGAGACACTGTTTTGTTTTGCCAAGGCATCGAAAATCAGATGGGCCAGATACATAATGCAATTTACAGAGGACCACTGGACTAGGGCTGTTACTGACTGGATTCCACGAGACGTCAAAAGACGATGTGGCCACTCACCTATGAGATGGTCAGACTTCTTCATCAAGACCCTGAATGAACGGTTTGAGGCTCTTTGTGTTCCTGGAGCAAGGAGGTGCCATTGGGCTACACTAGCATGTGACAGGGACGAATGGAGACGTTGCTGCCACCTGCTCAAACAAATTGACGAACAACAGGATGACATGTGATACAAGTGATAAGTCCTCCTTAAAAACTGTTGTGAGGGTTCAAATAACACAACACAAAAGTATACTTTGTTATTTAAGAATTTTATATATTCAGAAGAGTAATTACAACACAATAATATATAGATCATAATACCCTCTTTACACAATAAATAATTTGCATCAATTGATGATGAATTACATGCCAGTCCTTTGAAGCACTGTATGATAGCTCAGACTATTAACTTTTAGCAGTCAAACCCCTATTTTAGGATGAGGAAATATTTTCTAAGTACTAAATCAGGAGAATAAATTGAGTTTCAGGATCATATTTTTCTGGAAAATATTTAGATTATTTTTTCCTTAATTTCCCTGAATTTATTAAGTCAATTTATTAAGTATAATATATGTACACTCTTATTATATATAATAACATATATAATATAAATAAATGGTGAGCGTAAATAAATAGGTTTAAATAAGAAAAAAGTTAGGGGCTGGAGTGATAGCACAGCGGGTAGGGCGTTTGCCTTGCACGCGGCCGACCCGGCTTCGATCCCTGGCATCCCATATGGTCCCCCAGCACCGCCAGGAGTAATTCCTGAGTGCAAAGCCAGGAGTAACCCCTGAGCATCGCTGGGTGTGACCCAAAAAGCAAAAAAAAAAAAAGTTAGAAGTTTGCATTATATGATTTCTAGACTTACTATAAAATATTACTGATAAAAACATTATGTCATTGTTAAACACTGAAAAATAAGTTGTTGGGAGTGAATACACCATTCATGTGAACTTCTAGTCATATTTTCAATAATGTTTTACTAAAGTACCAAGAAAATTTACATGGACTGGAGATATAGTACAGCAGTAATAACACATGCCTTTAATGTAGTGACCCCCAATTCAATCCCTAGTGCCGTGTGATCCCCCAAACATTCTTTCACGTGGTCCTTAGAATCCTCTGAGCTTCCCTGGCACCTCAGTGCCCAAGAAGTTTCAAGTCTTTGAGTATTCACATTGAACAGTTCACCCATTTACACCAGAGTCTCTGGAAATAGCCCCATTTGAACCAGAATCTCTGTAAGATTAATGTAGCAAAAAAGACCAAAATTACATATTCAATGCAATCCCTATCAACATATTATTCCACAAGAAAATAGAATAAACATTATTAACATTTGTGTGGAACAGCATAAGAATTCAAATAACCAAAGCAATATTGCAACAAAAGAATCAAGACATCTTGCTTCCTGGCTTCAAACTGTCCTACAAAATTATAGTCATCAAAACATCATGTTATTGCAATTAAAAAGGACAAAGATCAATGGAATTGAATAGCCTAATATATAGTATAATATCCACTTTACACGATAAATAATTGTATGAAAATTTACATTAATTGATGATAAATTGTATATCATATATGTATGGACTGGAGCGATAACATAGCAGGTAGGGCATTTACCTAGGCTGCGGCTGACACAGGTTTGATTCTTCTGCCTCTCTCGGAGAGCCTGGCAAGCTACAGAGAGTATCTTGCCTGCACAGCAGAGCCTGGCAAGCTCGCCATGGCATATTAGATATGCCAAAAACAGTAACAAGTCTCACAATAGAGATGTTCCTGGTGCCCACTCGAGCAAATCTATGAACAATGGGATGACAGTGCAGTGCAGTGCATATATATATATATATATACATATATATATGTGTGTATGTATGCATACATATATACACATATAGTCCATTTTTCATTTATGATAAAGAAGCCAAAAGTAAAAAATGAAGAATGGAAAATCCCTTTAATAATTTATGTTAGATGAACTGGAGAGCCACATGCAAGAAAAGAAAACTGGGTTTGCTATTTAGAACTATGTATATGTCATTTGAGTCCCTAGTAACTCAAAATAGACTTAAAAGATTAACGGTAAACCAGATCCATGAAATATAGTAAAGAAAATTTAGGCATAACTCTCACCATATTAGTTTCAGGATGTGTTTGGAAATTTGACTTTAGTCAAGGGAAACAAAAGTAAATGGGATTACATCAAACTAAACGGTATTTGCAAAGTAAAAGAAGCAATCACTATCCAATGACATCCTACTGATGGGAGAAAATTATCAAACACAGCACATTTGACAAAGGGTTTATAAACAAAATATATAAGGATCATACAAAATAAATAAGAAAATAATGCTATTACCATATATTTTTAAATGGGGGAATAGCTAAACTTCAGTGAAGAAAACGTACAAATATGCCTTTAGGTGCACGGAGTTGGGAGGATGCTCTTTACACTTATTATCAGGGAAATGCAAATCAAAATGGCAATTATATAGCTACCAACTCATACCTATGAGAACGGCTTACATCAGAAAATCCAGGACAAATAACTATTGGTAGAGATATGGGGAAATATGAACTCTTATTCAGTTTTGGTGGGAACATAAAGTTGTCCAGACTCTTACAAAAACAAAATGAAGATTATTCAAAATAATGAAAATGGATTTAATTCATGGCCCAGTTTTATCAATTTCTAGGTGTCTATCAGAGTTTAATTTGAAGAAGTTTATATGCATACCGATGTGCACTGGAGCACTATTTACTATAAGCAATAGTAGTCATTGTTTCTATAAAACAATACAAGGTCATAACACAAAAGTGGATAATGACAATGTGTATATTCAGAATGAAACAATGCTTATCTATAAGAAAAAGTGAAGCTTTTTTCCTGTAATTACTTGAGTGGGCCTGGAGAACTTTGTGTTACATGAAATTAATTTTAATATAGGAAGATCTCATGAAGCAAAGTATTGAAACAGACAGACAACAGATACACAGATCCCTGGACTCAGACCTCAGAGTTAGCTGTGAAGGGATAGAGGGAAGGAGGAATTAAAAAAGGGAGTTCAATATATTATAAAGATGGTGATGCTGTGGAAACATATATCTTAAAAAGGCATGAAATTGTACCCCCAAAACACATTTAGTCATGGAAATTATTACAGCAAGTTTACTAGTTACTTTTTACTATTTGTTTACTGTAACCTACTATAGTAAGTTTAAGCAGGGAGAAATATTTGCAACATTTGGTTTGGCAACAATTTTTGAAATTTAAACTACAAGTATAAAACTCAATAATTTGGAGTTCATTAAAATTGGAACACATTTTTCTCTTCAAGATACTGCCATAAAAAGTGAAATGACATTCCACAAACTTTTACAAAGTATTTAAAGGATATCTGAGAAAGGCTTTGCATCTAATGAACACATGCATAAATGATTCCCTTTTTCTCTCATGTGTTCTATTTTCATACTTCATGTTGTGGTGGGTAGATGGAAGATAAAAATCAGTAACATTCTAGAAATCAGGAAGACATGACTCGAGATATTGACAAATCTGTCATGAGGACCCACAAATGGCATGATGGCTGGGTAAAATTGTGTCAATAGAACAGAGCATTTCAACAGCAATCATGTAATTTCAACAACAGTCTATTGTTTGGGACCAGATCTTTATTGCTTCACTAGAAGTCACCATCACAATAAGACACTCTTGCCCTTTTTATATAAATTCCAAATATTTTCCTGAACTTGGTAACTCCATTTTCTGGTATGTGTGTGTTCTTGCTACATCAATAGATTATAGAGATGTACATACTATAATAAGAAGGACAATTATAAATTAAAAATTATCTCAATAAGTAATCTGAGTTCAGGTTCAGTAAGATAGAATGTATTATAAATCCAAGAATGAAGTAATTCAGCTTTTTAGAGGGAAAAAATGCTTAACAAAAAGTAAACTGTGATTATTTTTCTATACCACATTATTTCTGCTGCATGTACTAGGAAGGTCACTTTACTGAACTATGAATCAATCCTGAATAAGTATAGCAGTGTATCAGGCAATATTCTTCTACCAACACAGAAAAATGGGTTTAAAAATTGCCTTTATGCAATAAATTTGGCATTAACTTTGAGTACTTGTTTAGTTTCTATATAAGTACTTGTATAGCTTCCCCCACCCACCTAAAAATCTTATCAATACCTAAGGTTTGGTTTTTTGGCTTTTATTATGATACTTCAGTTCACTTTAGTGATTATTTGCTAAATCTTACCCTATATTCAACTAGAACCCATCAACTGACTACAAAAAATTCAATACTAACATTTTTTGCTTATAAAAATACTAATTTAATAAATCTATGATTCTTGTCCTTGATGAATTAGTCTACAAACTGGTAGACTTCTTACTCTTAGTAACCTATGAGATACAGCCTCCAAGATTAATTTTCTGTTTTTGACCCCAAATTCTTGCTACCAGAGTCCTTTACATACTCCTTATTGACTGATCCACAGCACATAGCTTCTGAAAGTCTTGAGACTGTGGTCAAGATAATTGGCAATCCATCATTGTGTCATCCCTGTGGGTAATTGTTGCCATTGCCAATTTTACCTTCTTAATCTTCTTTACCAACTTGCCACTAGTTTTCTGTAAATATTTTCATCCAGTCCTCATAACCTATAAAATTCTCATCCGGTCTTTCTCAACATTCTTTTTTGTCTATAATCCACCACTATATTTTTGTTTCTGTTTCTGAAAAAAATCCCTTTCTCACTCATTGGTCACTTATTCTTGTGCCATAGTGCCTTGCTTGTGCAATTTCATCTGGGGGCCATTGGAAAATCTTGTTCCAAAAAAAGGGCCATTTGCCCTGGCTGAGAAATTCTACTATAATCATATTAGCAACTGAAATTGTGGATCACAAATAGTCAAACATTGTCCTTTTCTTACCATAAACTCAAAGAGGACATCCAGATTAAGAAAAATGTCAATGATCAACTTGACCATCAGGTAGCAGCAAAGGAGACCATAATTATATTGAAATAGAAATATATAAAAGCAAAATTTAGTCATTCTTTAGACAGAATGACCAAGGGAAAATACCATCATTTTAAACTAGTAGAGGACGACCTTGTTCTTTGACATATTAAAAGAAAGGAAATTATAGGTAAGGAAATGTTAAAAGAAAGAGTTATTTATGGAAGCTTCACCCTAACAAGAGAGATGGGGTTATGGTTGTGAACATAGGAGAAATCATATGCAAAGATTAAGTGATGTTATTCTATAGCAGAAAGTTTTATATGTATATACATATATATGTGAATATTTATATATGTATATACACATAAAACCACAGAATTAGGATAAAATACTGAAAAAACACATAATAAAATATATGAAGCATGTAACAATATATAAAATATATTAAAATTATATTAAAATACACACAGTTATCACACACAAAACCAAATAGTGATGAAGTAATGATTTATATTTCAGATATTGAGTACAATAGAGAAACTCAAGTCAGAATAATTTTATCTTTGTCTTTGTAAAAGGTATGATTAGACCTTCACATGATGTGTATAAGGATGATTACCCAAGAAACAAAGAATGTAGCATAATTCAGGAGGTATTTTCAGAAGGGGATTCAAACTTACCATAAGTAGATAAAGGATTTTTGAGTATTATGTAATATTTGACTGTGTTTAGGGTGAATCCACAGTGAATGAAACTATTTGTTTTGTTATTTTTGCCAACAGTTGACAGATTAATAGGAAAAGACAAACACTGCTTGATTGGATTATCCAGGGTAAGTGATCTGTTACGTAGACTAGAAAGAAAATTGGGAGTGGTAGTGAAGCGCTCTCTGAAGTTCATGAGGTATCACTAAACTGTCTGATTATTGGTTCCAGACTGTGTAGAGAGGCAGGTCAATTCAAGTTAAGTAGCTCAGCTATGAGATTGGGAAAGTTTCTAGATTATAGTGTAAATGAAAGCATATCAGAAAAGTAAAGAATTAAGATAAAAATTAAGAAAAAAATATATTGGTTACAGACACATATACCCCATCACCTACACACAGAGGTGTCACACACAAAACCAAATGGCAATGAAGTCTATCAGGCATTTTTCCAACTATGAATTATAAATGCAATGTAAAGATTAAAAGAATGGAAAATTAAAGTTCAGAAGAAATGGTTCAGTGTGACGCTATACTCATTAAGGAAGATTAAATTCCTGTGATGAACACTGGTGGCCACATAAAGTTAGCTTGAGTGAATGGCATGAGCTTCAAAATAAAACAAGTAAATGAATAAAATCATGTTTCAAAAATAATTATATCATTAAGGAGTTTTTAAAAATTATGATTTATCTTTCATCAAAAGTTGTCTACAGGGCCAGAAATATGTCTCAAGAGCTTAAGTGCACGGTGTGTGTGTGTGTGAGAGAGAGAGAGAGGAGAGAGAGAGAGAGAGAGAGAGAGAGAGAGAGAGAGAGAGAGAGAGAGAGACAGAGACAGAGAGAGAGACAGAGTCAGAGACAGAGAAACTGAGATTCAGTCCCCAGCCCCCATTATCTCCAGAACGCTGCTGGGAGTAGCCTCTGAGCACTGCACCAAGAATTAGAGCTCAAGCAATGCCAGGTGTGGATCCTGAACTACCAAACAGAAATCATGAAATTAAGAGAACTGAGAATATTGCAGAAAAGTAAAGCACTAGTAAAAGCCAATTTTTAGTTTAAGCTACGAGATATCCAAAACACTAACAGAAAACTTTCAAATCATAGAAAATATATTTCAATAATGCACCAGTTTCCATATAGGATAATTAATAGGAGATCAGAATGTAGGAAAGAAAAATGAGGTAGGGAGAATGTAGAAATTTTGTAAGAAGAAAGTCTAGCCTAATAACAGAAGCTAAGGAAAAGATAAAACAATACACCTTGGATGGAATCCCACCCTTGAGCGGATCTTCTGGTAATCTGGAGTGTTGAACCCTCAGATTAGATTTTGTCCAAAAGTGATCTCCCCACCCTCACTTGTCGCTTGTCACTTGTCATCCAGTTGATATTCGATTTGCTTGGGTGGGCACCAATAACGTCTCCATTCGTCCCTGTCGCATGCTAGTGTAGTCCAGTGGTATCTGTTCACTCCAGGAACAGAAAGTCTCAAACCATTTGTTCAGGGTTTTGATGAAGAAGTCTGATCATCTCATGGGTGGGTGGCCACGCGGGGTTTGTCATTCTGTGGAATCCACCCTGACTTAGAGAAATAAAATGACATCTAAAACCTTCTAAACTTTAAATAGACTTGGAGGTATAAGAGATTTTTAGAAAGTGGACTGGGGATGGAAGTCAAGGCATAAGCCCTACCTTGCATGCATAAGGTCCCGGGTTCAATGCTGAGCACCAATGAGGAATAGAACTTCACCACATATTCTATGTCATTAGCTCCAAGTTTTCTTGTTCTTCCAGAATGTGAAACTGAGTTTCTCAGGTTATAGTCCTTGCTGGAGCCTCAGCGAGAAGAGGTCACGTGACAGCAGACAAGCCGGAAACCTCCCACTCCTCTGCTGTTTCTGCGCTCACCAAGCCACACATGCTGGGTCACTGTGCTCTCCTGGCCAGCTCACACAGCTGGTGTGTGTGTTGGTGGGGGGGGGGTGTCAAACTCACTGGCTTTATACCTACAGAGGAGGCACTCCACCACTCGGCTATTCCCCTCGTCCTCAAACAAAATGAATTTTCAATCATCTAGAATCACAAAGTCACTGGAACCAGAAAAGATATCTGTAACAAGGCTTCCTGTCCTCAACACAAAAAATTAACTTAGAAAGGGCACGTCAGATGGAATGCGAGTAAGCAAAAGACACTTGCCTTCAATGTGGCTGACCCCAAAATAAAAAATTATAAAAAAAATAACTGCTTGAATTTTCCTATGTTTTTAATGTTAGGACAAATTCTATCTGGGGCCATATTTCAGCAACACTGCATGTTTTTTTTCCCTGTTTTCTCGTGTAGAATAGCTGAGTGAACCTTTGATATTTGAATTCACAACTCCTAGAATTCACTGATGGTTTGGGCATTTTGAGGGATTCTCCTCAGCGGTTCTCAGGGGGTCCAGGGCCACTCCTGGCAATATCTGTTCCTTCAGATTGAACCGAATGGTTTGGTGCTTGAATAAGCCCAGCCATGCTATTTGAGGTTACATTTGGCAATGTTTGTGGACCACAGTGTTCACAAGATCCTAGTCAGGGCCTCGGCCATCCAGGGCCTGTGCTACAACTCTGTGCACTATCTCTCTTGGCCCTCCACTGGCAATTTGGATCAAAATCTCATCTTATTAAAATTGTGAACAGATACAACGTTTTCTTTCTCGTCTGATCTTCTTTTATTTCTCATGTACTTTCCCTGTGGAATAATATGTAAAATACTAACTGACTTTGCCACTGACAAATATTTGAACTTGATCAAGTCAGTTCGCCTTTCTGAGTCTCTAAGTCATTTGTATATGAAATGAGCAAGTTGTATTACAGTTGTTCCTCAAATGATAAAAGATGTTAGAATTTGCTACAAAATTCTTCATCTTTCTTATTCTCTGTTCTATTTTCCCCACAAAAAAAAGAACACAGTGTCAGAATTTACTTCATAGTCCATGCACTCAGATGTTTGTTTAGTTCTGTAGTTTGCACTGGACAGAATCTGCCCTAAAGTCATGCTACAGCAACAAAGAGCCCCAAAATGCAATTTATACTGGTGCAAAGTGCCAGTTATGCAAGATGAATACGTTCTGGGGCTCTGTGTTCAGCTATGAAACTGTAATTCACAGTACTTTGTTGTATTTAGGCAGCCGTTCCTATCAGCGGGCCCTAGAGTGACTCAACTAACCTTGGATGAGACATATGTACATGCTACACAGTTATGCCTACAATAGATGTAATAGCTGTGTTTCTGCTGGACATGTGCAGATGTGTTTCTTTCTGTTGTTTCTTCAAAATGCAACTTAACAACTATTTGCATAATAATTATATCAGGTATTAAAACTAGAGATGTCTTGCACATACAGAAGGATGTGCAAATACTGTATCACTTTATAAAACAATAATAGCATCCTAGATTTTGTTACCCATATGGCCCTGATCCCAGTCTCCTATGAATACAAAGACACATCACTTTTGAGGTTTAGTCAGGGATTATATCTTAGTTCTTTAAAAAATGAAAGAAAAGGTAAAAGGAACATAAAAGCTAACTATGTGAGATGTTGAGTGAGTTACCTTTTGATAATGAATTTATAGTCTATTTGTAATTAAAACTTCATGTTCATTTTTAATGCATATAATTTTTATTTATTTATTAAAGGTATACCTCATTTTATTGTGCTATCCTTTATTATCCTTCCCAGATGCTGCATTTTAAAAAATTTTTATTAGTGACTCACCAAGAGGTACAGTTACAGACTTACAAATTATTGTGCTTGCATTTCAGTCATACAATGATCAAGTACCCATCTCTCCACCAGTGCCCATTTTCCACCACCAATGGACCCTTCATCTTTCCCACCACCCCAACCCCATCCCTTCCACCCCACTCCGCCTCTGTGGCAGGGCATTCCCTTTTGCTTTCTCTCCTTTTGGGTGTTGTGCATCTTTTAAAGTAAAAGTTTATGACATCCCTGTGTCAAGAAGGTCTGTGGTGCCATTTTTCAATAACAGGAGCCTCATATCTCTGTGCCTTATTTTGTGAATATTCCCTGATGATAGTGATGATGATGTTATGTTATGTTGATATGTGATTAGTAATATTTAGTTATACTTCTGTAATTGGGAAGGCCGGGAAAGCACACATATAAGATGGCAATCTCAACAAATTTTTACATCTGACTATTCCATAGATCAGCCATCCTTCCATCTTTTTTCCATTTCCTCAGACTTCCTGATTCTCTGAGATACAATATGAAAGTTGGGCCATTTATTAACCCTACCATAGTTTCTAAGTTTAATATACTTTACATTAAATCAAAAGCTTGAAATTATTAAGCTTTCTGAAGAAGGCATGTCAAAAGCCAAGGTAAGCTCAGAACCAACCAGCCAAGTTATGAGTGCCAAAGAGAAGTTCTTGGAAACAGTGAAACTGCTATTTCAGTGAACACAAGAATGAAAGTAAAACAAAGGAAACCGTCCATCTTTATCACATAAAAGTACAAGGTGAAGTAGCAAGTACTGATGCAGAAACTTCACCTAATTTTACAGATTTAATGAAGGCAGTTTATGAAGGTGGCTGCACTAGACAGCATATTTCAGGGGAACAGATGAAACAGGCCTTAGATTGCAAGATCATGTCTTGAAGGACTTTCATAACTAGAGAGAAGAAATCAACGCCTGGTTTCAAAACTTCAAAGGACAGACTGAGTCTCTTGCTAGGGGCATATGCAACAGATGATTTTAAGTTGAAGTCAATTCAATGCTCATTCTGAAAAGTCTATGACCCTTGGAAATGCTAGTAAATCTACTCTGCCTATGCTTTAAAAATGAAACACTATTGTTATCTATTTGCAACATGGTTTATTAAATATTTGAATCCCATTACTGAGACCCATTGCTTAGGAGAAAAAAATAAACCCCTTCAAATTTACTTGATGACAAATTACTTTTTCAACTAAGAATCTGATTGGGGGTCTATAATGAAATCCCTCTTTTCATGCCTGATAACAACATAAGTGCTATAGCCCGAGGATCAACAAGTAACTTTGATTTTTCAATCTCCAAGCCTGCTCGGATTGGGACTCGACCCCTTTCCGCCCAGAGCCCCCATTTTCAAGTAGCTAGGCAGTCACACCCAGAAACTGCCCCTGGCTTCATGTAATCCCATCAATGGCCAGCATCCAGAGACTATAAAACCAAGCTCCCGGAAGCGCGCAACACCTTATAGCCTAGTTCTCTCTCTTGGAGAACCTGGCAAGCTACGGAGAGTTTCCTGCCCACATGGGAGAGCCTCGTAAACTCCCCATGGCATATTCATATGCCAAAACCAGTAACAATGATGTGTCTCATTCCCCTGACCCTGAGAGAGTCTCCAATGTGGCATCACTGGGAAGGACGAGTAAAGAGAGGCTGCTAAAATCTCAGGGCTAGGACGAATGGAGATATTACTGAGACTGCTAGAGAAAATTGACAATCAATGGGATGCTGCTGCTGATGATAATGATAATTTAATGAATATATTTTTGTAAGATCATACTTACCAAAGATATTATTTTCTCTGATGGGTTTGAGAAAAGCAAAATCTTCTGCAAAGTATTCACCATTATAGATGCCACTAAGAGCTTTTTTTCTTTGCAGGAGGTCAGAAGATCTGCATTCACATTAGTTTGGAAGAAGTTTGATTACAACCCTCATTAAAGACTTGGAAGGACTTAAGGTTTTAAATACATGTGTGGTAAAGTATCTAAAGAACTAAAATTAGAATTGTAGCCTGAATATGTGAATGAATTTATTCTATAATAAACTTTGACAGACAATGAGATTTTTATGCCTGACCAACAAAGGGGATTTATTGCAGTGTAATCTTCCCCTGTTGAAGATGCTATTGACACCAATGACATCACAACAAAGAGCTTTTTGTTGGTGAGTTTCAAATTTTGGTTTTGGTTTGGGGGGCACACCGGAAGTACTCCAGGCTTACTCCTGGCTCTCAGGAATCACACCAAGGTTCTAGGAAGCACTTCTAGGTTCTATCCTTGGAGGGCCAAGGATGGAACCAAGAACCTTATCCCCTGCATTATTTCTTCAGTCCCTGAAACAAAGGTTTTGATATATGATATTGCCTAATTAAAAAATACAGCCACATTATGTGAGAAAATTGACTATAATTTTACAAGGAGTCAACAAATATTTTACCAGCATAAGGTTTGCTCCACCAGCTCAGGGAAGGCATTACTGTGAGTATCATTGATGTGTCAGATCCTACACTTCCACTGTCCTGCAGGCCCCAAGGGCAGATGGGCAAACTAAGGCTCAGGAATTGAGCCAATATCAGTCCAAGCTGTGCAAGGGCAGCCAAGCCCCATCCAGACCCTGCTCCATCTAACATTACCCTTTACATTGAGCACTCTCTGCTTGGGAAACCAGTGTGGGATTCAGGGCAGGCAGGGAAAAGGTATCAATCTCTGGAGGCAGTGAGGAAACAATAACAGCACCCACGGCCTGTGGACTTGAAAGAGATTGGGAAATGTCAAATGAAAGATCCTCATGAGAGGTCCCAAGGGGAGGGAGACCGCATGACTCATAGGCAGTAGGTGGCATCCTCACACAGATGGTGTCCCTGGGAAGGCCCACCCAGGAAGGGCCTCTCAGATGCAGAGTGAAGTGGGTCACAGAGATACAGTTAACTCTGAAAACTGCGAAAAGAGTGAAGCAAATAATAACGCACAGCATCACACACGGCGGAGAAATGTTTTGTAAAAGTAAAAATCCATTGACATGGCACATTATATTGTCTTAAGAAATCCCCAGCCACACCAGATGAAGAGCCACCACTTGGTTCGGTTAGCAGTCACCAGCATGAGGCGAGATCTTCCATGAGAACGAGTTGGGGGCCAAAAGGTTTGCCTTACATGCAGCTGGTCCAGGTTTCAACACCAGTACTCCATCTGGTCCTCTGAGCCCTGCAAGTCCCTGAGTTCAGAGCTAGGAGTAAGCGCTGAGCACCACCATGTTTGCTGCCTCCCCACCACCACCACAAACACACTGTATCACAGTATCACTATCACTCCGTTGCTCACCAATTTGCTGGAGTCAGCACCACTACAGTCTCCATTGTGAGACTTGTTACTGTTTTTGGCATATCGAATATACCATGGGTAGCTTGCCAGGCTCTGCCTTGCAGGTGGGATACTCTCGAGAGCTTGCTGGACTCTCTGAGAAGGGCGGAGGAATTGAACCCAGGTCGGCAATGTGCAAAGCAAATGCCCTACCCTAGACTGCAGCTGACTCTCACAAAGACAATGTTCATGAGAATCGAGATAGTTCCTGATGTTCCACTTTCCCTCAACGGAACAAACGTCTCTGAATGCAGCAGCTATGTGTACCTAGGTCAACAGCTCAACATGACAAACGACCTGGCACCTGAACAGCGCAGGAGGAAGAGAGTAGTGTCGAATGCCTTCAAGAGCGTCAAAAAAGTGGTTAAGAAGATAAAGAACCTCCAGCTCCGGGCACATCTTTTTGACTCCACCATTCTTCCTGTACTAACATATGCCTCAGAGACCTGGGCCCTACAAAAACAAGATGAGAATGATATTAGAGTCTCCCAAAGAGGAATGGATAGAGCTATGCTTTTAGTTTTATGTTTCAGCAAGTGAGAGAAGGAATCCGGAGTTCTGACCTCCATCAACTATCAAGAATCAGGGACATTGTTTTGTTTGCCAAGGCATAGAAAATCAGATGGGCTGGACATGTAATGCAATTTAGAGAGGACCACTGGACTAGGGCTGTTACTGACTGGATTCCACAGGACGTCAAAAGACCACGTGGCCGCCCACCTATGAGATGGTCACACTTCTTCATCAAGACCCTGAATGAATGATTTGAGGCTCTTCATGTTCCTGGAGCAAGCAGATGCCATTCGGCTACACTAGCATGTGACAGGAACAAATGGAGATGTTACTGGTGCCCGCTCATGCAAATCAACGAACAAGGGAATGACAAGTGATACAATACCAACATACATGTAAAGAAACCAAGGCACGCCTCTCCAAGTGACAGATCCAGTAAATGGCAGAGCTGGGATTCAAACAGACTCTGACAGTAGAGCATGCATATTAGGCATGACTATAAACGTCCTATTATACAATAGTTCTTGATGTCTATCAACTAAAATTTGTATTTATTAATTCTGAAAGCAGAAAATGATAGGTCTGGGAAGTTCTGAAGTTAATGACCTACAGAAAAGAAAAAAACAGGGCAATATGTGGAGTAATTCCATGGATCAAAATGCCCCATTTATCACCTGAAATGTTTACTGAAATCCTTGCTTGGAGCAATGGTGTGGAGTAGAGTAAGGACGGTATGCTTGGTGGAGGTTGAAGGAATACTTCTGATTTTGTCTTTTAGTCCTTATAGAAGGGCTGGAGCAATAGCACAGCAGTAGGGCATTTGCCTTGCATGCGGGCAACCCGGGTTTGACTCCTCTGTCCCCCTCGAAGAGCCTGGCAAGCTACTGAAAGTATCCTGCCCACATGGCAGAGCCTGGCAAGCTACCCATGGCACATCTGATATGCCAAAAACAGCAACAAGTCTCACAATGGAGACATTACTGGTGCCCACTGGAGCAAATCAATGAGCAACAGCATAACAGTGACAGTGACAGTCCTTAAAGTAACAGCTTGTATATAAAACTCAGCTAATATATGTGTATATAGGTATATGAGTGTGTGTGTGAGTACATATGAAACCAAGTGACTAGCTTCAGTGACTAGCTTATACTTTCACAAAAGACTGATTCAGATTATTTGAATACTATTCTTTTTATTGCTAATAAACTCTACAATAGTGACAGGCAGAAACTAAATAAATCATAATAATTTTATAATTAGGTAACTCCAACAATTGCATTAGTCTCCAACACTTTATTACCCAAACTAGCACAGTCTGAGGAACTTGCTACCTGAACAGATTTCCACAAAGATAATGCCACAAGTCGCACTTCAAATTTCCTCCCCCTTGACAAGAGACAGCACTTATATTGTGAAGTCTGGCTGATTTTTATCCACTGTCATAAAAAAAAATAAAAGCACCTTTGTTAGCTCAATCATATTCAATTCCTTCATGGGAAACACTCAGCATGACTCATGGTACCTGCTGGTGCTTATTACCTTGGGCTGTGTAAGAGATAAAATTAAAGAGATCAGATTTAAAGGGCCAGAAGTAATAAGGATGCAGAAATAAAATCATCCGGAATAAGTGGTTATATAAGACTATGGCAAATATCCAGTAGCTAAATATTGAACTTTTGTAGTTCTTCTATATCTAGTTTTGTTTTACTTCATGGGGCAGTAAAAATTCTTCATCCATTTAAGCAATAAAAACAAATTGGTAACCCTGCAGGGCTTGTGATCACTCTGGTATTTATGTTCAATAGTGGTAAATAGATGAGTCATAATTATTTCAGGGTATTAAAAAATCTTATCACCTGTGGACATAACTTTGGAAAAAGAAGACACTGGCAACAAATATGCCTATATACAAGTACATGAAATATTACTAAAAATATATTGCAAAATGGAAAAATGTGACTCATTTTTTATACTATAAATTATTTCTAGGGTGGAATTTTGGACAAGTTACCTGTAAAAGAATAGTTCACCCATTTGTACCTTATGGCTTTGCTCCAAGAAAATACCTGAATCTCTAATTTGAGGCTTTACTTATGCTGTGGCCCTTGTCACAAGCCTTTAGCTACTGCAATCATGAACACTTTTTAAAAATCAGCTTAGCTTTTTTTCCTGGCAGTGGTAAAGCACTATCCATAAATTTCACATATATTGTAATGTACGTGTGTGTAGTTGGTATTTTTATGCTCAATAATTTCCTTTTCTACTAGATTCTTTAATTTTAGATAATAGATAAAAGACAATAGATAGATATTCTCAAACACTAGTGAATATAACAATCATTTGGTAAGAAAAACTTTTATACAAATTACTATGATTGTACCCAATGGATCTAGTTAGGGCGTAGGAACCTGTACTTACAATGACTTGACTGTTTCCTGTGTAGGTGGCCCCAGGATCTCTCTTTAGCAGATGTTCTTGTAGATTCACCAATTTTACAGGGCCATTGTTTAGGAATAACTCTGGCATGGACTCTACTTGACACGTGTTTAAAGATGACATGAACAAGAAAAGATGTCTCAGCGGGAGAATCCAATGGATGTCCACAATGTATAATCTTGTCCTTACAATGAGAAGCAAGTTTCACTTATGAAACTTGAAACTTTAATCATAAATATTACCACGAATTCAAACCATGTGACTTCAAAAACTGAAATAGAAAAAGTTATTTGGTAGAATAATGAGATCTTTAGGGGAAAGATAGTATAGAAAGTCAACAAATAATTTGCATATATAGTTTTAAGTAAAAGTGGAAAAAAAATTGGGAAAATCCTAAAAATTATAGTTGCCTAATCCATGAAAATATGTATATTCATGGGTTAGGCAACTGTGTGTACATATAAATATGTGTGTATATATATACGTATATATATATATGCATGCTGTGCCTATATTATACTGGTTAGATAATCAAGCTTATTCTGAGAACTAAAATGACCAATATATAAACTCAAATCTGGAGGTCAAAGAATAGGCCTGCTCCTCTCTGTATGTTTATGGTTTGGAAATTCCAAAGATGACTCCATCAACACATTGTCAAGCTTTGGGGGGTTTGGGTCACTATGGAGTTCCCCAAAATCCAAAACCCCACTTTAGATGAACTCACACTCTGAATCCCAGGTGGAAACCTGTGATAGGCCAATTAAGTGTCAAAAACATTATGTCACATAAGGGGATTTGATTGAATCTGATCATACTATTTGAACTGTCATCTGAATCAATTCATACTATGCAAACAAAATTTGCATGCTTTTTAATGGAAAAAATGTGTATTTTAAAACTCAAATATAAAATTTGTGTCTATAAGTTTTTTATGACAAATTCATGAGACCTTTATTTCATATGTATTACTCTTTAAAAACAACTTTTTCCAAATCATTTAATAAATTCCTGAGTTTATATTGTCTACTAACCAAAGCCCTCAAGAATTTGAATGTGAAGCAATCAAGCCATGTATAAAACTCAGAACTATTCCAATTAAGGATTCATCTCTTTTAAGATTTCAACCTGTAATTATTTAAGTTTTTCATCTCTAACTCACTCTGAGAATTAACAAGATGCTGCTCATCTTATCAACCACCACCTCCTGTATGTTTCTTTCCTTTGGAATCTAAAATAAGGCAAAAGAGAAAATGTTTGGGGACTCCTTAATTTATTAACAATTTTGCCAACAAACATTTACACAATGTATCTGTTAGAACTCCTAGGAACAATTTCTTAAAATAAGTACTGACAAGTTGCCTCTATTTGCTTTAAAGTGTGGTGGGGTGAATGAATGTCAGAGCTATTTCTTTGATGGTCAACAATGAGCCTTACTTGAAGGACAGTCATCTCATCTATTTTAGATGACATTCCCTGGTAATACATCATGTCTGACACAACCCTTTTGCAACTCAGTGGAAATACAGGCCCCTGTTGTTTTAATGCCTTTAGGAGAATCAAATGTGCTCAGGGGGGTAATCACTCCTTGTTAAGAAGAAGTCTTAAGCTTTCAATAACTTGCGTTTTAATGTTTTTCAAAAGCTCACAGATGAGAATAGATAAACCTGTTGGTAAATTGTTAGTATTAAAGATTAACAGTATTATTTTTGCAGTATAGCAGACGGCTTCTTGCAATTGACTTTAACTTACCCAAGTTGTGAATATGAGAAGCAGAAATTAAAGAGATAAAAACCAAATATTACAATAGTAAATTATAAAAGGCATAGAGATATGATGGTATCTAATTTGTTTGTTTGTTTAATTAAAGAGCTATACTTTATGAAGTTACTGATAGTTGAGTTTAAGACCTATGATAATTCAACACTAATCCTTCCATGAGGCAACTTCTCTCCACCAATGTTCCCATTTTCCCTCTCCATCCCAACCCTCTCTCACTTCCACCTATCAACGTAACAAGCTCATCACAAAGTTTCAGTAGTCGCCACTTAGATGCCGTGTTTTCAGTTCTGTTTAATCTGTTTGGACACGTGGCTGTACCCCTCACTCATATCACTGGTATAACTGATTTGCTGATGCCTGTTAAACCACTATTAAATAAGGAATTTTAGATCTAGAGAGGAGTGTCTCTGCTCTCCAAATATATCCCAGTGACCAATCATTCTTATTTTTATACCTCAGTGTGGCAATCTCAGTTTTTCTCTTCCATCTGTCTAGCTTCCACATTCTTCAATGCCTAGTTTCACAAATTATGAGCTACATAATTGAATTTGGAGGCTCACAAAAAATTGACAGTCATAAAAAGTTTCTTGCCATGCAGTGACCCAAACTTTATTCAGAAATCAATCATATAATGGATCTGAAGAGCTCCTGGCAGTGCTTTCTCTGTTGCGTTTCTCTGTGCAAAAGAGATCACAGGTAGAAACTGTTTAAGATCTGTTTTAGAGTATGAAAGATGCAGGGTCACAACCCTTTGTTCTTATATTAAGTCTCTATATACTGTAGACTGCCAAAATTTTAATAATTAGCTGCATGTTCATTTCTTTAGGGTCAGTGTCTTAATTTTGTTTTTATTCTTAGTACCAACTAAAATACATTGTAGAGAGGAGCTGCCCAATTTGAGTGACTGTCTCAAAGTCACCTAAGTAGCTTTGAGATGAGCCACTGATTTGTTGCACTGCTTCAACTTTGTTCTGTTGACTCAGAGATAATGGGAAAATTACCTCTGTCTGTTATGCTTCTATTTTGTCAAGATATATCTGGTAAGAGGGTCAACTCTTTGACTTCTTTGGGGGGGCACTGGCAAAAAGAAATATAGCTTAATAGAATCTCACTTCACTATTAAGATAAATCATGGATTTCATCACAGCCCCTGGTTAAATTCTCTTCTTAGCTTCAACTTTCTGTAGATAATATTCTGTGGTTCCCCTCTCCAAGCTCTAGAATATAATGTAATTGGCATTGGGGAATATTCTTAGAAATATCTAGTAACATTTAAAGGAATGTAGGGAATCAAAAACTGTTCTCAATGTGATGTTTCCGAGACATCTTTTCTCTCCTTTTTTTCCCCTTTCTTTTGTCTTTGTTACAGTAAGTGAGGGTAGCAGACACACAGGTTCCCAATGCTCACCAAGGACTGGGGTCTACCCACTCTCACTGTGGCTCCACAGTTCCAAATGCCAGATCTGTTGGGACATGCTTGATATGTAGGAAGTGTAGCGGTTTGAAGTTGCAGTCTGCAAGGCAGGTGCTTTATCACTGAGCTCTCACCATATCCAGGAGCCAAATCTTTATTGTTTTTTTTTTCTCCTTTCTTATCTCTTACACACATTCACATTAGAGTAAAGGAGGGGGAAAGGCAGATATGAGAATAGTGGATTACAGGAGTTCCTTTTAGGGGGGTAAGTTCCTTATATTGGGGGAAATTTCATAAAAAGTAAGCAATGTAGAGGCATAAGTTCCCCACATAGTTTGAGTACATTACTTATTTTCCGAAAGATTTACAGAAAAATTGTGAAAATAGCACACTACTTAAAACACTCATACTCTATACCCAGTTTTTCATATTGATACTTTCATTGATATTTATCACAATTAATGAGCCAAAGGTGATATATTGCTAATAAATATTATAAGAATCATATTAACTCAGTACAAATTATTATTAAATAAAAATAATGACTAAAGTCTATATTTTATTCTGATTTATTTTTCTCCTATTGTGTTTTTGTTGTTGTTGTTTGTTTGTTTTTGAGACTTTGGGCCACACCCAGTGGTGCTCTGGGCTCACTCCTGACTTTGTCCTTAGGAATCATTCCTGGCAAGGCTTGACAGGCCACATATGGTGCCTGGGACCAAACATGGGTTAGCCAAGTACAAGACAAGTACCTTACCCATGTCCTATCTGTCTGGCCCTAGATATCTTCTTTTTATTACAGTGTCCTGTACAGGATACAGTGTCATAGTTGATAGACTTTATCTAAAATTTGTTAGATGACAAATTTTCTCAAACTTTCTTGTTTGCAACGACCTTGATCATTTGAAGGAGTGTTCGTCACTTGATTTGTATAATGTCCCTTAGAATTTTTTTAAAAATATTTTTCTCATGGAGTTATCAGTCTGGAGCATCAGGATGGACTTATGGATCTTTACACAATATATATGGGACTTCTATGATACTTACTTACTATGATACTTATCATGTAAGTACTTACTTACTTAATATGATGCTTACTATGCATCAGGATGGACTTATGGATATTTGTATCACTTGTTCCGTTGATCTTCAATTTGCTTGAGTGGGGGCCAGTAACGTCTCCATTGTGAGACTTGTTGTTACTATTCTTGGCATACTGAATACGCCATGGGTAGCTTGCCAGGCTCTGCCGTATGAGCAGGATACTCTCGGTAGCTTGTCAGGCTCTTTGAGAGGGACGGAGGAATCAAACCCGGGTCGGCCGCATGCCCTACTTGTTGTGCTATCACTCCAGCCAAAGTCGTGCCTACAGGGGTATAGAGAGAGCTCAATGGTGGGGTGGCTGGCTAGCAGACAGGAGCCAAGAGCTGATCCTCTGTATCACCTCGCCTACTAACGGCTTACCTGCTGTGCTATTGCTCCAGTTCATTTTAAATTACAAATAGAAGAAACATAATTCAACATAATAAAGTGCACAGAAGCCAAACATACAACAATATCATACTCAATTAACTGAATGTTAAGAAATTTTTCTTTAAAATAAGGAACAAGAAAGTGTATTGACTTTCACAAGTCCTTTTCAACATAGTACTAGAAGTTCTAGCTAGAGCAATTAGCAAGAAAAACAAATAAAAGACAGTCAGTTCTATAAGGAAAATTAAAATTGCTTGAGGTGCTATCTTCATTATAATATTATACATAGAAATACTGAGAAAGCTGCCAGAAGGATCTCTTATAACTAAGAAAAACATTCAGTAAAGCAGTAGAATAAAGAATCAATATACAGAAATCAGTTGAGTTTCTGTACACTAACACTCAAATAGCTAAAAGAAAGAAATGAAGCAATTTTATTATTAGCAACATCTCAAACAGAAAAATATTTAGGAGTATATTTAAGCAAGAAGTGAAATCTGATTTTTAAAATGAAGACACTAATGAAAAAAATAATTGTGCTCATGCACCTCAAGGATTTGTATTATTAATATGTCCTTATACCCTAACCTATAAATTGGTTTAATAAAATTTCTATCAATATCTCACTGTCATTTTCATAAATGACCCTAAATGTCTAAAGCAATTATAAGGACAGAAATAAAGATATCACTTTTTTTAAAAATTTAAATTTTGCTACAAATATGTAGTAATCAAAAGAGTATCAAAACAATACTGGTGTTATAATGGACATATACATCAGTGGAACATAATGATTGTCCTGAATATCTCATATACCAAAAAAATCTATGACAGAAGAAAAATATAGTCTTTTGATAAATTGTGTTGGGAAAAGTTGATAGCCATGTACAGAACAATAAATTGACTCAAAATTAATGAACAGATTAAAAATGATTCCTGAACCCATAACACCTAAGGAAAGAGTATAAAGGGAGAAAAGGAAAATAACACCTTGAAACTGATATCAAATACAATTTTCTGGGTACAGCATTTAAAATTCACTCAAAAGAAAATAAACTTCTCTAGAGGTACCACTATAAAGTAAATATCTAATAAATACTCACAAAAACTATAAATAAAATTTAAGGAATGTCATCAAGTGCTTGACATTCATTATTTTAAAATTAGAAATGCAATGTGGAATAGACAAAAAACAAAACGGTTCAGAAATATCATTTCTGTTTCCCTAAATCCAAGCATCATTGTAGGATAACATAGCCTCAGTAGTTTAGGTTTATTGGGTTACTCCCGTTACAGTGCTCCTATTCCTCTTTGTTTATTTGTAGCTTCTTTCTTAGTGTTCTGTTGACTTGTAAATAATGTTTTTCTCTTCTCCTTGAGTCCTTTGCATAGTTTATTCAGAGCAAGTCCTTTTTGTATGGACACAGGAAGACTTAACAAATGTTATGCTTTTGTAACCTGGGAGTCATTTGACTCTACATGATATTTTCCTCCAGGGCATCTGTTCTCTTGAGCACCCCCAAAGCACAGTCCCGACGTGGGACAAGAAGGACCCAGGGCAAGCGGTGAGTTGTGTGCTACCCTGGCATAGAGATGGGCCTGGCCAAAGTGCCTAATGCTTAACTATAAGTTAAGAGCTTGATCATGGACAAATGTTGTCATGATCCAAACAATGATAACTAGATTCAGACCCTGCTAGGGCTAGGAAAGACTAATCTGGCCTGAGCGCTGTAGTCTGAGATGAGGTGACCCCCGGAGAGCAATTCTAAAAGTTTTATGCATCTCTTCCTATGCCCATACAAAATGATTAATATTGTGAATGCTTATATGTTTGTTGGACAGAGAGGAGAAACAGAACCATGGGATTTCATCCTTGGATGGGTCCTGCTGAAAGAGTATCTGTCCTAGAGAATAGGTGTTCTGCTAGTGTTATTGAACTTTTTGTGCCTAGCATTTTATTTTATGGTTAAAATCTGTTCTAAACAAAAAGGGGGGAGATGTTGGAATATTTCCCCTTTTCCAGCTGCCTTCTGGAGTTTTGTCACAGAAACCTAGCTGATCTTTGACCTGCAGAACTAAGGTGCTAGCCTAGTCTTTGGGATGTAAATTTCAGGTGCTGTCTAGTTTGTAATTGACATGTAGATTTCTTGCTGCAGCCCAGCCTGGTCTTTGGGATGTAAATCCGAGTGCTTTCAGCCCAAAGAAGGCTTCGGTTTTGGTTTTGTATCTTGTTTCCGAGGGCCAGACCCACTGAGAGAGAGAGATCGGGAGACAAGGAGGAGGAGAGAGAGAAGCCAGAGAGAAGCAGAGTTGAGCAGTAGATCCAGAGAGAGGCCGGAGCTGGGAGTGCGGGAGATGAGAAAGTTTGAAGATTAAATAAACGGTAACTAATCAGCAACCAGCTTGGTCCTCGTTCTTCCTTCGCCTGTCCTTGACCACCGGCCGTCCCGATCCAGTCCACACACTGCGGTTCCAGAGCACCGAACGCGGGTGGTGAGACAGAGCCACCCGGAGAGCCCGCGAGTGCACTCGCCCCTCGGCGTTCTTTAGTTTTTTACACATCATCACCTTCTTGTCTTGCAATAGTTAGAGGCATTTATCCTTATTAAATATCAGTCCTGTTGGAGACCCTGAATGAAACCAGAATGATGCCACTGAAAGGAATTTAAGGGCCTTGGGATTAATCAGGCACTCTTCCTCTTGAACTGGAGACCTAAATTTAACATTAGAACTTCTATGAAGTTCTTAAGGCACAAAGAACAGATTTTTTTCTGCATTTTTTCTTATTTTCAATGCTGGCCCCATTTTGTTGGCTATATCTTATCTAGCAACAAAGTTTCCCCAGAAATGGATCTGTGTCAACACTCAATCTTCCGTTGAGGGATGGGTGTGGGTCTCATACCCTTTAGCTGCCCTGGCTACTCCCTTCCCAGTTACTTGTGTCTGCCCTTAGCAAGGTGATCAGACTATGTGGTGAGTTGTAGTGTTGGCCACTGGGGAAGGTGGGTATAGAGGCAGGGGGCAGGGGGCAGGGCAGTGAGGGATGTGTATGACAAGTGCCTTAACACCTGTACCATCTCTCTGGTCCCAAACAAGGTCAATCTTTAGATTTTGATATATCACTCCTGAAAAGTAGACCTGAGTCTGAGTCTTACATTACACACCTCTATGAGAGTCAGAACGAACTTATCTCTAGGATGCAAAGAAGGTTTAATATATACCAATCAATAAATGTGATAGAGCACATTAATAGAAGAAAACATAAAAATTTCTATAAAAAATTTCTAAGAGAGTCATCTGTCAGTCAGGCTAGATCCACCTATAGGAATTATTGCACAGTTCCTAGATTCCAATTTTGGATCTCAATCATCAGCTTCTACATGTTCACTGTCTCTGAAATTTTAGCTTCTGTTGACATCTTGGCTTCAGGGACCCCTAATGTACCAGCTTTTTCATAAAGCTATAAGTATTCTTCGATCTTCTATCTTCTGATCTGCACTACCCTCTTAGTCCCCTATTCTGTTTAAAACTGTGGCCTAGACCTCAAGAAATCAAGATCCTGGCTCAAACAGTTTTGCAAAATTGTGTAGAGTATTTCTGGGCCTTCAATTTACTCATCTTATCAAAATGATGCTTATAGGCTGGTTTATCTTGATGGTTTTAAATTTCTTAGCACAGTGGTTGGGCATTAGCCTTTCACGCAGCCGACCTGAGTTCGATTCCTCTGCCCTTCTCGGAGAGCCCGACAAGCTACTGAGAGTATTGAGCCTGCTCGGCAGAGCTTGGCAAGCTACCCATGCGTATTGGATATGCCAAAAACAGTAACAAGAGTAACAACAGTAAAGAGAGACGTTACTGGTGCCCGCTTGAACAAATCGATGAGCAACGAGATGACAGTGACAGTGCCCTATTGAAAAATAAGTGATAATCCTAATATATGCATCTCAAAACATAAAATATTATTTATTCATAATTAATGTGGACTTTAATCTTTCTTTGTGCTGCCTGTTTCCAGTGAAGATCTGAGAATCCACCAGGATACTAATTAGTAAAAGCAAAAATTTCCATATTTAAAAAAAGTATCATTTTATGTGAATATTGATAGTAAACAGAAGTCTTGTTCAAAATAAGTATTTTGTTGTCAAATATAGTTTATTTTCTTTGTTGTTTTCATTTAATTTCATTTCATTTTCATTTCATTTCATTTCATCCATTTAGTCTCCTACCCCCACACCTGCTGTCTTCACCGGGGCCCCTCGGAGGGGATGGGTTGCATTTCCCTCCCCATCCCGAGCAGAGCCTCGACAGTTGAAGACCTCCAGAACTCAGCCACAGCCATGCTCAAGGCCACTCTCCACACATTCGGACAAGCCTCACACATGAAGGAATGGGCAGAGGACCCAGGTATGCAGGACCCGGGGTGAGATCTCCAAGGCTGCTCAGATCGGGACTGCGCCTCTTCCACCCAGATCCCCCTTTTTCCAAGTAGCTCGCAGTCACACCCAGAAGCTGCCCCTGGCGCCATGTAATCCCATCCATGGCCAACATCCAGAGACCATAAAATTAAGCTGCCAGAAGTGTGTGGCTACATCAAGGCCACACAACATCTAATAGCCTGGTTCTCACCCTTAGAGAACCTGACAAGCTATCAAGAGTCTATTGCCCACTCGGGAGAGCCTGGCAAGCTCCCTGTGATGTATTCAGATCCCAAATACAGTCACAGATATGTACATACTTCTCGGAGAGCCCGACAAGCTACCGAGAGTATCCCGCCTGCAGAGCAGAGCCTGGCAAGCTACCAGTGGCGTATTCGATATGCCAAAAACAGTAACGATTGGTCTCATTCCCCTGACCCTGAAAGAGCCTCCAATTATTGGGAAAGACAAGTAAGGAAAGGCTGCTAAAATCTCAGGGCTGAGAGGAATAAAGACATTACTGATGCCTGCTCGAGTAAATCGACAAACAACAAAATGACAATGATATAGTGACACAGTTTTCATTTAAAGGTAAATCTTTCTCCACTTAAAGAGTAATTTGGGGTGCCTAGAAAATATCTCAGCTGGCTGAAATGCATGGTTTGCATCAAAGCTCTGGGGCCCTCCAGGAATTACAGGGGAGAAACCTTGAGCACCGTGCTGGGAATAACAACAGGTGAAGTTCCAAAACCAAAATAACAGCAGTATAATTTTAATTCTCTCACAAAATTTAAATGCAAAGTCTTTGTATCTACTAGCCAAGTATAGAGACTTTTCCAGAGAGATTGTTATATTTCCAGAACACTGATGCTCTCTTTGCCAAAAAAAAAAAAGGTGGTATTATTTTTCATCTGAAGCAATTCAAAGCCTTCATAGGACGCTGAAGTATCAATAGACCCATCCACATAGAAGAGTTTTAAAGGTCAGTCTTGATCAATAGGGAAAAAATAAGATAAAAAGCTTTAGAATGCTAAAAAAATACTCTTCATATCTATTTATTATTAGGATAATAATAAAAGGGGCTCTTTATATTGTGAATACACTTTAAATTTTGAATACTATTAGCATGTCTTTTAGATATCTAAAAACTGCGGAAATTTTGCTTTCCATCCACACAGTCATATTAGTTATTAGCAACTAGAGACAGATGATATAGCAAAAGAACATAACTTAGTAACTTCATTTTAGGCTTTCATTTTGGAGATGTCGAATGTATATGGTGGTTGTGGCATTGGAAACAGCATGGCCAGGATTTTTCCTTTCTATTTTTCTTTTACTTCCTTTCCTCTCATACTTCTACTTTCTTTTTCTGTGAAAATAAATGAAAAATTTAAAAGGCAATGCTTTTCAAGCTTGCTATAGTAGTCATTTATTATCACTTGCATTTTTGCAGACTCAAGCTGGCAAAGAAGTGGTATAGTATGTGGTGAGGGAGGGCAGTGAGGGGACACAGGTCCAGACAATGGGGGAGGGGAATTGTAACTGAGGCTGACTAGGGGCTACTTCACAGGGCAGCTTCTGCGAATGATTTGGGGTGTGCGCACTTGGCTTTCTCTAGTTGATCCTGAGTTAGAAGCAGACAAGTATCGAAAGTCAAGAAGGGGAGAGTTCTCTATCAAACCCTGGAATTGAGAGCCAATTGTTAGGAAAGATACTATTCTCCCTTCTGTGTTCTTATTCATCACCATCATCCTGTTGATTGTCGAATTTCTGGAGCGGTCTCAGTAGCATCTCCATTTGTCCTAGACCTGAGATTTTAGAAGCCACTTTTTACTCATCCTTCCCAATGATGCCACATTGGATGCTCTTTCAGGATCAGGGGAATGAGACCCAGTTATTATTAGAGATTAGAAATTTGGTTCCCTACAAATCAGTTTTCCAACAGGCTGGAGTTCAGGACTTCCTCTGTTACTAAGGCAGCTGCTTTTCTGAGCAGTTTGCTCAGGGTATGAGTCAGTTTTAACTTTTATTTTGTTTCTTTGTGTGTTTGATTTTTGCTTTTTGGGTCACACCCGGCGATGCACAGGGGTCACTCCTGGCTCATGCACTCAGGAATTACATCCAGCAGTGCTTGGGTGACCATATGGGATGCTGGGAATCGAACCCGGGTCAGCCGCAAGCAAGGCAAACACCCTCCCCACTGTGCTATTGCTCCAGCCCCAGGTTTAACTTTTAGGATAAGGCCTGGTTCTTGTCCGTGTGTATAGTCCATCATAACTTCTCTTAATTTTTTTAATCTCCTTTTTCAATGTTTTCTTTATTTTCATATTTCTTCATATTTTTGTGTCTTCTGAGTTCAGTGAGAAAGAGAAAGGGAGGAGTGAATGCTGAGATTTATTTTGTATAAACAAAATAAGAGCAAAATTAACACCAAGCTCTGTTGTATTTGTTTGTTTGTTTTGGGTCCACACCCAAGTGCAATGGAGCAAACCAGAGCCTTACACACAGCTTTAACTGCTACCACTAAGTCTCCTTCCTGGCCCCTAAAATCAAGTACGGTATGACTTCGATCTTAAATAAAGGATGGGAAATTGAGGAAAATTTTTGATCCAGAATGTGTCATAAACTTGCTTTTACAAATACTATAGGTCATGATATTATTTGTCTTATTCAAACAATATTAAAACACATGTTTGTATGTTTCCTGGAAAATATAGATTTAAAATCTAAAAAAAATATTATTCCAGTATCTTCTGGATGCTAGATTGAACTGAGCACTGAAAATGAACTGAGCATACTTCATTTCTCTACTTTAGATTTACCAACAATATAACTGTTTTGAAAGGAGGGAGCTGGAAAAAACACATCCTCCAGTATGTACCAGGATAATATTTAATCTTTTCTTTTTTATTTTAGAGACCATAAATGGATCTTAAGTGCAGCAATTCGACCTAACAGCGCTTTCTCTTTCAAGATGCATTCAAAAATTTTTTAAAAATTTAAAAAGGCTTTATAGAAAATGGATGTTTGTCTTTTTCAAATATCACCAAATGGAGCAGTAAGCCTAAGTGAGTCAGTGAGTATCAAGAGAGAGAATCTCATTTAAATTAAGAGTTAGAACTGATATTTTTATAGGACACCTGTTCTTGTGTGCTACAGATCAAAGTGTTAGGAATATAGAAATATTTCATATTCATTGCAGATTTGCTAAGATGTGGATCGCACTGCTTATGTAAAATTTATTTGTAATGGAATTCTTTCTTCTGGAATTTAAAAGTCAATTAGGCATTGATACCTTTAACTATGAACACCTGCAGCATCTTCTCGGATCCACTCCACCCAAAATGGGTCTGTCCAAGGGAAATGAATATTACTGGATGTCTCCAACACCAAGGCAGAGAGCCCCAGATCACAACAGCCTCCTACTGAACAAATGCACTCAAGAACAGCATTTTTGAAGGTGATCCAGCTGTGTGGAGTGAATCATTGCTCGCAGTAATTTTACTAATGCATCCCATCCTGAATTTTAAAAGCCAGATGAGTCACCCCGTATGGCCAACTGCTTACGTTTTTTAAACGGAACATAAAAGCATCTACATACATTGGCATAATCTATTGCTGGATCAACCAAATTAACTCAATCTTTGATAACTCTTCAAGCTATATGTGAATTAAATAAATGGTCTTTTAATCAACAAAATGTGCGGGCAAATACGAAATAAAATGTCAGTTCTTCTATTTTATCTCGTATATTAGGTCTGTGAAGGTGAACAGAAGCCCAGTTTAAGGTATATAATAACTAAGAGGCTACTTCTTGGAATGATTTACCAAACAAGTATCCTTCCATTAATTTAACAGTGGCAAGAAGTGGACTAAATTCTCTATGGATAGTGCATTATGTCTGGAAAATTTTGAGGTCATAAGAACCAGATTTATACGAGGTGTCTTAAAGTGCTCCATAAAGGGATAACACTACCATGTTTAAAAAAAGGAAGCAACTTGCGGGCAGTAACAACTATTATCTCCATTCCAATGGCCATTCTCTGCCATATGATCATCACTCATCATTTATGGTACATGGCATTTTTACTTTTCAGAACATTTGCGGCATTTTATCAAATTTTCTAAACATCACTAGGCAATACAGCCACATAGAACATCCTGGATATCACATTTTACTCTTGAAAAGTGTCTTGGGATTTTATTTACTGAGTCTTTAATGATAGGAACAGAACATCTATATTTGTCTTCATCTCTAAAGAACACAGTCAATCATTTTTTCCAATACTGAAAAGAATTTGCTTATAAAATCTCCAAAGAAATGATGTTCTTTTTTCCTTCTTTGTACTTCTTTGGTCATGCAGTGCTTTCTCATTGTGACTTTCATGTTTTCTCTCTGCCTATATCATGTTATTAAAGTATGTCATCAAACACCATCATAGTTCCTAATTATTTGACACTCACTGTGCATGAACTAATTGTCTCACAGAAACAAAAGTGACACAAAGTTATAAGATTCTTATACAATGTCCTATCAATTAAATTCACAAGATCCTGAATAAATCACTATACCCATTTCACAGATGTTTAAATATCAGATGTTTAAATATCAGGGTATCTTCTTCCTCCAGTAGCCTATGAAATGCCAGTTTCAGAAGCAGTATAGAAATGAAAAGATTAGCATGCATAAAAGGGCAAGGCAAACCTTGGTTCTTTCAAGGTCTAGAGGTAAAACTGAGGCTGTCCTTTAAAATCTGAACTTCTGTAGAGCTATACACTTTCTATATGCAAAAGTATGTAAACAAATATGTATGCACAAAGGAAAAATATCTAGACACTAAAATTGAAAGATTCACAGAAATAATTCACCATCAAACATGTCATGTTCAAGAAAAGGAAAGTTTAACATGTAGGTTCACTGATAACTCCCTGGTAGTTAGTAGAAGATTTTAACTCTTTCCATCATTCTCTCTTTTTGGATGCTGTTTTCTTTTTTTGTCATTATCTTTTTTTGATTAAATAATTCCTCTAGAATGAAATAGACAGGACTAGAGAGACATCACAGCTGGTAGAGCGCTTACCTTGCAGCCAACCTGGGATTGATCCCAGGACCCCTTGTGGCTCCCCACACCCTCCAGGAATGATTCCTCAGTGCAGAGTCAGGAGTATCTCCTGAGTTCTGCCACATATACCCTTAAAACAAGAAATTTAAAAAAATAAAAATAGGAGTTCTCTAGTTTCCTTATAGAGTTCCTAGAATAAAATATAATATAGGCAGGAAAACATGCTTTGACATAATAGTTTGATGTCGCTTCATAGCATGTCTTCTTAATTTGCACTATGCTCTTATGTGTTTCTATTATTTGATTTTTAGAGAGCAATATAAAGAGCATAGGCCAACTAAAAGCATTAAAGGTTAAACTGTACAATATCACATTCCAGTTACATTACTGAAAAGTCATCTCTCTGGGCAACCGGGTGCATCGCTAGTTTGGCCTCCTGTTTTTATCATAATTTTAAATATATATACTGTTCTTAGTACCTTTCAGGTTTGCAGGGTATTAATACCATCTGATATCTGATTGTATTAAATGTAATTTCTAATTTCATACTCTAATTTAGTGAATATTTTATGTGCGTTTTACCAAGTGGCATGTTTTATGGTTGGTTTTTAAATTATGAGAAGATACTGTTAGTTTTTAAGTTATGAGAAGATACTATTGTTAGTTTTCAAATTATGAAAATATTGGCTTTAGAGTTATTTAGTCATTAAATGTACTAAGAGGAAAAATAAAAATGGTTTTCATCTTCATTGGTTTTGCAGCAAAGTGGGTGAGAAATAACAAACAAGCAATTGAAAATTATCATGTATACTATAAATTAATCGGACTCAAGATAAGGCATAAGATCAGTGGGCAGGTGGGTAATCTTTGAATGTAGGATCATGAGTTTGATTCCCAGCACCACATGGTCCCCTGAACATTTCCAGGAGTAATCCACAGACATTTAAGTAGGAGTAGCCCCCCAAAACTGCTGGGTATGAACCTAAACCAAATGCATAAATAATAAAATATTTAAATGAACAATTGGTAGAGCATAGTAGAGAATATTAGAGAGAAAGTACATGATTTATCAAGAAGTGCAATAAGTGACCCTTCCACACCCTGACCCCCTTTCAGAATCATTTTTACTTGTTTTCTTCAACTTTCCAAGATGTTGCTTCTGCTTCCCATCTGCTTAGGCAGAAGGTAGCCCAACTTCACAGACATTGGCAGTTGTCAGTTTCCCTGGTGACACAGAAGCCTCTGGTCACTAGCTGACTACCTATTCCATCTGAATTCAAAAACCTAAAAATAATGCAACGTTCTAATTCATCCAATCACCAGACCACGAGCTGCAGGAAAGAAGCTCATTGAAAAAGTGTTTGATGGAACAATTGCATATTGGGGACAAAATGCCAGAGTTCCAGTCCTAATTCTGTCACCCTCACTCCATTATATACACAGATTATGTGCTTCCCTTGATAAATTATTCTTTTCTCCCTGGGAGGATAAAAGATCTTAGAGATGTAGTTAGATAGGTTCAGTACTACAGATAACTTAGACAAAACACATGTATACACACCAATTTCTAACCTATATATCTGTATATCGCACAGCACTGATATATAAAACTTATTTGTTCTTAGCTTTAATAATGTAAGCTAGAATTCTGAGTAATCCACATGTGTGTGTAATTTGTAAAAATATATACCCTTTTATTTTTCAGTCAAGATTAGAGTGTAAAAATGGTAACATAAGTGCTTTGATATCCCTAGAAGATCAGCTCTGTATATGCAAGAAAATGGTAATGTGTAAGTTGAAGACAAGTACCGACATTTTTTATACATCTGTGAATATCCTGCTTATGATGCAGCCAGAGAGTAACTAGGAAAATGAGATGCATAGACTATTTTCTTTTTCAAATAATGCTGAGCATCTTTCTAGTGAAGAATTAGATTTGAGTGCTAGGTAGATAGTTCAAGGGTTAAGACACTTGTCTTTTTATTTTATTTTTTTTTTAATTGAGTCGCTGTGAGAACAGTTACAAGGCTTTCAGGATCAAGTCTCAGTCATGCAATGATCAAACACCATCCCTTCACCAGTGCACATGTTACACCACCAAGAACCCCAGCATACCCCCTCCTTCTACTCCCCCTCTGCCTGTGTGGCAGATGATTTTCACTTTACTCTCTCCTTCCTTTGATTACATTCAATTTTCGACAGAAAACTCACTATCATTATTTGGAGTTTCCCCCCCAAAAGTCAGACCTGCCAGAATGGCATCATTAAATCGTATGTTTTCTGTTGTTCGTAACAAAGAGCATATGATGTTGTATGGTCTCGAAAGCGGCCGCCCAGTTTTGAGATTCTGGTATTAAGTCCAGAGGTCTTTCTGCCAGCAACCGCTGCATTCCGAGATTGGTTTGTGTGCCTCTGGGATCATGGCTGTTCAGGTGCAGAGATGCTGTTCACGGGCAGCTCCGGGTCTCATTTGGGCAGGAAGCAGGGCTGGTTCTGCTCCCCTCATCGCGAGATTCCTCATGTGACCCATCACTGCAAGCTCCTACCTCTCTGTCCAATTGGCTCTGAACAGGTCGCCATGCTGCCGCAAAGGGGAAAAGGCAGAGGGACAGAAACCTTTCCCTCCCGGGGCCTCATGGGGCTGTAGCTTAGTTCAGTCCAGGAGTTTATCTGCCAGCAACCGCTGCATTCCAAGATTGGTTTCTGTGCCTCTGGGATAATGGCTGCTCAGGGGTGGCGGAGCCGTTCCTGAGCATTTTTTTTATATCAGGAATGACCACTTGGTTTGGAGAGATATTCCAGTCCCAAATACTGGACTCATGTTAGTAGAAGCTCAGTGTCGCCAAGGCTCTATCTGGAGAAGGGGTGCTGGCTGTACCTTCTTCGTCTGGCACCCCGGTGTTGTTGGTTGTTGGTCTGGTCTGGGGTCTGGAGCATTCTCTGGCTTGCAGTGCCCGCCAGCCCCAATTCTTCACTGATAGGTGAGGCAAAATGGCGCCAAGGGTGGGTTGAGGGTGTGACTTCCGACAGCAGGGGCGGGCTGGAAGCTGGGCTGGCTTCCAATGCCCCCATGCATTTTGGAGCGATTGTCCCAGTCCCACATACCAGAGCCATGATAGTAGAAGGTCAGTGTCACCAGGACTCCATCTGGAGAAGGCGAATTTTTAAAATATTTTCAATTGAATCTCCATGCCACTGTGAGATACAGTTACAAAGCTTTCATAATTTTCAGTCATACAATGTTTCAATATCCCTCCCTCCTCTGGTGTACATTTTCCACCACCAATATCCCCCATATCCCTCCTGGCACCCCTGCAGCTGCCTCATGCTCATGGCAGGGACACTTTTATCCTCTCTCCCTTTTTCTCCCTCTCTCTCTCTCCTTCTCTCTCCTTACTTCTCTCCCTCCCTCTCTCTCCTTCTCTCTCTCCCTCTCTCTCTCCCTTTCTCACTCCCTTTCTCTCTCTCTCCCCCTCTCTCTCACTGCTTTCCCTCTCTCTCTCCTTCTCTGCCCCCCTCCTTTAGAACGTTATTGTTCGCAATATCTGTAGTGAAAGGCCATCATGTTTGGTCATTTGCCACTTTCAGCACACATCTCCAAGCCAGAGCAATCCCTTCCAACTGTTATTGTCATAATGGTCCCTTCTCTCTCCCCCAGTCTTTGAGGCAGGCTTCCAATCATGGACCATTCATCTGACCCTTGTTTCTACTGTCCTTGGGTGTTAGTCTCTTAATATGTTTTCTTAATACACACACACACACACACACACACTCACACACACACACACACATATATATATATATATATATATATATCCCACAAATGAGTCCAATCATTCAATATCTATCCTCCACCTTCTCACTTATGTACTTAGCATATTACTCTCCATTTCCATCCATTCATAAGCAAATTTCATGACTTCATTTTTCTAACAGCTGCATAACATTCCATTGTGTAGATATATCATAGTCCTTCAATCAGTTGTCTGTTCCCAGGCTCTCATGTTGTTTCCAGATTCTACTGTGAACAGTGCGACAATGAACATACAAGTGAAATGCCGACTGCTTCATCCTTTTTGAAAAACAATATGGGCATTCCTCAAAAAATTAGAAATTAAGCTTCCATATGACCCAGCAATATCACTTCTGGTAACATATCCCCGGGATGCAAAAATACACAGCAGAAATGACATCTGTACTTGTAAGACACTTATTTTGCACTTGGCTGATGCGTTTTTAATCACCAAGACAAGCAGCTCCCCAGGTATCATCAGAGCACAGACCCAGGAGTAAGTCCTGAGCAATACACCACCCCCACCTCCAAATAAAAAGAATGCCTTGACAAGAGGAAAAGCATGAGAAAGATTGCTTTGATCCAAACACGGTTAGCTTCACAGGAAGTAATAAGCATGACACACAGATAGGAATAATGACATCATCAGGACAGTATTAGGAAGGGCACTGAGAATTTAACTCAGCCACTTACTGATTTTTTGGGGTTTTTTAAATTTTTTTCATAATTAAGGTAGCTTAATATTGGTCTCAACCACCACCATCTCTGGTTGCTAGGTCACTTCATTTGACCTGCAAGCACTCCCTTATCTTTGCCAGGAGCAATATTTTCCTATGTACTCTGAAAGTTCTATTAAAATTTCAAGATGTATCTCAGGGGGATAAAAAGTTCTGTTTTAACTAAATGTGAGAAGTGTTGAATGAGACAAAGCTAAATGTACTGTGTACCTTCTTCAGAATGGAGATGTTACTAGTGCCCGCTCGAGCAAATTGATGAGCAGCAGGATGACAGTGATACAGTGATATCTTCTTCAGAACGTTTAACAAAATGAACTACCTTTCATGCATCCATCTGTACTGAAAGCACCTTTATGCATCAAGAAAGTTTGCATGATTACTTGAGACAGAACTTGGAAACGAGAACCCTAGGCACTCTAGTCAAATTGAAATATTAAACCATCAATTCCTGGAATCCCTGTGTGAAACAAAAATTATTACATTTATTTCTCTGTTCATGTTGTAAAAAGTGTTCTATGGGGTTGGAGTTAGATATCATTTGCCAATTAGAGTACAAAGCTTTGTGTTCATATAACTTTCAGAAGCAAAGAACACTTCCCCTGTTGTTCTTTTTATCTGGCTCAAAGCTTGTATTTACACCATGATTATCCAATCTAGCTTTTGGAAGGCCCAGATTTGACACTGGGGAACTAATTCTCAATATTCTTGTCTTTGTAATTCTTTTTTTTCCTCATAAGATGTATCTTTTGTGAGTAACAAATAACAAATGTAAGCTTCTTATAGAAATTCACAAAAATATTTTTTAAATAATCTGGTTTAATATTGTATTAAATTACCTTAAAATTTCTATAAAGTGATACATGCATGAAAGTATCCAAGAAAATCGTGATACAAACTCAGTTGAAATTTGTGATGTATTTGGTGAATCCTCAGAGTCCTTGAGCACTTCTAGTTGTGGCCTAGTCATCAAAAAAAATTTTGGGCACCGCCCTAGCTCCACCCTTCCCGAATAGGTGCGTGGGACCCTCTCAGCCTCGGCTAGCGACAGAGCTGTGCCAGTAGGCACAGCAACCCTGTAGCCTCTCAGGACCCCGGTTTCTAGCCCCTCAGGAACTACTTCCCCGATTGGTTACTGGGGGAGTGGCCTCTATGTCAGGGGGCGTGACCTCAACAAATGGGCATGGACTCCTGTTATTTTTCCCCTTCCCTGCTCTTCGGACTTAGGTCACAATCTGTATAAGCTATTTCTTTGAAGAACACCCTGGCCATCTCAGTCACTAAATGCCAATAGTCCATTAGCCTATTCTAATTTCACAAAAACTGTCTGTGAACACAAGAAGCTGCACAAGCCCTTTATAAAGAGAGCATAGCCTCAAGTCTTCAAGAGAGGCCCCACATAAACCAGGAGGAGCACCTGAGAGTAAGGAAGTATTGTAGAAGGAAAGGGGCTACTGTCATCTACTTAGCTCATCCAGAATCCCCTCTTGCAGAAAGAGGGAATGCGGATAGAAAACTGGAAGGTTCTACCTCTACAGTTCCATAACAATATGAAGAAACCTCGAAAATCCCCACCACGAGGAGAGGATGAAGAAAAGATTCCAGAAGCCCCAACAGAGGTTACCCACAAGTACAATCTCTTAGATAAAGAATTCAGAGAGGAAATGTTGAAGATGTTCAACGAACTCAAAGTAACCATGAAACAGACATCCAATTAATTAAAGGAGGATATAAAGGAAACAATGGAATGGTCCACCAAGAAAATACAGGAAGAAATGAGAGCAGAAATTTCAAAGCTACAAACTGAAGTCACACAAATAAAGGAATCGTGTTTAAACTTTATATGTAAAAATATAAAATAAAAATCAACATGTAAATCATTGGCTTTGGACAAAATAATGCTGTTGATAAACCAAGTGTTCATGTTTGCAATGCATAGAGTGATTCGTTTCCAAATACAACTATCTACACGATTTTCAGAACAGAAAATTCTAGCAATAAAATAATGCTAATTAGGTAAATTCACCTAAAGGATACCACAAATGACAATTTATATTATTAAGATTATAAATATATTTAAGGAACATTTATTGTTGACAGAAATAGGAAATTAAAATGTAAATTGTTACCCTGCTTATCGAATATGAAAAGAAATCTGGTAAAATAAATTAAAAGTACACAAACTCATACTATTTAAGACTGAATTCCTGCTATTGGCTGTATTTCCCAATCAAAAAAAAAATCCACAGTGCATACGAATGTATGTATAATAATGTTTATGGCAGAACTATCTGTGGTGACAAAAATATAGATGAATTTCTCTTCCACTACAAAACAGAAAGACCAAAAAGCATGGATCCAAAACTCAAAATGAGAAGAGCATGGAACATCTATAAAAAAAAAAAATGAGAAGTTTCCTTAAATACATCAGAGTAGCCAAAGTAAACAGAGGTAAATGGGTCCATGCTGTAAGAGATATGAGTGTGACACGAGCATAATGAAAGATGCTCAAAAAATTGAGCAATTTGATAGTCCACAGATAAATCCTCAGACTTATAGACAGTTCATGTACGAAATCACCATCTTGAGAAGAGATATGCAACCCCATTTCATCAGTGCTTTATTCACGACAAACAACATGAAAACAAACTGAACAATTCTGAGAAAGTCCTACCAGGATGCCCAGGCACTGAGTCTACCTAAGACCAGACTGGGCCAACATACTGAATAATAGAAACATAGTCTAGAAGTAAACAGGGACACAACTTGGAGATTGCTTCCCTCTGCACATGTCTAGACAGTCAGGAAAAGTTAGACCAAAACTCTGGTACCAAAGAAATCCCCTCCCTAACAAAGGTATGAATAAATTAACACTTGAGGCTGGGGGAATTTTTGTAGCAATTTCCTTGATTTATAGCTTATAAAAATACAGTTCAGTATAAAGTGTTTAGTTCAATGAGTTTGAGGTACATTCAGAATAGAGCAGTCATCACAATTTCAGAGCATTTTCATCATCCCAAATAGAAATTGTGCCATTTAAATACTATTCTCAATCCTTCTATCCCCACCACCTAGACATCCCTAATTTACTAATAGGCACTAATCTACTTTCTCTCACACAATATATAGATTTGCTTATCACAGGCACTTAATATAAATGGAATCATATAATCAGTGTTTGGTTGTGACTGAATTCTTTGACTTAGCCGACTTTTTTTCATTTCATCTATATTATATCACAGTGGTTTTCAACTTCCAGTACTGTAAGATAACATAGCCTCACGTAGTTTAGGTTTATTTGGTTACTCCCATTACAGTGCTCCTATTCCTCTTTGTTTATTTGTAGCTTCTTTCTTAGTGTTCTGTTGACTTGTAAATAATGTTTTTCTCTTCTCCTTGAGTCCTTTGCATAGTTTATTCAGAGCAAGTCCTTTTTGTATGGACACAGGAAGACTTAACAAATGTTATGCTTTTGTAACCTGGGAGTCATTTGACTCTACATGATATTTTCCTCCAGGGCATCTGTTCTCTTGACCTAAGCCTCAGCTGCCCTTACTTCCTAGCACCCCCAAAGCACGGTCCCAACGTGGGACAAGAAGGACCCAGGGCAAGCGGTGAGTTGTGTGCTACCCTGGCATCGAGATGGGCCTGGCCAAAGTGCCTAATGCTTAACTATAAGTTAAGAGCTTGATCATGGACAAATGCTGTCATGATCCAAACAGTGATAACTAGATTCGGACCCTGCTAGGGTGAGGAATGATTAATCTGGCCTGAGTGCTGTGGTCTGAGCCTGTGGCAAGATGTTGCCAGGAGAGCTGCCTTGCAAGCCTCAATGTATCCCTTGCTATGTCCATACAAAAACAACCGGTATTAAGATGTTAATAAGTTCCTGGACTAAGGAAAAGAAAAAAACCTTAAGAGTGAGGAAGGGCTTTGGAGTGCCCTGCCCTCAGGAAGGGCTTTCTTATGTTGATTTGGCTACCTGGCTGGGTGTAGCCTAGAGGGCAAGGTGGGAGAGACAAGAGGGAGGAGAGAGAGAAGCCAGAGAGAGGCAGGAGTTGAGAGTAGATCCAGAGAGAGGCCAGAGCTGGGAGTGCGGGAGATGAGAAAGATGGAAGATTGAATAAACAGTAACTAATCAGCAACCAGCTTGGTCCTCGTTCTTCCTTCGCCTGTCCTTGACCACTGGCCGTCCCGATCCAGCCCACACACGGCGGTTCCAGAGCACCGAACGCGGGTGGTGAGACAGAGCCGCCCGGAGAGCCCGCGAGTGCACGCGCCCCCTCGGCGAGCTTTAGTTTTTTACACAGTACCAGTAAGTCAATATAAAAAAAAGGTTGAAAACTACTGTTGTAGTAATTTTCAGTATTTCATTATTATTTATGGTTGAATAATGTATTCATTTTGTTTATTATTTCATCAGTAGATGAATAAGATTTTTCCATTTTGTACCATTACAAGTAATGCTCTTATGAATTTTGTCTGGAAATATATTCTTTCTGAAGGAAATATAAGCTTAAGTGTAGGATTTCTGGATCAAATTATATTTTTCTAACTTTTTTAAATCTACCAACCAGTTTTCTAAAGTTTCTATAATTCAATTACTTAAATGTTCTAATTTATCCATAACCTTGCAAAAATTTATGTCTTTTATTTTTTTTTTTTTTTAATTTTTATTAAATCACCATGTGGAAAGTTACAAAGTTCTCAGGTTTATATGTCAATTATACAATATTCAAACACCCATCCCTTCACCAGTGCCCAAATTCCACCACCAGAAACCCCAGTTTACCCCCCGCCCCCACCCCCTACCCCCTACTGTATAACTAATGAATTTCACTTCATTTTTTCTTTACCTTGATTACATTCCATAATTCAGCACAAAACTCACTATAGTTGACATACCTCTCTCTCTCTCTTTTTTTTCTATTTTTCCTTTTCCATTTTTTTTTTTTTTAATTTTTCCCCCTCATCCCCCTTCCTGCGCCTCATAGTATGGTGTACTCCACGCCACGTTGGCCAGCGTGGGGCTTTTGCTTAGCTCATAGTCCAGGGGTGGCTGTTACATTAAGAACCTTCAATATTTCAACAAAAACTTACTGTTATTATTTGGAGTTTCCCCCCCAAGTCTGACCTGTTCAAATGGAACCCTTTCACATTGATGACAATTATAAATGTTAAGTCGCGCGGACGCAGCAGCGTCCGCGCGGTTTTGGATTTCTGTATAAAGTCCTGGGAAAATTCTGCCAGAAATTACATATTTCCTCCGTTAGCCGGCGTGGGGCAAAGGCTTAATTCACAGTCTCCATACATGGGTGCAGGCACTTGCACCCAATTCCTAAAGCTGTCTCTGGTTCCCGCTTGTTCCACATCCACCGGCTCTGCAGGGGCATGGGCGCCTGGGCCGAAAACCCGGCCGGCCGGAGCCGAGCACGGGCCCGACTAGGGCTGGCTCTGTATCCTGCGGCTGTTTCAAGTTCAAAGCACACAAAAAAAAAATTTATGTCTTTTAGATGACAGTTATCTTACTTAATGAGAAGTGTTTTGTTATTTCCTTAATTAGCATTTTCTTAAAGACAAATGATAGTGGCTGTGTTTACAAATGATTATTATCCACTTATATCTTCAGTAAGAAAATGTCTGTATAAATCCTTTGCCCACTTGCAATTGGAATCTTTACATTTTTATTTTAAGGCAGAGTATATTTTGTAAATTTTTTAAATTATTGTCTTATCAGATATAGGATTTACAAATATTCTACTGCTATTCTATGAGTTTTATTACTTCCTTTTTCAAGTTTTATAAATAAAATGGACAAATAAGAAGAGTTTAAAAGCTTAATTATAAGATATAATCATTTTATGCAAGCATTAAAACACATATATTTATGTGTATGGTGGGTCATCTCCCAGTCAGTGGTCAAGAGGCTTGGGGCTAGTCTCATGATTCTTAGCCTATTGGCACTTAACTCAATGCCAGATCACAGGAGAGGTTGCCCAGGCCCCTCGGTGCTGGAAACTGCCTGGGCCACCCCAGTGATGCTCAGGGCCCTCGGGACCACAACCAAGAGTGCGTAAAGACGTCCAGAGATCCTACTGATAATTCTGAGGGACCCTGTGGTGCCAGAATGGGGGTGAGATTTGGCTAATACAAGGTGTATGCCTCAACTTCAATACTGTGTACCTTCCTCTGCGACAAGTATTTATTGTAATTCAGTAATGTAATACAATTACTTGATGAATCCTTTATCTTAATTGATTGCTATTTTAGTTAGTGATACTATGGTAGGAATTTTAAAGTTCAATAGACAAAATTTTCAATGTATGCAATACAGTTTATTAACATTGGTCACCAAACTGTAATTCACCTTGCTAGAACTTAACTCATTCTATAATGTAAATTTTCTGCCCCTTGACCAGTATTTCCCCACTTTTCCTACTGCATTGCTGAAAAATAACATAGAAACTCTCTTTCTATGAATTTGAGGGGTTTTGATGCTTTTGTAGATTCTACTTTTATACCTGAGATCAGTTCTTGGCATCTGTTTTATTTTAGTTACCATAGTGCCTCAAAGTCATAAAGGGCACAACTTCCTTTATATGACAGTGGTACTCATATATTATTCATATGCATTTAATATTTTCCACCCATACATTGATAGCTACTCAGTTTGTTTTCGTGTTATCTACTGAAAATAAAGCAGCAGTGAAAATGGAGTTGCATGTATCTCCTCAAGAGAGTGATTTTGTACATGACCAGTCTATAAATCTGAGGATTTATCTACAACTATCAATTTTGCTCCATTGGTCTCAGAGTCTATCTTTATTTTGGTATCACATTGTTTTTATTACTTTATCTTTACAATATTATTTAAAGTTAGGAAATGAAATACCACCATCTTCTTTTTCCAAATGACTATTCGGGGTGGGGGGTGGTTAAGATTTCATTCAGATTTTTGTAGAGTTTCCTCTAAATCCTTGAAGACTGTCATCAGAATTCAATGGGGGTTGCATTGAATTACAGTAATGTTTTAAGTTGAATGTTCATTTTGACAATGTTACTTATTCCAATCCCTGAGCATGGGGTACATTTTTATTTCCTGGTAGCCTATCATATTTCTTTCAACAGTGACATAGTTTTCAGAATACACATCTTTTATTATATAGTTTAAAATCATAGAGTAATATTTCCACTTCTAATTTATTGAAAAATATTTTTTTATTATAAGAAGATAAATCAGATTTTTTTCTTGATGACTTTTGCAACTCAGGCTATTTTATGATTCCATAGATATCTTAGCATTTATTTTTTCACTGCAGTGAAATGGTCATCAGAATATTGATAGGTATTGTCTTAAACCTATGGGTAGCCTTTGATGGTTTTAAAAACATTAACTCCTCAAGATACATAATGAAAAATTATGTTTTCATATATTTTTGCTTCTTCAGTAACTTTCACCAATGTCTCATAGTTTTCAATGTGCTGGTTCATTTCCTCAGATTCATTACTAATAATTTCTGGGTTTTCTGCTAGTTTAAAAGGAATTGTTTTCTTTATTTGTTTTTCCTCCAGTTCACTGTCACTGTACATAAATACAGATGATCCTGTATGTTTGATTTATGTCTAGAAATTTTACTAAATTAGTTTAGTAGATTTTACATTTTTTGGTGTAGTCTAGAATTTTCTTTATGCAAAATCATGTTAACAACAGATTAGATAAACTTTCTAATTAGATTAGATAATCTTAGATAATCTAATTAGATAATCTAATTAGATTAGATAATTAGATAATATTTCCTTCACAGTGCCAATACCTTTCTCTCTCTTGTTTTCTTGCCAGATATCTCTGGTTAAATATTCAACTACATGTTAAAGAAGAGTAACGAGATGATCATCATTTTCTTATTACTGATATTATAGAGAAATAATTAAATTTGCACCACTAATTATGATATTAACTGTGATTTGTCATATACCAACTTTATTAGGTTTAGTAATGCTTTGTTTATGCCTAATTTGTTTATAAATTTTCATGAAAAAATGCTTTACTTCATCAATGATTTTCTGCATCTATTGAGATGACCATAAGGTTTTTTACTTTTATGTAGTGTACCCGTGGCATATTCAAAATGCCGGAAACAGTTAACAAGTCTCACAATGGAGATGTTACTGGTGCCCACTCCGGCAAATCAATGAACAACGGGGACGACAGTGCTATAGTGCTACATTGCATTTATTTATTTACACATGTTAAGACCTCCTTGAATCCTTGTTAATAGTATATGATTCTTTTAATGTGCTGAAATTTGGCATGCTGGTACTTAAATTTGTTTTCAGTGATCATTAGTTTTATTAATAGGAGTTGTTTAGCTGTAATTTTTTTCCTATATCATCCTCATCTAACTTTGGTAATAGGATAATGCTGTCCTTTTAAAGCACTTTAAGGGTGTTCCTTTCTCTTTCCTCTTTATATATAAGAGTTTGGGAATTTCTAATTTCTCTGTAAATATGTACTTGGTAGAATTCACTGATGAAACCATATTTCCCCTTTGATGTAAACTTTTGACTACTAATTCAATATCCTTACTGGTAATTAACTTCATATTTTTTAATTTCTTCAAAATTGTAACATCACATTTGTATTTTTTAGAATTTACCCATTTCTTATAGATCATCAAATTATTGACATTTAATTATTCATTATTTCCATTTACTATATTTTATAGTAGAATATGTGTTGCTTTCTCTTTTATTTATGATCTCATTTGTTTTTAGCTATCTTTCTTTTATCTTTGTAATTATAACCAAGACATGTTATTTTTAATATTCAAAACATCCAAACTTTAAATTTTTCTCAAACTTTCTATTGTTCTTCAATATTTCTGCTTTGACCTTTATTTTCTTTTGTATTTATTTTTTTTTTTATTTTTATTATTTTTTACAATTTTTTATTGAATCACCATGTAAAAAGTTACAAAGCTTTCAGGTTCAAGTCTCAGTTACACAATGCTCAAACACCCATCCCTTCAACAGTGCACATATTCCACCACCAAGAACCACAGTAAACCTCCCCCCAGCCCCCACCTCCGCAGCCCTCCACCTTGCCTGTGCAGCTGATAAATTTCACTTTACTTTCACTTTACTTTGATTACATTCAATATTTCAACAAAAAACTCATGATTATTGTTTGGAGTTCAACCCCCAAAGTCAGACCTGCTGGAAAGGAAGCATTTGATAATTTGTTTTCCATTGCTGAGAATGAAGAGATTTGAGGTCGTGTGGCCACTATAGCGGCCACAAGGTTTTGGATTTATGCATCTTAGTATTTTAGTAACTAAGTCCAGAGAAATTTCTGCCAGAAGTTGCATCATTGCAAGCTCGTACCTCTCTGCTACTTTATATTCCACATATGAGTGCAGTCTTTCTATGTCTGTCTCTTTCTTTCTGACTCATTTCACTCTACATGATACTTTCTATGTTGATCCACATATACACAAATTTCATGACTTCATGCTTTCTAACAGCTGTATAGTATTCCATTGTGTAGATGTACCAGAGTTTCCCTAACCAGTCATCTGTTTTTGGGCACTCCGGTTCCCTCTAGATTGTGGCTACTGTAAACAGTGCTGCAATGAACATAAAAATGCAAATGTCATATCTACCATACCTTTTTGCCTCTCCAGGATATATTCCCAGGAGTGGTATTGCTGGGTCAAATGGGAGTTCAATTTCTAATTTTTTGAGAATCGTCCATATTGTTTTGCAAAAGGGCCGAACAAGTCGGCATTCCCACCAGCAGTGAAGAAGAGTCCCTTTCCCCCACAACCACACCAACAGCGGTTGCTTTTGTTTTTCTGGATGTGGGCCAGTCTCTGTGATGTAAGATGGTATCTCATTGTTCTTTTGATATGCATCTCCCCTGATGTCGAGCATTTTCTCATATGCCTCTCATCCATTCGGATTTCTTCTTTGGGGAAGTTTCTGTTCATTTCCTCACCCCACTTTTTGATGAGGTCGGCAGTTTTCTTCTTGTGGCGTTCAACCAGTGCCATGTATATCCTTGATATCAACCCCTTGTTGGATGGGTGTTGGGTAAATATCCTTTCCCATTCTGTAGACTTTCGTCGTACTTTGGTCACTGTATCTTTTGAGGTGCAGAAGCTTCTTAGTTTAAGGTAGTCCCATTTATTTATCTCTGTTTTCACTTGCTTGGCCAGTGGCATGTCAGATTTGAAGATACCGTTGGCTACAATGTTGTGGAGGGTTTTGCCAACCATGTCTTCAATGTACCTTATGGATTCTGGTCTGATGTTAAGATCTTTAATCCATTTTTATCTGACTTTTGTACAAGGTGATAGGTGGAGGTCTAAGCCCATTTTTTTTTTTTTGTAGCTGTCCAGTTTTGCCAGCACAATTTGTTAAATATGCTTACCTTGCTCCACTTCACATTTCTTGCTCCCTTATCAAAGATTAGATGAACATATATTTGGGGTAGTGTGTCAGAATATTCAACCCTATTCCATTGGTCTGCAGCTCTGCCTTTGTTCCAGTACCATGCTATTTTAATGACTACCGCATTGTAGTAGAGTTGGAAGTTGGGGAGGTTGATTCCTCCCATTTTCTTTTTCCCAGGAATTGATGTAGCTATTTGTGGGTGCTTATTGTTCCATATGAATTTCAGGACTGCTTGCTCCATTTCTCTGAAGAATGTCAAGAGTATCTTTATAGGGATAGCATTGAATTTGTACAATGCTTTGGGGAGTATTGCCATTTTGACAATATTAATTCTTCCAATCCATGAGCAGGGGATGTCTTTCCATTTCTTCGTGTCCTCTTTTATTTCCTGAAGTAGCGTTTTGTAGTTTTCATTATACAAGTCCTTTACCTCCTTAGTTAAGCTGATTCCAAGGTACTTAATTTTTTGAGGCACAATTGTAAACAGGATTGCTTTTATCATGCTGCTTTCTTCTCTCTCATTATTTGCATATAGGAAAGCCATGGACTTTTGGGTATTGATTTTATAGCCTGCAACTTTACTATACGAGTATATTGTTTCTAGGAGTTTCTTGGTAGAGGTTTTAGGGTTCTCTAAGTATAGTATCATATCATCTGCGAATAGTGAGAGCTTGATTTCTTCCTTTCCTACCTGAATGTCCTTAATATCTTTTTCTTGCCTAACCACTATTGCAAGTACTTCCAGTACTATATTGAACAGAAGTGAAGAGAGGGCATCCTGTCTCGTCTCTGATCTCAGAGAGAAGGCTTTTAGTTTTTCCCCATTGAGGATGATGCTTGCTGTAGGCTTGTGGTAGATGGCTTTAACTATATTTAGGAAAGCCCCTTCTATACCCATTTTGGCAAGAGTTTTCATCATAAATGGGTGCTGGATCTTGTCAAATGCTTTCTCTGCATCTATTGATATGATCATATGGTTCTTATCTTTTCTTTTGTTGATATGATGAATTAGGTTGATTGATTTCTGAATGTTAAACCATCCTTGCATCACCGGGATGAATCCCACTTGTTCGTGGTGCATGATCTTTTTGATGAGTTGTTGAATTCTGTTTGCTAATATTTTTTTGAGAATCTTTGCATCCATGTTCATCAGAGATATCGGCCTGTTGTTTTCTTTTTTGTGGTGTCTTTGTTTGCTTTTGGTATTTGGGAGATAAGAGCCTCGTAGAAACTGTTCGGGAGGGTTTCTGTTTCTTCAATTTCCTGGAATAGCTTGAGAAGAACTGGCAACAGGTCCTCTTTAAATGTTTGGAAGAATTCACTAGTGAATCCATCTGGAACTGGGCTTTTGTTTTGGGGAAGATTTTTTATTTCACTTTCAATTTCCTTGATATAAATAGGACTGTTCAAGTATTCTTGGTCTTCTTGGTTCAGTCTTGGGAGATTGTAGGATTCCAGGAATTTACCCATTTCTTCTAGGTTCTCTTGTTTCATGGCATACAGCTTTTCAAAGCAGTCTTTGATAATCTTTTGAATTTCCTTGGTTTCTGTTGTGATGTCCCCTTTCCATTTCTGATTCGGTTTATAAGGGTTCTCTCTCTCTTTCTTTGTGAATCTTGCTAATGGTTTATCAATCTTGTTCACTTTCTTGAAAAACCAGCTCTTAGTTTCATTGATCTTTCTGGTTGTCTTTTGGTTTTACATGTCGTTAATTTCTGCCCTAAGTTTTATTATCTCTTTTCTTCTGCCTGCTTTGGGCTCCTTTTGTTTGTCCTTTTCTAAGATCTTAAGCTGTGAAGTCAAGTTATTTATGTGGGCACTTTCTTCCTTCCTGAGGAATGTTTGCAGAGCTATAAATTTTCTCCTTAACATGGATTTAGCTGCATCCCACAGGTTTTGGTAGCTCGTGTCTTTATTGTCATTTGTTTCCAGGTACCTTTTGATTTCTTCCTTGATTTCCTTCCTGACCCACTCATTGTTCAACATCAAGTAGTTTAATTTCCAGGTGTTTGATTTGGTTTTCTGCCTCTGTGTGTGGTTAACTTCTATCTTCAGTGCATCATGGTCTGAAAAGATAGCTGATAGAGTGTCTATCTTCCTGATTCTGTTGAGGTATGTTGTGTGGCCCAGCACATGGTCTATTCTGGAAAATGTTCCATGTACACTGGAAAAGAATGTGTATTCCTTTTTAGGGGATATAAAGCCCTGTATAGATCTATCAGCCCTATCTCTTCTAATTCTTCCTTCAAAGCCAGTATTTCCTTGGTGGGTTTTAGTCTTCTTGATATATCCAGGGGTGATAGGGCAGTGTTGAACTCTCAAACTACTATTGTGTTGCTCACAATATCCTTCTTAAGGTCTCTTAGCAGTTGTTGTATGAATTTGGCTGGTCCCTCTTTGGGTGCATACACATTTAAGAGTGTGATTTCTTCCTGCTGTACATATCCCTTGATTAATAAAAAATTGCCTTCCCTATCCCTTCTAATCTTTTTCAACATGAAATGTATGTTGTCCAATACTAGTAAAGCCACCCAAGCTTTTTTGAGAGAGTTGTTTGCTTGCAGGATTGTTTTTTATCCCTTGACTTTGAGTCTGTGTTTCTTCTGGTTATTCAGATGCATTTCTTGCAGGCAGTAAAATGTTGGATTCAGTTTCTGAATCCATTTTGCCACTCTGTGTCTCTTACTTGGTAAATTTAGACCATTGACATTTAGAGAGATTATTGTTATGGGATTTTGCGCCATCTTTCTGTAAGGGTTTGTTGTGCTTGTTGGGGTTTTTCTTGTCTTACAATAGCCCCTTTAGTGCTCCTTTTAGGTTTGGTTTTGAGTCTATGAAGTTCTTGAGCTGTTGTTTATCCCCCAAATAGTGTATCATTCCTTCGAGTTTCAATGAGAGTTTAGCCAGAAAAAGTATTCTTGGTGAAGCATTCATTTCATTGAGATTTTTCACTATATCCCACCATTGCCTTTGGGCTTGGAGGGTTTCCTCTGATAGTTCTGCTGTGAATCTAAGGGGTGCTCCTTTGTATGCAATTTCCTTCTTCGATTGCTTGCAGTATTGTGTCTCTATCTATGACATCTCTATCTATGATGTCCATCATTGTAACTATGATATGTCTTGGGGTTTTTCTGTTAGGGTCTCTTTTAGCTCGCACCATTCGGGGGCCTCGAATCTGGATGTCTGCAATCTCCAGCTCTCGGAAATTTTCAGCAATGATTTGTTTGACTGTGGCTTTTTCGTTGGTGTTTGTTCCCTGTCCTTCTGGTACTCCATTGATTCTAATGTTGTTCCTCTTGAAATCATCCTCTAGAACTCTGATTCTCCCGAGAGCTATTTTGAGTTCTCTTCCCATTGTTTATTGTTGCCTGTATGTAGGCTTCTTGCAGCTGATCTTCAAGCTCACTGATTCTGTCTTCCGCTGCAGTCATTCTATTGTTGAGGGCAGCCACAGAGTTTTTGATTTCATCTACCGAATCCTTCATTTCTTTTTGTAGGTTTTTTTAATTTCTGCTCTCATTTCTTCCCGTATTTTCTCGGCTGTCTGTTGTACTGTTTCTGTCAGGTCCTCCTTTAAGTTGTCAATCTTTCCATTGAGTTCATTGAACATCTTGAGGATTTCAACGCTGAATTCTTGATCAGAGTGGTCAAGTTTGCAGGAAGTGCCTATTGAGGTTTCTGGACTCCTTTCATCATCCTCTCCTTGGGGTAGGGATTTGCGCTGTTTCTTCATTTTGTTGTGGTGGTATGGAAGAGGGACCTTCAAGATCCGTATCCCTGTTCCCTCTTGTTGTGAAAAAAGATTGTGGATGGGCTCGGTCAATGGTGCTTGCCTTTTTATTTTCCCCCTTCTAGAACATGGCCTCCTACTCAGATGTTCCTCTAATCCTTATGTGAAGTGTTGTGTTTTATTGTCCTACTTTTTACGGATATCTAGGATGGTACTCTAGGACATGACATAGGAAATGAAGGCTGAGATGAAACAATATATTGATGGGTTTTAGGAGAATATCTGTGGACGTGTTAGCGGGAGCCGGCCTGAAAAGAGGCCATGCCCATTTTTTCTTAGGCCACGCCCCTAAAGATTAGGCCACGCCCCTTTCCCAACAACAGCACACACCTGTGCCAGAAGAGAAAACTGCTGCAGCACTTGGGGCCAGCGCTGGCCACTAGGGCGGCAGTCCAGGGTGGGGGAAGGATGGCTGGGGTGCTCGAGGTCCAAGGCACAGGCTAGGACGCTTTGACCTTTATTTTCATCTCCCTGTTAACTGTAGGCTTAGTTCTTACTTTTATAATTCGTTGAGTGTAAAATTAGACTTTTTAATCTCTGATTTTTAAATATAGCATTCATAATTGTAAGAGTCCCTCTGTCTTGCTTTTGTTGTACTTCACAGTTTTTTGTATATTTTGTTACCACTTTAATTAATTTCAAGAAACTTTTATCTACCCTTCTGTGTCTTTTTTGACCAATTGGTTGTTCAGGAGTACATTGCTTAATTCAACATATTATGTGAATTTTCCAAGCTTCTACTTATTTATTCACTTCTTGTTTCAAACTGCTTGTCATATTATGCCTAATTACTTAATTTCGGGAGCTAATGGGGACGCTAGTATTTTTTATTTCAAATCACACTTGTTCAAAACTGGCTTTTATAAATTACCCTTGCATCACACAACCTTGCTGTAATAATTTGTTACTTGCTTTTTTTTTTTAGATTCTACATGCTGATGATTATATTGTCTTTGAGAAAAAAGAGACAGTTTCATTTCTTTTTTTCCCTAGTCTCTACTCTTATTGTGTCCTTCTTTGCCTAATTGCATTAGACAAGATTCCTGTGATTTGTTGAGGAATGGGGAGAGGGGGACATTATCCCTGTTCCTGATCTTAATGGTAAAATTGCACCATTCTCAGCATTAAGTGTGATTTTAGCTACAGATATTCATAAATATTTTTATGACATTATAAGTCAATAGAAACTACTTTGTCTTATGTTTTTCTTTTCATACAATATGTTTTACTGAAACATATTGTACACAGAGGAAAGATCACACTTTGTTAAACAATTAAATTGATTTCATGGAATAAGCAGTAACTTGATCAACAGAGTGTTCTCATCACCCAATAACCCCTGTTATGCACATGGCAGTTATTAATCATGCAAGAGAAAGTACTAACCTGACTTCTAACTCCAAAGATTAATGTATCCTGAGTTTTATTTATATCAATGGAAAGTAATTTATTTTCTAATATGAATGAAGCTGAGATTCTTCAAATTTTAAAAAAGGCAAGTACAAAAATATTCAATGCCAAGAATGAGAAAAGTAACATCAGTATAGATCCCGTAAAGTAAGATAATATAAGAATATTATTAAAACTTTGAATGCAATGGTATGACATATCCAACAAAAGGATAATCTTAAATTACAGTAAGGTAATGTTTTAAGGTGAATAAAATGACAGCATTCAAAAGTCGGTAAACTTTCTAGAGCTGACTCAAGAGGGAGGCAGCAAGGTCTCTGCGTAGACTTTGGAAATTACATGGAGGACTTCCTGTCTCTACAGATGTGGCTTACTTGCTAGCTCAAATGTGAGCTATATTGAGCAAGACTCTTGATAGGTCAAGAGAAAGCACTGCTGAAAATTGTCTCTCTCTCTCTCTCTGCTAGCTCAGCTCTCGGGAAGCAGTGGCCTATTCTCTCCCTTCAGGAACCTGCCCTATGGGCCTGTTGCTATAGAAACTAAGGTTGAATGTGGAATCCACCAACAAAGCTGTGAGATGTTGTCAGTATGGTATCTGCTAGGGACTCTCACCCTGTTTATATCTTATCGTTTCTTCCCTCCAGTTCCAGTATTTCAGTGTGTGATGAGTGTTTGACAAAACAGCCCCTGCCTTGAAATCTCTTCCTGTTTGCAGCTTGATGCTCCACCATGAGGTGTCTTTCTTGGCAAGGCCATCTTTCTTACCGGGTTCTCTTTCTGTCCCTCACTGTGAAATCTTTGTTCATTGGCGTTTCAGATCAATTTCTTTGTAGTTAAATACATATTTTGGTGTATATGTGTTGTGATCACTAGAGGTGATAAATACAAGTTCTCCCTATTCAACCATCTTGGCTGTAATAGCTGTTAGAGGGTGGGGAAGTCCCCGTGTATTCCTATATTTATGGAAATTTATCATGAATAAATTTTCTTTTCAAATATTATCTTGCTTCTATTTCTACTAACAAGTGATTTTTCCCTATAGACTGTTGATATTATGGGTTATATCAATGAATTATAAATGTGAACAGCTTTACATACACAGGATAAATCCTGCAAATACTACATCTTATCGTGTATCATTTTTTATATACCGTTGAATTTAATTTGCTAATGTATGTTCAGATTTCCATCTGTATTCATGGGCAGAGAGTCTCTTGCCCGCATGCCTGGCGTCTTCCGCGGGGCCCCTCGGAAGGGATGGGCTTCAGCTTCCCTCCCGACCCGGAGCAGAGCTCCTGGCAGCCAAAGACCACCGGAACCTAGCTACAGCCATGTTTGTGGCTCCTCTCCACTTGTTCAGACAGGCCTCGTGCATGAAGGTACCGACAGAGGAACCCAGGTGTGTGTAATCCCATCACCAACCAACATCCCAACAGAGGCTTAAAAGCAAGCTCTCAGAAGAGAGTGATGCAGAGAGTCTATTGCCCGCATGCCTGGCTGTCTTCCCCGAGGCCCCTCGGAGTGCATGGGCTCCAACTTCCCTCCCCACCCCAAGCAGAGCTTCCAGCAGCCGAAGACCACCAGAACCTAGCTACAGCCATGCTCAAGGCCCCTCTCCACATGTCTGGACAGGCCTCATGCATGAAGGTACCGGCAGAGGCACACAGGTGTGTGTAATTCCGTCAATGGCCAACATCCAAAGAGAGACTTAAAAGCAAGCTCTCAGAAGATATCATTATATCTTTAGCCTACTTCTCCTCTGGGAGAAACTAGCAAACTTCTGAGAGTTTCCTGCCCACATGGGACAGCCTTGCAAGCTTCCCATGGTGTATTCATATGCAAAACCAGTAACAAGCTGGATCGCATTCCCCAGACCCTGAAGAGCTCCCAGTGCAACATCTTTAGGAGGGCCAAGTCGAGATAGACTTCTAAGATCTCAGGGAAAAGATGAAATGAGATGTTACTGAGCCCGCCCAAGAAATCCATGATTAATGGGATTTCGTGATCGTGATTCATGGGTGAATTTTGCCATAGCTTATCTTACTTGTCGCATCTTTGTTTGATTTTAGTATTATGCTAATTCAACCTGCATAAAATGAGTTATAAGGATTCCCTCTGCTTCTGTCTTTAAAATGAGATTATAAAAAAATGGTACAATTTATAAAAAAAACACCTTTTATTTCAGTATAAATTACTTGTCAATCTATTTGGGCCTGATCACTTCTGTTTTGGAAGTTGATTATAGATGCAAAGAGCTTACAAGATATAGGCCTACTCTAAGTGCTATTTCTCCTTGTGAAACATTTGGTAGTGTGTCTTTCAAGAAATGGGCCCATTTCATTTAGGTTAACAGATTTATCAGTTCAGGTTTTTTATGCTTACTTTGGATTTAAGTTGCTCACTTTTTTGTTGTATCCTAAAATGAAAGTTCACATTGTGGTCTTGCTTACTCCATTTGTTGCCGGTGACTTGTGTGAGATGGGAGAGAGAAGAAGCCATCTTGAGAAGGGCGTCTGCCTCTCCTCCCTCCCCACCTCAGTCCCGAGGGAGTTGCATGGGGAGGTTGAGTACTGGAAAAGCCTGCAGTGAGTCCCCACCCTGCAGGGACGCTGGCAGCCCAGCTCCCAGAGGGAGCGGTCAAACTGCTCTGGAGCCCACTTGGCAGTCACTGGTCGTGGCCAACGAAGTTCTGGCAGAACCAAGAATTGCTTTTTTTGCAGGAAAAGGAAAGTCAGCCCAAAGCTTTGCTCAGGTTTTCTAGGAAAACCACATTCCCTCACAGAAAAAAATAATCAAAAGAGTGAAGCAAAATAGTTTTGATTTAGCACTGCCATTGTACTGTCAACGCGTTGCTCATCAATTTGCTGGAGCGGGCCCCAGTAATGTCTTTGTGAGACTTGTTTGTTACTGTTTTTGGCATATCAAATATGCCACGGGGAGCTTGCCAGGCTCGCAGGATACTCTCTGTAGCTTGCCGGGCTCTCTGAGAGGGACATTAGAATTGAACCCAGGTCAGCGGCAAGCAAGGCAAACGCCCTACCTGCTGTGCTATCGCTCCAGTCCTGTTTTTATTTAAAGTTTAGAAATCTGTGAGGGAAGAGAAAGAGAGCACAGGTAGCTGGTCAGAAGGAAACACAAATCTCTAGAAGAGCAAATGTCTCGATTGGCTTCTGGGAGGCTGTACGTGATTTCTGGACATTGCCTTGGCTTGGAGTTTTCTGCACACATGAAACTTAATCTGGGTTGATGCCAGGGAGAAAAAGCCTTGACTCTAGATGTTTCTTTCATATTATAATTATGACCTTTAGATTCCCCTGAAGCTTCTTTTCAGAAGGGCTCCATTCTTCTCTGGATGGTACCTGAGTTTTCTTATCTTTCTCCACATCCAAAGTACTCAGGATTTGCATCACAAAGGGCCATGATCTTCATGCCATTGGGCTACTTTAGGGTTAGGTAATTTCTTACTAGTTTTAATACTTTCTCAAAAACTCTATAAAGGCCCTCCTATCTCTCTGCCTGCAATGTATTTTATGATCACTTCATTAATATATATATATATATATATATACACATATATATTTCATATATTGGCAGAACCTCCTGTCCCTGCACCAGGCTGTCTTCACCGGGGGCCCCCTCGGAGGGGGTGGGTTGAGTTTCCTTCCCTACCCCAAGCAGATCCCTAGCTGAAAACTTCCAGAACCCAGCCACAGCCATGCTTAAGGCCACTCTCCACACACTTGGAGGAGCCTCACACATGAAGGAATCGACAGAGGAACCCAGGTATTTGGGACCCATGCCTGAGATCTCCAAGCCTGCTCAGATCAGGACTGGGCCTTCTCCACCCAGATTCCCCGTTTTCCAGTAGGTTGGCAGTCACATGCACAAACTGCCCCCAGCGCCATGTAATCTCATTAACCACCAAGATCCAGAGATTATAAAACAAAGCTCCCAGAAGAGAGCAATGCAGAATCTCACAGGTCAGAGCCTGGCTAGCTACCTGTGGTGTATTCCATATGCCAAAAACAGTAACAATAATGGGCCTCATTCCCTGACCCTAAATGCAACAGGGACAAATGAGACCAAATGAGACATTACTGGTGCCTGCTGGAGCAAATGGATGAGCAATAGTATGACAGTGATACAGTGATTTTTTTTTTTTGTCAGTGGGGGTGGCCATACCCTGCAGGATTCCAGGTTTACTCCTGGCTGCATTCAGGGATTCCTTAGCTAAGGGCGCCAGGGACCAAATGGGGTGACAGGGATCCAACCCAAGTAGATGAGGGAACCACCCCACCCCCACCACTACCACCACCATCACCAAACACACACACACACACACACACACACACACACACACACAGAGCCCTAAGTCTGACCATCTTATGGATACATAAAACAAGACCTGATAAGACCTTCTCCAGCAGCCAACCCTGAGGAGACTGGACCTCTCCCTACGGAATGGGCCTGACAGAAATTACTGGAGAACCCCCAATTCCTTCCTTTAACCTGATTAACCTCAGCTAGCCCTAACCAGAGAAGGCTGGACCGACCCTCTGAGAGAAGACCCAGCAGGAGTGATGGTCAAGAAAAGGAGTTTCATAGAAGACCACTCCCGAATTTACACACTTAGTAACAACCCTAGCAACGGACTCTGATCTAGCTGGAAAGCCCCATGAGGGGGTGGTTGGAATAACTGTATATAAGACACTTTGAGCAAAGGCAGGGCCCTTTGCTGTGAGAGTCCATGTGCTGTTTGTGCCCACGTGGCTGAGCACATGTGACGCCAAGCACATGTGTCACACAACTCCCCTCTTGAGATGAGTACTTTAATACTTTCATATCTAATGCTGGGGTAATTGTAGGGGCTCTCTCAACCCTTGGAGGAACCTGCATTCTCTCTTGAGCACGCTACTCTCTCTCTCTCTCTCTCACTTTCCCTCCCTCCTCTTCTGAAACCCTCCAAATAAAAACGTTTTACTTCACTGCATGTCTACTAGTGAAATTCTTTTCTGCGAGGCAGAATACCTTCCCCAGTATCCCTGGGTGGAGTCTAGGACTGACTTTCCTTTCCTGCAAAGAGCAATTCTTCATCTCACCCTGAGTCCATGGCTCCGCAAGAAATGTGTGGCAGAGGTCAACTCACATGCCGAGAAGACATCAGGTGTGGTTTGACGGCTTCTGGTGGGGCTGGCGGGGCCCTGGCCTGTGTCAAGCAGGACCTCAGCTCAGACTTTTGGGTCTCAGGTGGGCCTCAGGGGGCAGAGGCAGATCAGAAGAAAGTGACTGTCTCTTTCCTCCCCACCTCCCATAAACTACCTGTGGGGGCCACCGACATCACCATCACATCACATCACTTTCAGCTCAATGTAACCACCATCTGCACATCATCCCTAGAAACTTCCAGTTGCAACTCATTTCCCAGCTGTAGGCTTCTTTGGTCTCAAGAGAATTAGAGGAATCCCCCTGCCCCCTGCTCACCTGACCCCAGCTCCTAACCCCACACTTTAGAAACACTTTAGGGCAGCTGGTCAGGGCCACTGGGAGAAGCCACAGGAAGGTGTTGTGAGCCAGTGCTGCCGTCCAGGCTCTATTGGAGGCCTTCCTAGAAGACACAAGCAATAGCTGAAAGTCAGGCCTGCTTGAGGCTATGACTGTCAACCAGTCCAGAAAGCTCAGTGATTGTTTTTTGTTTGTTTTTTTTTATTTTTTAAAATTGAATTACTGGAGACTGGAGGGATAGCACAGTGGGTAGGGTGTTTGCCCTGCACGCAGCAGACCCGGGTTCAATTCCCAGCATCCCATATGATCCCCTGAGCAACCACCAGGAATAATTCCTGAGTGCAGAGCCAAGAGTAATGCCTGAGCATCTCCGGGTGTGACCCGAAAAGCAAAAATAAAATAAAATAAAATTGAATTACTGTGAAATACACAATTACAAAGTTGTTCATGATTGGGTTTCAGCCATACAATGTTCCAACACTAGTCATACAGTGTCCCTCCACCAGTGCACATTTCCCACCAGCAATGTCCCCAGTTTCCCTCCTGCCTTTCCATCCCTTACTCCCTAGCTCCGATGGCGGGCACTTTTTCTTAGCTTTAACATGGACACTCAGGGTCTCCTGGCTGCTGCGGGCAAGTGAGTGCCTGGCCTTGGGAGGGGCTGCTGCTGTGTCCTGGTGGCTAACCCCCCGGCTGTCGGTGATGTGCTGATACCAGCAGCTTCACAGTTTTCCCTGAGAGCCCAACACCAGCAGTGACCGTGTGTTGGGAGTGACCCGGTAGATGTGACAACTGCCTAAAAGCCACAAAAGTCCCTGATAGCAGAGTGGAGGAGGGGAGTAGAGAGAGGGGCGGGGACGGAAAGGATTTGCCTCTAATCATGGCTTTTCACTTTGTGTCTCCCAGTACCACTGCTAGCAGATAATAGAAAAACTTGAGGAGTGTCTGACATTTCTGTTCAGTGGGAGACTGTGGCTCTTTCTAGCTTCTCACAGAGGTTTTAGTTTCAACCAATTTCAATTCTTCAGTTAGATTTGTGCTGCCCTCGTCAACCTCAGTTTCCAGAACCAGAGCATTCTCCAGAGGAAACAGCCTGCTCTAGCCTGTCTGTGCTCTGCCCTTTTCCAGTGCAGTTCCCAGGAGCTGTGTACCCAGTGCCGGAGTAAGCCCTTCAGGCCTCTAGCAAGGACTGGGGAAGGACTCTCTGACCTCACACTTCTCTGAATGTTGGGGGGCCCAGTACCCAGAGATCATCCCTAGTGTGATGGTATCTCAGGATGCCCTATCTTTTCTCACGGTTTTAGCCACTTTTCCTTCGGGAGATGCTGATTCTGAATCTCTCAGTTCTTTTTGCAAAGTAATCGCTCCAACATAAGAGGTAATTTTGTTGTATTTGTAAGGGAAGAAGCAGTTTCAGGAATCTAGCTGATCTGCCATCTTGTCCCAAAAAAACAAATTCTGTTTCTTGTCCTTTAATCTCTCATAAATTTTTTCCTTGATAGCAGGCACCCTGCAATCAGTGGGAAGAATTGTTTTAGTATAAAAACCTTAGTAATGAGGAGTAAGCCTTAGAACTGGAGAACAGTTCCCAGGTATAGGCCTCAAGTTTGTAGTGGACATCTGCCTCTGGATCATGAACTTCACAAATGCTTTCCATTTTCCACTAATGAGGTGGAAGAAGATGGATAAAATGATTTGGCATTGAAACCCAACTTTTTGTTCCTTAATGGTTGGAATTTAGACAAATATTTCACCAGATAGCACATGCAGTGTGCAAAAATGAAAATGAAAAGAAATTCAGCCCTGTTAGGGAAGTATGAGTTAGAATTATGAGTCGTCACTACACATATAGGATAGTTGAAATTTTTATTTTTTTAAAATGAGGGATTGCAATGCCAAGTGCTGGTGAAGATAAACAGAGACAAAACATATTCTGCTGGTAGGACTGTAAAATAGTACACACATCCTGCATAGCATTTCGATTGTAACTGATATCATTAAGTTAAGCATTTAAACTGGATAATTGATATTTATGCAAATATTTAAATTTTATGTAAATATCAATGTAATATACATAAAACACTCAATTTTTTAAAATGTGAGGTCAAAAATTATTGTGCTGTTTATTTTCAACAGGTGAATTATATGTTGTATAAATGTATACCTAAAGATGTTTTAAAATACAAACGTGGCAAAATTATAGAGATGAGAGCAGATTGATAACTTTTAAGGGTTATTGAATAGAGGAGGGTGACTGAAGGGTGAACACGAGTGTTCTTCCTGTGGTAATGTGACAGCTCTGCACCTTGAGATAGTTGGTACATGAATCTACACATGATATATAATTGTTTCAAACTACATATGGGAACAGGTGCTCATACATACAAGTGCATGCTTATCAAACTGGTAACATATGGATTAAAGTCTCTCATTTAATTGAAAGTATCAAATCACTGTCAGGCACCCACTTCTGTTATTTTACTGCAGTTACAAACAAAATGTTACCAGTAAGGGGAGCTGAGGAAGGATGTAAAAAAGGATACAAAGAGTGCCCTTTTTATAATTTCTTGTGGGTCTATAATTATTTCTGAGGTGAAAGAGTTAAGTCATGACCTAGTGTACAAGCAAAGAAACTAAAATATCAAAAATAAGCAATAATAGAACAGAGATGAGCAAATAACCAAATGACCACAGATTCAGGGAATCATCAAATTTTGCGAATGGTTTTCTCCATCTTAAGAAAGTGATTTTTTGATGAGAATGATAATTGGAACTAGGAATACAATTAGCTGATTCACATCTCAAAGTTAAGCACTTTTCCTCCATCAGAAGCTGCTGTATTCATGGACGGCACCATCATTTCTCAACTGTGCATGGCGGCAGCCTTCCAGCTCATCTCTCCGACTCCATCTTATGCTTCACAATCATTCTTCTCACAATAGCCAGAGTAACCTTTTAAAAATGTCAATCCTAACAGGTCACTGAAGAAGTTCCTTTCCTATATTGAAATACAAAAACAAATCCCCTAGGTTATCATCCACGTTTTACAGTTTATTTTTTCTGCATAATTATTAATTTTATTTTTATGTGAGTTATAGAGTCCATTTTCTTCTAAATAGTTCACAAACAATCTACATTCAGTTATTACATAAGACTTTCTCAACATATTTATTCGTGATTCCAGTTTTATCACATAATAAATTCAACACACTCATCTAAATTATCTACCATTAAATTGGTCTCTGTTAATTCACAACCATTACCATGTTATTTTATCTTCATATTTTTATTTTAGTTCATAGTATACCATAACATCTGTAAATATAAATGATCTCTTATAACTTTCCGTATCCAAAAGTTTGAATATTGAATTTAAAAATCTGTAGTGTTCTTGACCCTTTTATTTTTACAAAATGGCTTATTCATTTCGCATATTCCCAAGGGAGACCTTTTGGGATTTTCTATTAATTTGCATTTAGACATATCTTAAACATCCTTAAATTATTCAGCTGTCTTCTGTGAGAGTAAAATGAGCTAATAGACTAATCTAAGATTATTTCAATATGAGTTGATAAAACTTCCAGTTCAAATGCTCTCACTTGCTTAACTTTCTTTATTCCAATGGGTTTGTCCTCCTCCCTACCTCTTTGCTCATTCCTACTCACATCTTACCATTCACATTGATAGTTATATTGCTTTTACATCTTCAGTTTTAAGGACCAATCTTCAGTTCTCTGCCTTTATAAGACTAGCACCAGAGGTCTTTACCTTTAGATTCTTTACAGTCTTTGGCTTTTCCTCATGCTTTTTACTTCCCAACTGTTTTCCATACACAGCTAAAATACTATATTCTCACTGTATTGATGATTATCTCATATATTCTCAACCCAGTTGCACTTTGTTTCATTGTTCTTATTGATCTGTAGAATGCTATCCCCAGTTCATGTCAGTTCTCTTCTTACTCATACCAGCACGCATGCACCAGAATGCGGTTTAGGAACAACTTATATTTCTCTTATTATCTTTATTTTGAAATTACGACCACTTTCTTTAAAGTGCTCTTACAAGTACCTCCAAATCATTTCCCTATTCCTGGTTTCTGAATGGCGACTATTGTGTGCATTTTTAGCCTCCATTCACCTTCCCCTTTCTCATTACCAACATTTTTTCTAACTTTTTCATTAAGAAAATAAACACAATTTGAATGTGTACAATGCTTTGGGGAGTATTGCCATTTTGACAATGTTAATTCTCCCAATCCATGAGCAGGGGATATCTTTCCATTTCCTCATGTCCTCTATTATTTCTTAAAGTAGCGTTTTATAGTTTTCTTTGTACAAGTCTTTTACGTCCTTGATTCCAAGGTACTTGATTTTCTGAGGCACAATTGTGAATGGGATTGTGAACAGGAAAGCCACTCAATACCTCTATTGCAAACCACAACACCCAAAAGGAGAGAGAACAAAAGAGAATGCCCTGCCAGGAGGCAGGGTAGGGTGGTGGGGGATGGGGTGGGGGTGGTGAGAGGGATACTGGGATCATTGGTGGAGGTGAATGGGCACTGGTGGAGGGATGGGTAAACAATCACTGTATGAGTAAAATGCAAACACAAAAGTTCATAAATTTGTAACTGTACATCACAGTAATTCTGTAATAATTTTTTTTTTAAAAAATAAATAAATAAACAAAAGAGTAAAAAAAGAAAAAAATAAAAGAAAGAAAAGAAACACAATTTGAAATAGGTTCTCACATGCCTCTACTGGATTGACTTCCAAATTATCTCTATTTGTACACAGATGGTCTGCTTTCCATTCTGCTTCTCAAATGTGTGTCTTTCTAATATTACACAGTGATATATAATTCAATCCTAACTCTAACTAAATTCTAACTCTAACCTTAATTCCACTCCCCCTTGTCTACACAGAGGTTGCTCGTTGCTTAAGTAATTATACCCTATCCCTCTGCAATCACAAATATTTCTCCTCTATAGAATCATTCTAATAAGTTTATAAACATGTCTCCCATATTTAAAAAAAAGTTAAGTTTATTGAGGGCAGAGTTATGATTCTTCTTCACTGCACACATTTATCAGCGACTCTTAAAATTTCTTTAAAAAGTCATGTCATGTCTTTTTCCACTCTGGCAAATCCTTTGTGTTTTCTCGAGCACCACATAGCTCTCCTTGTGGCAGCTTCACATTTCTCTAAGTAAATTTCTTTAAATAAAAAGTCCGTTGTTTAAAAATAAAAAAGTCTCTATGGGCAGTGTCTAACTGTCCAGTTTGTTTGGAACTTCTTTATTCCCGCCTTGACTAACACATTCTACCAAGAAAATATCTTACAAGTATGCAGACTTCCATATTGTTAAATTCTCAATTTACTCAAGCTATCACCAACATTTAACTCAATGATTAGATGACTACAACTTTCTTCTTCCTTTCTTCCTGTCTCTCTCTTTTCTTCCCCCTCTCTCGTTCGCTCTCCTTCTCGCTCTCTTTATTCTACTCTCTCTCTCTCTCTCCTGAATTGAACCAAGGACTTGCATAAAAAGGCCTACACTCTGACTCTGAACTACATCCAAGTACATCTGATTCATTTTTCAAACTTCACCAACAAGTTTCTTTCTTTCCACTGTAGTTTTAGCCTCCTTTGATAGTATTTCTTTTCTCTCTTCCCAAGTCCTCCTAATATAAGTCAGTATTTATCCATCCTTGATGTTATTCTTTATCTGCACTTTCAACCCTGGTGAACAATTTCGTTCCAGAGATTTTTTAATTGAATTTTATAATGAATTTAATATTACTTTTTAGTCAAAAGTTGTGAATATTGTCAATTGTGTACAGTTTTAGACTTTATCCCAGTCAGATGTGGTAATATTCAGCTCATACGTATCTCTGAAAGCCTGATAAATGTAGATCAATGCCTACTCAGGGAATCCCTTTGCTATCTCATAGGTGTCTCGATCCCTGCTGTTATGACTGAATATTTGCACAGTTCAACCAATCCTCTCCTCCTTGTAACTAGTCTATAAATATTGATGACCATTCGATCCATTCAATTGTCCAAATTAAAAATATCGAGGCATCTCTGACTGTTCTATTTTTCTTCTGCATATTCAGATTGTCCAAAAGTCCTACTCTTTCTAGCCTTCAAAATATATCCAGAATTGAACTAACTTTTCACAACACCCACTGCTGTCATTGATTTTAATCACCATCATGATTAATATCCAATATTATTTCAGTTACCTACTGAGTCTTCTTATTTCTACATCTATCCTCTATAGGAAATTCTCATCAGAAGAACCACAGTCAACTTTTTAACAGAATTCAGAGGATTTCACTTTCTTTCTCAAAACCTCTAGCAGTTCACATATCAATCTGATTATAGACTCATTCAGTGCATTCATTTCTATGACCCTACTAACCTAGATTTCATAATCCCTCCTTCACTGGACTTCAACCTTCATATTCCTTCTACCTAGAATGTTCCTCCTTCACATGGCCAAGTGATGACCTCCTATACATATTCTGAGTCCTGTTACATTCTCAATGACATACACCCAATCTCTGCAATTCTGGTAAAAACTGCCATTCTCCCAAGGCACTAATCACCCTCTAGACATTTTATTTGCCACATCATGCAATTTATTTGTTTATTATACTATTGGTTGCTTTTTTATCTGCTTGTGAAAAATACAAGCTCTGCACTGTAGACCATATGTATTAATTTTATTGATTGTAGTCTATGTACCTAGAATAGTTTCTGCTATATAATAGTAATAAATAGACATGGTCCACGCCATTAATGTATTTATTCTTAAAAACTATTACCTTAAGATTAGATGAAAGCATAAATCTTACTTTTATTATGGACTGAGATGAATGATTGCCAATACAGAATTGTTGAGGCTTTCCTTCTCTACTCAATATTACCCTAATACTCTTAGCTTAAACTCCATACAATATTCACTTTCCCCCTTATATCTATCACTTTCCATTCATGATTCCTTGCTTTTTCTTTGAACTCCAAAATCACTATTGAAAATACCATCTGTTGCCTGTGTTGACATTCAAATTTAAACAGAAATATCACCATATTTACATCATTTAAAACCTCTGTGACAATTCAAAATATAAAGTTTCCTTAATAACCACAAGTTTCTTAAACCCAGTTTTACCAGAGATGAAATTTCTTTAACTGATTTTTATCCCTCGCCTTAAACTTTTTAGCTGACACACTAAATTGATGCTGGTCATGTGATATACTGGAATATGAATCTGCCATCCATCTTGATACATCCCAATTCAATGTGTCAGCTGAATTCATTTTCAAAAGCCCTGCAGCTCCACAGAAATTCAGCTTTTGAAAGTCACATAAAAATAATAAAAGATTGTAGGTTGGATGTTAACTTTCTAAAACACCACAAGCAATAAAAAGGACTCTCAACATGAAATGCTTCATTCCCCATCCCTCACAAGGCACATACTAACAATCAGCAATGTCTAAAATGAGGTTCAGCCATCTTGATCTCTTCAAGGTTAATATTAAGCAATAAACCTAAAATCTTTATTATAAATATATCAGATTGTATGAGGGCTCTACACCTATCTTGGAGCTGGCTTGGAACATGTTATTTAAATGTAATCAGAATCTCTCATTTTCTACTTCTAATATTTTTTCTTGCATTCTTCTAACAAAACAAAATAATTGATTGGTAAGTGTACATATAAATGTAACTCTAAATGTCAGTATTTCTTTCCCACTCAAAAAAAAAAATCAGAATAGTTTTCATTGTGTGTGGATTACATTTATATGTCAACTTAACTAGGTCAAGGTACCTAGATATTTGATCAAACATGAGTATATGCTGCAGTAAAATTTTATAGTTAAATGATATTAATATTAGAATGAATAGACTTTGAATAAAATGATTACCTTCAATAATATATGTCAAACTCCACAATCATATGCCTATGTAAATATATGATATGTCTATACCGTATAAATATATTAACTCATATGATACATGATTTTATATGTACAAATATGTAAGTTCTGTTTCTCTGGAAAACCCTGATAAACAGTTAACAGCACTAGTAAAATTTTCCTAACTTGAACTTACCGAAAGAATAAATTACACTTTCAGCAATATTATATTTCATGAATTTTTACATTTATTTTTATAATAATGTTAATAAATACCTTTTTTAAGAAAGATTGTAGAGACCATAATCTTTGCTTTGACATTTGGAAACCATTTCATCATCAAAATGATCAAAATATGATATTTAAGATTTACTCTCTAACGATGTTAATTTTTAAATTTTATAGAGAAAATTTTAACTTATAATGAAATATTCTTCTTTGGGACTGACAGAAGGAAATTGCTTATTTGAATGAAATAACTTGTTTCTTAACTGTCGGATAACATTGGGTTTGTTCTTTTAGCCTTGCCGCAGGGAACTTAGTTTACCTTAAAGCAATATCCTCTCTGTATGGACACAGGAAGACAGTTAATATTATGCTTTGTAACTTAGGAGCTGATTGACTCCAATATTATTTACTCCTAGGCAGCTGCTTTCTCAACTCAGTTGCCCTTAGTTCCTAGCACCCCCAAAGCAAGGTCACAACGAGGGACGGAATGGACCCAGGGCAAGCTGTGAGCTTCACTGGCATTGAAATGGACCAGGCCAAAGCACCACAATACTCAACTATGAATTGAGAGCATGGTCATAGACAAATGCTGTCATGATCCAAAAGTAACAATGAGACTAGGACCCTGCTGGGGTTAGGAAGACTAACCTGGCCTGAGGACTGTGGTCTGGAATACATAGTGAATGTCCTCAGGAAGAACCAAACTTTAAGTCTGATATATTTTACTGTGCTCATACAGAATGACATTGCTAGAAATATTAGAAGTAAATTTACTATAACTATTTAAGTGGATTACTAGCTGAGGAAGGAAGAAAGGGACACACCCTTGTTTGGATCCTACCCTTGAGCAGTTCTCCTAGTAATCTGGAGTAATCTCCTTAGATGAGATTTTGTTAATCTCCTGGAGAAATGGTCTTACCCCTCTTTGTTGATTTGTTAATGTTCAACCCATTGTTGTGTCACTGCCCTATGTGATTGCTATATAAACTAAGACTGTAAGTGGGAGTGGAGGCAGAGGCAAGATAGATGGGGAGAGGTAAGACAGAACAAGGAGAAGAGACAGAAGCAAGAGAGAAGACACAGAGGGAAGACAGAGAGAGGTTGGAAGAGTTCAAAGGAGAAACTGCAGAGACAGAGACAGAGATAGAGAGGCAGACAGAAGAGAGCACAGAGACACACACAGAAGCAGACAACAAGGAGGTGTCATCCCAATCTGATCCATACACAGCAGCTGGAGAGCATCGACCGCGGAGAGAGAGAGAGAGAGAGACAGAGACAGAGACAGAGACAGAGAGAGACAGAGAGAGAGACAGAGAGAGAGAGAGAGGTTGTGTGCCGCCCGAGAGCCCTCAAACAACACACACATCACATCGTACCCTCCCATGCATGCGCCTTTGTATTTTTCACACTTAACACCACATCAAATTTATCTATCTCCCACATTGCCTTTGACAGAGCTATAAGACAAAAAAATGTATAAAATGTTTTTAATTTCTTTTTGAGTTCTAGATTAATATAAATTATAAGCCACAAGTTAGTGATAGGTAAGTCTGGATTTGAATTCTAACCTGAGTACTTCATAAGTATGTTATTTAGAATAAGTTTTCGTGTGCCACAAACTCTTTAGCCCTTTTGTTTTTATTATTCATAAAAGAGTATTTCCATCCTTATGTTTTTGTTTAAATGAGATAATGCATGTCAGATCCTTAGAGTTAGGCTGCAGATACAGATCAGATGGAGTGCATTAAGTCTAGTATATATGAGACCTCAAGTGTAGTGGTCAGCACTGCCCAAGTGTCAAGCAATTTGAGAACCATACCACTGGACCAGGCACTGCCCAGTGATCCTATTAAAAATCAACTCAAGAATCTGTAAAATAAATTGCAGGAAGCATAGGTAGAACTCTCCAGTATATAGACCTCAAAGATGTCTTCAATGTTTGAATACTTTGGCAGAGATAACCAAAACAAAATTAAACAAATAAAACGACATCCAATTTTAAGTTTTTCATGAAAAAACAAACTCAGGCTTAAACAAAAAGACACTCTGTTGAATATGAAGAAATATTTGCACAAAATATATTAGGTAATATCTAAGATATATAAAGCCCTCACAAGGCCCAACAATAGCAAGAAATAATAGCCTCATAAAAAAATTGGGGAGGAGATGAACAATTTCCTGAAGAAAATATACAGTCAAGTTGTAGGCCTATGAAGATGTGTTTTTACTACCACTTATTACCAAGGATATGTAAATCAAAGCAACAATGAAATGTTATCTTGCTCCAGTGAAAATGGTATCTATCAGAGAACTTTGAACAGCCAGTATTGGTGGGGATGTAGTTATAAAAAAAGAACCTTCATTCACTAGTGGTGGGAATGTCATCTGATCCAATCTCTATGAGAACCGAATAGAGATTTCTCAAAAAAAAAATAAGAGTTTATATACTGACATATGATCCAGGGGTTCTACTTCTTAGAACTTACCTCCAAAATATTCAAACATTTGTTGGAAAAGATAGGTTCACACCTATGACCATTGTATGCCTTTAGCAGTACAATAGCCAAATATCTAGCAACAAAAGACTGACAAATTTTCCAGTCATGTGTTCTAGACCAATCTAATACCACACAGTCTTAGTAAAGTATGAAATCTTGAAGTTCACTACAATTTGGAGAGCATTGTGTTAAATTCAATATGTCATAGGGAGGGCAAGCACTAGAGGATCTCATGAACACTTAGCCTTGAATTAAAAATTCAAACTGCCAGGCAGAGGGAGGAGAGCTAGGGGATAATGAAGATGTGACACTCCAGGACAGTGCAGAAGGTCGGGAAACATTCATGGTGGTGACGTGCAGTAACTTCATGCACCAAAATTATGAATGTTATATTTCTGTGGGCCTGGAGCAATAGCACAATGGGTAGAGCGTTTGCCTTGCATGCAGTCGACCCAGGTTCAATTCCTCCATCCCTCTTGGAGAGCCCGGCAGTTACCGAGAGTATCCCACCTGCAAGGCAGAGCCTGGCAAACTACCCATGGCATAATTGATATGCCAAAAACAGTAACAACAAGTCTCACAATGGAGACGTTACTGGTGCCCACTCAAGCAAATCGATGAGCAACAGAACGACAATACTATTAAAAAATATTTCATTTAGTTTCCATATATTAGAGAAGTTCTGGTTCACACATAAAACTAATTGAAATACAATTAGGGTAGGCTCTTGCCTTGCTTATGGCAGACCTAAGTTTAATCCCTGGTATCTCATAGGGTTCCCTGAGATCCCCAGGAGTGAGCTGAGAGCACAGAGCCAGGAGTGACCCCTGAGCATTGCCACCAGCTTTGCCCCCTAGCCCCCAAAAATAGTTGAGATGAAAGACTAAATTTAATTAGGAAGTAGTCATTGTTTCAAAATATCATTGATTATACATATGTGGGCATTTTGTCTAATTGAAAATGACCTTGATGCATCCCGCAAGTGGAACTCTGTATTTTATTCCTTATCTGTGGAGCAATCTCTAACAAGAGGCCTCAAATTGATAGTGACAGAAAGTAACCAGTGCTCCTGGACTTGTAAGAACCCGAGTAACTGCTTTTTCAAATTCATTTAATAATAAAATTTTCATGAGAGGCTGGAAAAATAGTACAGTGGGTAAGATGCTTACCTTGCACATGATCGACACAAGTTCATGCCCCAGCACCCTGAGTGCAGAGCCAGGAGTAACTCCTGAGCACCACAGGTTATGGCAAAGTAAACAAACATCTCCAAGAACTTGAAAAAGAAACAGTTTCTTTATTCCTCACCCTGCAATACACTTTGTGTACTGAATTACTTCTTTATTTTTAGATTACACTTTTCTTCCTGTTTTGTATTGAAATCATGATGTTCTGCAGAAGAATGCATTTTACTTTTGATTTCGCTTTACTTTTTAATATTTAATATTTTATTTTGTTTGTTTATTTAAGCAGTGCTCTGGGCTTACTACTGGAACTGCGCTCAGAGATCACTCCTGATGGTTTCAGGGATTAAACTCTGTCAGCTGTGAGCAAAGAAAATGCTTACCCGCTGTGGTATGACTCTGGCCAATTCTTTAATATTCTATAATTGTTTGTTACTCCTTTTGTCTCATGTCAAAAGGTAAAACCAAAAACCACCTGAAAATGATTTATTATGATAAAAAAGCATAAAATATCCATTAAACAATTGCCTCCTATATAAATTAATTACATTTGAGTTGTTGTTTTTAATTCACATTTTAAATTCATGAAACCAAATTAAGTTTATATCCTTCTTGAACTGCAAGGGAAAAATAAATCTTCACCTTCTTCCCCACATAATTTTATGAAATAGAGTTGATTTATCACTGTATCACTGTCATCCTGTTGTTTATCAATTTGCTCGAGCAGGCACCAGTAACACCTCCATTGTGAGACTTGTTGCTACAGTTTTTGGCATATCGAATACTCCACAGTTTCCTTGGCAGGCTCTGCCGTGCAGGCGAGATACTCCCTATAGCTTGCCGGGCTCTCCAAGAGGGGCAGAGGAATCGAACCCAGGTCAGCCACATTGAAGGCAAACACCCTACCCGCTAGGCTATCACTCCAGCCCAGAGTTGCATTATGGACATGTTAAAAATCACATCTAAAATTATACACATACAGATGTTTTACACACACAAAAATAGTTTTAGCAATATTTTTTCTAAAAATCTGAAATATCAGATATGTTCCATCTTTATTTAATGGAACAATCTAAATATAACTAAAATTATAACTTTCCCAATTGATTACGTCACTGATCAAACCAAAGCTTTTCTGGTATCTGCTAACCTACCAGCTGTTACTGGTGGTCTCGCTGACTGGGAGTCATTATGAATGGGAAAGTAGGTTTTTTGCAAGGAAACTTTTAAATGAAGAACCACTTAAAGTCTAAAGAGGAAAAACTGTTTAATAACTCTCTAGATTTGTACTCCATTACACTAGAATTTAAGCACAGAATCTGCAGTCTTCCTAGGGTTAAAAACATAGGTTGCTTTCTGACATCAATTTCAGTCTTATTTTAAGGGATGATATTTTGACTTTCTTTTAATAAAACATGTAACCCCCCAAAATAAAGCAATTATAAACCAAAGATCATGACCTAACTTTTTAACTAAAGTTTTTACCCTTATCTTGTCCAAATAAGATGTTTATATTACAATTTACACTATAGCTCTAATACCAATTCTTACTAATTCACAATGAGATTCTCTTTACTCGTATCCATATAGAATTTAAATTTTTTTCCATATACTTATCCCCATGTTGTATAAAAGAGCAAGCAAGTGAAAACAAAAGAGAGCAAGACAGTTGAAATACACACACACACACACACACGGTACGAAGAAGGGAAGAAGGTTGGATCCAAAATTATCCTTATGAAGTATGAGGTCAGAAGAAAATTGAAAGTTTTGGTGGAGAGAGCCACCTCCCACAGTGTTCAGGAGCCAAACCAAACTCTGTCCTCAGGAGCCACTCCTGGCAGTGCTGGGTGACCATGTAGAGTGCCAGGAGTCCAACTGAAAATTTGTACAATCTCTCTAGCCCAGAAAATTTAATTTCTTTTTAATGTTTGGGCCACATCCAAGAGTGCTCAGGGGTAACTCCGGACTCTGTATTCATGAATTACTCTTGGTGGTGCTCGGGGGAGTGAAGGACCTATACAGAATGTCAGAGATCAAACCCATATCAGCCATGTCCAGGCAAAGACCCTACCCACTGGTAAAATTCTTTCTAACTTCCCTAAATTCTCTTTTCATTCCTGATATTTAACATAAGCTCTACTTTTAAATAACTCTCCTCTAAAACTTTCAAAGTGATAGCAAGTTGTAAAACATTTTAGCTTTTCAATCCCATTCACATTCAAGCCCCAGAAAATCAAGTACCTTGGAATCAGCTTAACTATGGAGGGAAAGGACTTCTACAAAGAAAACTACAAAAGAAAACTACAAAACACTACTCCAAGAAATAAAAGAGGACATGAGGAAATGGAAACATATCCCCTGCTCATAGATTAGGAGAATTAACATTGTCAAAACGGCCATACTCCCCAAAGCATTATACAGATTCAATGTGATCCTTATAAGGATACCCATGAAATTCTTCAAAGAAATGAATCAAACACTCCTGAAATTCATATGGAACAACAAACTCCCACCAATAGCTAAAGCAATTCTTGGGAAAAGGAAGATGGTAGGCATCACCTTCCCCAACTTCAGACTCTACTACAAAGTGGTAATAATTAAAACAACATGGAACTGGAACAAAGGCAGAGCTGCAGACCAATGGAACAGGGTAGAATATCCTTACAAACACCCTCAAATATATAATCACCTAATATTTGATAAGGGAGCAAGAAATGTGAAGTGGAGCAAGGAAAGCGTCTTTAACAAATAGTGCTGGCACAACTGGACAACCACATGCAAAAGAATGGACTCAGGCCTCTACCTAATACCATGCACAAACATCAGATCAAAATGGATTAAGGATCTCAACATCAGACCAGAATCCATAAGGTACATTGAAGACAAGTTCAGCAAAACCCTCCACGATATTGGAGCTAAAGATATCTTCAAAGATGACACTCCACTGACCAACCAAATGGAAACAAAGATAAACAAATGGGACTATATTAAACTAAGAAGCTTCTGCACCTCAAAAGATACAGTGACCAGAATACAAAGACAATCTATGGAATGGAAAAGGATATTCACCCAATACCCATCTGGTAAGTGGTTGATATCAAGGATATACAGGGCACTGGTTGAACTCTACAGGAAGAAAACATCCAATCCCATCAGAAAATGGGGCAATGAAATGAACAGAAACTTTCTCAAGGAAGATATCGAATGGCCAAAAGGCACATGAAAAATTGTTCTTCATCACAAATCATCAGAGAGATGCAGATCAAAACAACATCGTATTGGCATGGATGTGGGGAGAAAGGGACCCTCCTTCATTGCTGGTGGGAATGCCAACTGGTTCAGCCCTTTTGGAAACGATATAGACGCTTCTCAAAAAATTAGAAATTGAGCTCCCATTGGACCCAGCAATACTACTTCTGGGAATATATCCGGAGATGCAAAAAAGTACAGTCGAAATGACACCTGCACTTGTATGTTCATCGCAGCACTGTTTACAATAGCCAGAATCTGGAAAAAACCCAAATGCCTGAGAAGAGATGACTGGTTAAAGAAACTTGGGTACATCTACACAATGGAATACTATGCAGCTGTTAGAAAATATGGAGTCATGAAATTTGAATATAAGTGGATCAACATGGAAAGTATTGTGTTAAGTGAAATGAGTCAGAAAGAGAAAGACAGACATAGAAAGACTGCACTCATCTGTGGAATATAAAACAACAGAATGGGAGACTAACACCCAAGATAGTAGAAATAAGTACCAGGAGGTTGGTTCTACAGCTTGGAAGCCGGCCTCACATGCTGGGGGGAAAGGCAGCACAGATAGAGAAGAGAACATCAAGTAAAGTGTGGTTGGAGAACCCGCTCGGTATCGGAGATGCATGATGAAAATAAACTATAGACCGAACATGATGGCCACATAATACCTTTACTGAAACCACAATACTCAAAAGTAGAGAAAGAGAGCAAAAGAGAATGCCCTACCACAGAGGCAGGGTGGTGTGGGGTAATGGGGTGGGATGGCGCGAGTCACACTGGGATCATTGGTGGTGGAGAATGGTCACTGGCGGAGGGATGGGTACTCAATCAGCATATGATTGAAATGCAACCACAAAAGTTTGTAAGTCTATAACTGTACCTCACAGGAATCCATTAAAAATTTAATTAATTAAAAAAATTGGGGGCTGGAGCAATAGCACAGAGGGTAGGGGGTTTGCCTTGCATGCAGCCGACCCGGGTTCAATTCCCATATGGTCCCCTGAGCACTGCCAGGGTTGATTCCTGAGTGCAGAACCAGGAGTAACCCCTGTGCATCACCAGGTGTGACCCAAAAAAAAGCAAAAAACAAATTTAACTTTTAAGGTCAAAGAAGAAAGGTCAATTCTTAACACAAACCAGAGTCAACTTTCTATCGGTCTATCCCAGTTATGGAGTCGCTGATGGAATTCTTGAAATTTTGACCCCTGGCTTGTTTTAGATCAGCAGGGGTTGCTTCTCTCTTTGCTTACCTGACAACTACATGGAATCCCTGTCGGGGTGAAGTCCCAGCCATGGGGAAGCAGCACTGAGCAGAGAGGAAGGCGGCGCCCTAACACCACAGCAGAGCTGCTGTATGTGCATCCTTTCAGATATTCCTACTGGACATCTCCTTTTCATCTTCGCATCCAATCCGTGATGTGAGCATTATTACATTGATTTCGTGATCGAGGGAACCAAGGCTGAGAAAGGTGACATGACCACAAGGCATGCATAATATAATGGGGAGCTGGATTTCTATCCAGGTTTTCAAGTCTCTAGGTAAAGGAGTCAGTACTTTATTCTCCAGTGTGGGGAAGCGACTCACTGAAGTGACGGTGAAAGGTCAGATAGGATCAAGCTTACAGTAGCTGCCATTTCTCCTTCCTGTAGACCACAAATTCTCAGCACAGTGTTCACAGACACAGAATGCACACTAGAATATCCTCACACACCCAGGAGCCTAAAGCAAGTAAGACGCCCCAGAGACAGTGACCTGGTTTGGGGATGATTATTTGTTTCATGTGCCCAAGGGAAATGGAGTAGTCATGATGAACCATGCCCACAAACCACCACTGGAGAAAAATGCAAAAAGCTAAAACAATTTGTGCTTGTGAGTAATCCAGATGCCAGATGGGACAATTACTGACCTTTTCCGGAGCCAGAGTGTGGAGCTGTATGCATCTGTGTTTCACCTTAGAAAATCACAATGAGAATTAATAACAGCTTTCTTGACAGTAGGAGGGGTGAAGGGACTTTGATTTTTCAGCAGGGAGTTGGCAGCCCACATTGCCATTTCCAAGTCTTTCATGCATTATGCAAGTGACACAATATTTCAGAGTTAGGAAAGCTGGTTTTGCAGGTGAAGTAATGCAGAGAAAGCTCTTCCTTTCCCAGCTAGTATGCTTCTAGGTGCACTCAAATCCCGTGGGTATGTTGTTTTCTCCTTTTCACGAGTGACCACAGACTTGAGAGCATAATAAAGGAGACCGCTTCATATCTGGTTCATCTCACCGGTGAGAACCAATAAGATTCATTTCTAGTTCAAACTTGAGCCTTGATTTACCTTCTAAATTCTATCACGTAGTTTTTTTTTTAAGAATTCTTCCAGGGGGCTGGAGCAATAGCACAGCGGGTAGGGCGTTTGCTTTGCATGCGGCTGACCCAGGTTCGATTCCCAACATCCCATATGGTCCCCTGAGCACCGCCAGGAGTAATTCCTGAGTGCACAGCCATGAGTAGCCCCTGTGCATCGCCAGATGTGACTCAAAAAGAAAAAAAAAAAGAATTCTGCCAGGTTTCCTAGAGAGTGCAGATCTAGATAGGTTCTGGAAATTCCCAGGGACTGTCTCAAGTAATTACAGACACAAAATTCAGTGCAACCCTATTATCAGCCCTCTCAAATTATTATTATTATTTTTTTTTTGCTTTTTGGGTCACACCTGGCAATGCACAGGGGTTACTCCTGGCTCTGCACTCAGGAATTACCCCTGGCTGTGCTCAGGGGACCATATGGGATGCTGGGATTTGAACCCGGGTCGGCCACGTGCAAGGCAAATGCCCTACCCGCTGTGCTATCTCTCCAGCCCCTCAAATTATTTTTTTAGCTTAATCTTAAAAAATAGACTCTAATGTGGGGTCACTAGTACACCTTGCTGCCTCTTTTTTTTCTTTTTGGGTCACACCTGACAATGCACTAGGTGTTATTCCTGGCTCTGCACTCAGGAATTACTCCTGGCGGTGCTTGGGGGACCATATGGGATGCTGGGAGGGTCAGCCGCATGCAAGGCAAACGCCCTACCCGCTGTGTTATCACTCCAGTCCCACACCTTCCTGTCTTGTGATTATAAGCTGTGGTGTCTTAATTTATCTTCAAATATCAGTATAATTAATATCAAAAAATTTATCTTCAAGCAACAGCCTTGATCTTCTTTAATTTGTTTATTGGGTATAATGCTAATTTTATACCATCCCATTGTCTACTCTGATTGGATACATTTTTGGTGGGTGAGATTTAAGCTGACCACCTAAATTCACCGAGTGCTCTACCCTTTCTTTCCCACTGTATCAGTTATATGTGTTTCCCTTAGTATACTTTAGAAAATTATTACCAGGTATCATTATGTTTTGGCCAGTGTAGCAGAAACTAACAGTGAGGATGATGCTGATATGATTAATCAGATTAATTGTTGGTTTTTAGTTCTAATTTAGTACGCTAAATTGGGCTATTTATAAATTATAAATTATTTATAAAACTGTGTGTATGTGTACTAAACTCATTGTTAAGCATGAATTTTAGCCAATAAATTCCAAAAATGTAGTACTGTAATACTGAAATACTGTATGCATTCTTCTGCAGCCATGACCATAAGGGACAGGATGTTGGCATGCGTTGCTCTTTTATAAAATGTGATAGCAATTAAACATATCCTATGAGGTCATGTGTGTATCTAGTTTGAATTTAGGTATTTGCTATTTGTAGCTTTTCAGTTTTCAAATGGGAGAGATTATTCTAGCATGTGTTAAAGTGATGGTTTTGACTGACAATTGGGTCAAGTAAATGATATATTTATTTGATTTTTGTTGAACTTTTATGCAATTTTTCTTCAAAAGAAACTAATGGAAGGATGTTTTGTATTTTCCACATTAACTAGATATCATTTATTTTGGATTGAAATACCTTTAACTAGAGAAATGTGGGGAAAGAAAATTGGCAGCAAGGGCCATCTGTGGCAGAGCCTTATCTTGCAGGCATGAGGCCACAAGTTTTGTCCTTGGCACCTATCAAGTGTTATTCAGTTGTACTGACATCTGTGACTCTTGGTCCCATAGTCCATCTCTGGCACAACACCACAAATAATGTACTTCCTTCCTGCACAATAACAACAAAAGAAAGGAAAGAGGGGGCAGATTTTGGCAATATGGATTATACTTTTTAAATCAAAGATCATTGCAATCATTTATTGTAGGGCATTTGCCTTGCACGCGGCCAACCCAGGTTCGATTCCTCCACCCCTCTCAGACAGCCTGGCAAGCTACTAAGAGTATCCCGCCCACACGGCAGAGCCTGGCAAGCTCCCCATGACATGTTTGATATGCCAATAACAGTAACAACAAGTCTCACAGTGGAGATGTTACTGGTGCCCGCTAGAGCAAATCAATGAGCAACGGGATGACAGTGCTACAGTGACAGTGCTACAATGCTAATTTTGAAATTATTGTGATTATTATAAAATTAATATATATGTGATTATTACAAAAGCAATATATATACATATAAATATAAAGTGTTTTGTTCATTACCTAGCGCATGATAGGTGTTTAACAGTAAATATACAGGCCAAATAGAAATATGTGTCTATCACCAAAAAAAAAAGAAAGATAAATCTATCTTATATGTGAAGAAAACAAGTAGAGGAATAGCAAATGCCCAAGTGCGCAGAAACTGAGAACTTTTCTCGGTAACAAGCTAATTATGTGCAAGGGGCTGTAGAGGGGTGGGGAGGACCGAAGACTATGATCGTGGGAGGGAGGAGAATGTGGTGTTGGCGTAGTCCATGTAGGAAACCCTACTAATAAAAGTTTGTAAACCATGCTGCCCTCAACTTTTTTTAAGTAACACTGGACCACTGTTGTAACACTGTCTTCCTGTTGTTCATCGATTTGCTTGAACAGGCACCAGTAATGTCTCCATTGTGAGATTTGTTACTGTTTTTAGCATGTCGAATATGCCACGGGTAGCATGCCAGGCTCTGCTGTGCGGGAGAGATACTCTTGTTCGCTTGCCAGGCTCTCCGAGAGGGAAGGAGGAATCGAATCTGGGTCGGTCTTGGGCAAGGCAAACGCTCTACTCACTGTGCTATTACTCCAATCCTTATTTTAAAATAACATTTAATAATTGAGAAAATATTTTAATTTCTAAAAATAAATAAGGGCCTAGTCAGCGAGCTAGCTCCAAGGACTCAAGAGTCTGACTTGTAGAAGCAGATCATGTTGCTCTGTCCAAGCACCTCCTGCCTCCTCTGGGGTGTGGTTCTAGTTCTCCATCCACCTCTTCCTTCCTCATGGGTCTAAACAGCACTGTCTAGCTGGGCCCTCCCATGGAACTCTCAAGTCTAGAGTGGACAGAGTTTAAAAAATTAAGACACGGGATGCCCCCTCCCCCACCTGGCACCTTCGGCCACTGCACCGACCGGCCCTGACCCCTTCCTATTCTCCAGGTAGTTAGGATTTCCCTCGGAGACCCTGCCCATTGTGGAGAAGCCCTTCCCCCGCCCCCTGCCTGACACCTTTCGGCCACCATACCTACCGACCCTGACCCCTCCCTAATCTCCAGGTTAGGGGCGTGTCCTCACCTTAGAAGGCATGGTCTCAAAGTGGGCGTGGCCTTTTTCATGGAGCGCAGTTCTTTTTTCCCATTCCATGCATTGTTCTTTGGCCACACAATCGATAGAATCCACTCCTCTGAAGAATACCCTGGTCACTATGTGTTAATAGTCAACTAACCTAGCCTATCTTAATTTCACAAAAACTGTCAATGAACACATCAAGCTGCACATAAAAGTACTTAGTAAAAAGAGCATAGCCCCACGTCTTCAGTTGAGACCCCTCCCAAGCTAAGGAGAGAGCCTAGTAGTAAAGCCCATGGCAGCATGAAGAAACAGCGAAAATCCCTACCACGAGGAGAGATCGAAGAAAGGATCTCAGTAACCTCAGCAGCGACTTCCCAGAAATACAACCTCCTCTTGGATAAAGAATTCAGAGACGAAATCGTGAAGATGGTTCATGAACTCAAAGTAACTATGGAACAAACATCCAATAAATTAAGGGAGGATATGGATGCAGCATTGGAATGGTCCACCAAGATAATCCAGGAAGAAATGAGAGCAGAAATTTCAAAGCTACGAGCAGAAGTGACACAATTAAAAGAATCTGTAGATGAAATAAAAAACTCGGTATGAGCCCTCAATAGTAGAATGACTACAGCCAAAGACAGAATCAGTGAGCTTGAAGATGAGCTGCACAAAGCATATAGGCAACAACAAATAATGGAAAAAGATCTCAAAATGGCTCTAGAGCGAATTAGAGTCCTAGGGTATGACCTCAAGAGAAATAACATAAGAATCATTTGAGTACCAGAACCACAGGGAACCAATTCCAATGAAAAAAAAACACAATTAAAGACATCATTTCTAAGAAATTCCCAGAGCTAGAGAATGCAGACATCCAGATCCAAGGAGTCCGAAGGGTACCAGCTAAAAGGGACCCAAATAAAAAATCCCCAAGGAATACTATAGTCAGAATGATGGATGCCATGGATAGAGACACAATACTGCAAGCAGCAAGATCAAAGAAGGAGATCATATACAAAGGAGAACCCCTTAGATTCACAGCAGACCTATCAGAAGAAACCCTCCAAGCTCCAATGGTGGGATATAGTGAAAAAACTAAATGAAATGAATGCCTCACCAAGAATACTTTACCCGGCTAAACTCTCAGTTAAACTTGAAGGAACCATACACTATTTCATGGAGAAGCAACACCTCAGGAACTTCATAGACTCAAGATCAAATTTTAAAGAAGGACTCAAAGGGCTACTATAAGACAAGGAAAAAACTTACAAGAACAAACCCTACAGAAAAACAGCACAAAATCCCATGACAATAATTTCTCTTAATGTTAACGGTCTAAATGCACCAATCAAGAGGCACAGAGTTGCAAGATGGATTCGGAAACTAAACGCAACTTTCTGCTGCCTACAAGAAACACATCTGAATAGTCAGAACAAACACAGACTCAAAATCAAAGCATGGAAAACAATCCTGCAAGCAAACAGCTCCCTCAAAAAAGCGGGGGTGGCCATACTATAATCCAACAACATAGATTTCAGGCTGAAAAAGATCAGAAGGGACAGTGAAGGTCATTTTCTATTCTTCAAGGGATATGTACAACAGGAAGAAATCACACTCTTAAACGAATACGCACCTAATAAACGATCAGCTAAATACTTAAAAGAACTCCTAACAGAATTTAAGGAGGACATAAATGCACCACGATAGTAGTTGGAGACTTCAACACTGCCTTATCCCCTCCGGATAGATTGACAAGAACAACACTCAGCAAGGAAACAATGGCTCTGAAGGAAGAAATGGAGGAGACAGGTCTAATAGACCTATACAGGGCTATACACCCCAAAAAGAAAGAATACACTTTCTTTTCCAGCGCACATGGAACGTTTTCCAAAATAGACCACGTTCTGGGTCACAAATTATACCTTAGTAGAAATGGGAAGATAGAAATTGTAGCAACTATCCCTTCAGACCATGATGCACGAAGATGGAAGTTAATCACACACAGATGTGGAGAACCAAATCAAACACTTGGAAATTAAACAACTCACTATTAAACATTGAGTGGGTCACGAAGGAAATCAAGGAAGAAATAAAAAAAATACCATGAAACAAATGAGAATGAAGACACAAGCTACCAGAACATATGGGACACAGCTAAAGCTGTGTTAAGGGGAAAATTTATAGCTCTGCATGCTTTCCTCAGAAAGGAAGAAAGGGCCTATATAGATAGCCTGACTTCGCAAGCTCAAGATCTTAGAAGAGGACCAGCAAAAGGAACCCAAACCAGATCGAAGGAAAGAAATAATAAAACTTAGAGCAGAAATTAATGATATGGAAACTCGAAAAACAATCCGAAAGATCAATGAAACAAAGAGCTGGTTCTTCGAGAAAATAAATAAGATTGATAAACCGCTAGCAAGACTCACAAAGAAAGAGAGAAAACCCTAATAAACCGAATCAGGAATGAAAAAGGAGACATCACAACAGAAACCAAGGAGATTCAAAAGATCATCAGAGATTACTTTGAAAGTCTGTATGCCACAAAACAAGAGAACCTAAAAGAAATGGACGAATTCCTTGATTCCTACAATCTCCCAAGACTGAACCAAGAAGATTTGAAATACATTAATAGGCCCATAAATATCAAGGAAATCAAAACTGTAATCAAAAGTCTCCCCAAAAACAACAGCCCAGGTCGAGACGGATTCACTGGTGAATTCTTCCAAACATTTAAAGAAGACTTGTTGCCAGTTCTACTCAAGCTTTTCCAGGAAATTGAAAAGACAAGAACCCTTCTGAACAGTTTCTATGAGGCGCACATATCTCCCCAATACCAAAAGCAAACAAAGACACCACTAACAAACAAAACTATAGACCAATATCCCTGATGATGCGAAGATCCTCAACAAAATACTAGCAAATAGAATCCAACAACTCATCAAAAAGATCATACACCATGGCCAAGTGGGATTCATCCTGGGGATGCAAGGATGGTTTAACATTCGGAAATCATTCAACATAATCCATCATATCAACAAAATTAAGGATAAAAACCATATGATCATATGAATAGATGCAGAGAAAGCATTTGACAAGATCCAACATTCTTCATGATAAAAACTCTCACCAAAATGGGTTTTGGAGGAACTTTCCTCAAGATAGTCAAAGCCATCTACCACGAACCTATGGCAAGCATTATCATCAATGGGGAAAAACTAAAGGCCTTTCCTCTAAGATCAGGCACAAGACAAGGATGCCCACTCTCACCACTTCTCTTTAATATAGTACTGGAAGTACTAGCAATAGCCATTAGAAAAGAAAAAGATATTAAGGGCATCCAGATAAGAAAGGAAGAAATCAAGCTCTCACTATTCACAGACGATATGATACTATATCTAGAGAAGCCTCAAAGCTCTAGTAAAAAACACTTAGAAACAATTGACCTGTACAGTAAAGTCGCAGGCTATAAAATCAATACCCAAAAATCCATGGCCTTCCTATATGCAAACAATGAGACAGAGAAAAGGTACATGAAAAAGCAATCCCATTCACAATCGTGTCCCCGAAAATCAAATACATTGGAATCAGCTTAACTAAAGAAGTAAAGGACCTCTACAAAGAAAACTATAAAACGCTACTCCATGAAATTAAAGAGGACATGAGGAAATGGAAACATATCCCCTGTCCATGGATAGGGAGAATCAACATTGTCAAAATGGCACTACTCCCCAAGGCATTATACAGATTCAACGTGATCCCTATAAGGATACCCATGACATTCTTCAAAGAAATGGATCAAGCAATCCTGAAATTCATGTGGAACAAAAAACGTTCACAGATAGCTAAAACAATTCTTGGGAAAAAGATGATGGGAGGCATCACCCTCCCTAACCTTAAGTTTTAGTACAAAGCGGTAACAATTAAAACAGCATGGTACTGGAACAAAGGCAGAGCGGCAGACCAATGGAATAGAGCGAAATATCCCTACACACAACTCCAAATGTATGATCACCTAATCTTTGATAAGGGGGCAAGAAATGTGAAGTGGTGCAAGGAAAGTCTCTTCAACAAATGGTGCTGGCATAACTAGACAACCGCATGCAAAAGAATGGAATTAGACCTTGACCTGACACCATGCAAAAAATCAGATCAAAATGGATTAAAGATCTCAACATCAGACCACAGTCCATAAGGTTCCTCGAAGACAAGGTCAGCAAAACCCTTCACGATATTGAAGCTAAAGGTATCTTCAAAGATGACACAGAACTAAGCAATCATGTAGAAACAGAGATAAACAAATGGGACTATATTAAACTAAAAAGCTTCTGAACAGCAAAAGACACAATGACTAGAATACAAAGACTATCCACAGAATTGGAAAGGATATTTACGCAATACCCATCAGATAGGGGCTTGATATCAATGGTATATAAAGCACTGGCTGAACTCTACAAGAAGAAAACATCCAATCCTATCCAAAAATGGGGCGAAGAAATGAACAGAAACTTTTCCAAGGAAGAGATACGAATGGCCAAAAGGCACATGAAAAAATGCTCTGCATCACTAATAATCAGGGAGATGCAAATCAAAACCACCATGAGATACCACCTCACACCACAGAGAACGGCACACATCCAAAAGAACAAAAGCAATGGCTGTTGGAGAGGATGTGGAGAGAAGGGAACCCTTCTCCACTGCTGGTGGGAATGCCGACTGGTCCAGCCCCTTTCGAAAACAATATGGACGCTTCTCAAAAAATTAGAAATTGAGTTTCCATCTGATCCAACAATACCACTTCTAGGGATATATCCTGGAGAAACAAAAAAGTGTAGTCGAAATGACATCTGCACTTATATGTTTATCGCAGCACTGTTTACAATAGCCAGAATCTGGAAAAAACCCGAGTGCCCGAGAACAGATGACTGGTTAAAGAAACGTTGGTACATCTATACAATGGAATACTATGCAGCAGTTAGAAAGGATGAAGTCATGAACTTTGTATATAAATGGATCAACATGGAAAGTATCGTGCTAAGTGAAATGAGCCAGAAAGAGAGGGACAGACATAGAAAGATTGCACTCATCTGTGGAATATAGAACAACAGAGTAGGAGACTAATACCCAAGAATAGTAGTATATAATACAAGGAGGTTGGCTCCATAGCTTGGAAGCTGGCCTCACACACTGGGGGAAAGTCATCCCAGATAGAGAGGGGAACACCAAGTAATATGTGATTGGAGATCCTGCGGGGAAAGGGAGATGCGTGCTGAAAGTAGACTAGAAACTGAACAGGATTACCACTCAATACGCTTATTTGGAACCACAACACCCAAAAGGAAAGATAGATATCAAATTGGAATGCCCCGCTACAGAGACAGGGTGGGGTGGGGGGATGGGACTGGGGGGGTGGGAGGGATACTGGGTTCATGGGTGGTGGAGAATGGACACTGGTGGAGGGATGGGCTCTTAAACATTGCATGAGGGAAAAACAAGCACAAAAATGTGTGAATCTGTAACTGTACCCTCACTGTGACTCACTAATTAAAAAGTAAATAAATAAGTGGGAAAAAATTAAGACACAATTGAATCCTTTAATTTTTACAGTTTTTCTGATAAAAACCTCCATCAACTATAGAAATATTGAATTTAACTATCTGTGGTAGCTATATAATACTATATTACTAGTCCAGTTTATATGTCTTTAAGTGGTTCTGTCCCCCGCCCTGACTCCAGATTAGCTCTTTTAATTGAACTTGTTAATGCTATTGACGGAGGAACAAAATAGAAACCAATCAGGAAGGGAAGGCACGCTCTCATCACATTCTTCTTTATAATTTAAAGTATTCAAATACCTTGTATGGGCCATTCAGAGCAATGTCAGATTGATTTCCCAAAGGGTGGAATTCAATATTATAACACATCACACATGTGGAATACCACTTCATATACTAGAAAAAGAGATGAAATCTGGAATGTATTCCTTGTTTAAAGTTAATTAAAGTGGCACTGAAATCGCCCATAAAACACTGTCATTGACCAACTAATTCTACCGTGGCAAGATGTTGATTTCTCTTCCTTTTGGTTCATATATTTTTCAAAGAGATTTCTCTCCTTGACTTAAGAGACAAAACAGTAGAAGTACTCAAACAAGAGTGTCCTTATGTGTGCGAAAAATTGTCAGGGTTACTTAAAAGTAGAGATTTCAAGTGCTTTCTCCTGGTCTTTTTCATAGAGCCTGCTTCAGGATATAGTAAAAGAGAACAAAACTCTCATTTTCCAGCATTGTCCCTTTACATTTCAGTAGGTCTTGACTTCTAGATGCTCATATATCATAAAAAAAGCTCATTCTCAATAATTTTAAGGCTGTCTAGGAGAAAACTAGATGCAAATTAACATTTATGGAAAACAAATGTAAGATCTAGATTTTTTATTCTTAATTTCAATGCTTCAATGATGATATTTAATAGATTGCACATTTCTGCAGGTGTTTTTTTAACAGCTACATAAATGCCCATTCTTGTTTTCTGACCTATTTATGTAATCACATATTCATCTTTGTTTAATAAATATCAACCAGTGTCCATGGTACTACAGTCTGATTCTTCTGTTTCAAATTTTTTCACACTAGGAGCATTCTCTGAATTCAACCAACACATCTATCCCTATGAACTAACACTTCTGTTTTCTCACTATAGCTCACATTTAGAATGTATATGTTATATATCTGAAATTATGCAATGTGTTTTGTTTGCATACAAATGTGATGTCAAATATATTGCACTGATGATACATATTCCTAGACATTGATGGCTAATAATATACCCAATTTTCCGAAAGTTTCTGCTTTCAAATGCCCAGTGATTTCTTTCTTTATTCTAGCTCACCATGGTTTTGTTGTTATATTTTATAGTTGTTCATTCATTTCAATGCTTTTAAGAGATTGAAATTCACAACTGTATTTTAACTTTTCTTTTATATTTTATGATATACTTCAGGCTTTTATTGGACTAAGAAGCATAAACCACTTACTCACAAAAGTACATGAGATCAAAGTAATATAACACAGAAGTATATACTTAAGAATTTAGAAAGAGTATAATATCACCAAAACATCATTTCAATTTATATATGCTTCAAAGCCAAAAGAACCTACCTTTGCTTCTTCAAACCATTAGCGACCACTCCTTTCAAAGTCATGGAACATAGTGCATCATTTATTTGCTAATTATTACTCTCTTGTCCGAACGTGTGGAGAGGGGCCTTGAGCATGACTGTGGCTAGGTTCAGGTGGTCTTTGGCCGCCGGGAGCTCTGCTCGGGGCGGGGAGAAAAGCTGGAGCCCATCCCCTCCAAAGGGCCCCGGGGAAGACAGCCAGGGGTGTGGGCAAGAGACTCTCCCATGAAGGTACCGGCAGAGGAACCCAGGTGTGTGTAATCCCATCAATGGCCAACATCCAGAGACTTAAAAGCAAGTTCCCAGAATAGAGCGATGCAGAGAGTCTCTTGCCCGCATGCCTGGCTGTCTTCCCCGAGGCCCCTCAGAGGGGTGGGCTCCAGCTACCCTCCCTGCCCTGAGCAGAGCTCCCGGCGGCCAAAGAGCACTGGAATCTAGCTACAGCCATGCTCAATGCCCCTCTCCACATGTTCGGACAGGCCTCACGCATGAAGGTACTGGCAGAGGAACCCATCAATGGCCAACATCCAGAGACTTAAAAGCAAGCTCCCAGAATCAATATCTTATAACCTACTTCTCCCTCTGGGAGAAACTAGCAAGCTTCTGAGAGTCTCCTGCCCACATGGGACAGCCTTGCAAGCTTCCCATGGTGTATTCATATGCTAAAGCCAGTAACAAGCTGGATCTCATTCCCCTGACCCTGAAAGTGCCTCCAATCTCCAATGCGGCATTGGCATCCTTGGGAAGGCTGAGTGAAGAGAGGCTTCTGAAATCTCAGGGATAGGATGAATGGAGAGGTTACTGAGCCCGCTCGAGAAATCTACGATCAATGGGATTTTGTGATTTGTGTGTATTACTCTCTTGCTTTTTGTACAAGATATTATTATCTTTATTCTATTATTTGTCTGTCATTTAATTTTAATATGCCTATGTCCTTGCTAATTAAAAAATCTCTAAGCAGTAGGGACAGAGTGATAGTACAGCATTTGCCGTGATTTGAAAGGTGATCACTTTGAAGAAACAAGTGTATGTTATTTTGGTTTTGAAGCATACATAAATTGAAATGATGCTATGGTGATATTATACTGTTTCTTAGTTCTTAAGTATATACTCATGTGGTATCTGAGTTCAATCTGCAGCATCCCATGTGTCCCCACCCCTTAAAAGACAAACAAAACTATCTTTAAGGAGGGAGAAATGGAGACATAGTATAGTAAGTAGGGTGCTCACCATGCACGCTGCTGACCCTGGTTTGATCCCCAGCATCCCAAGTGGTCCCCTGAGAACAGGAGTAATTACTGATCAGTGAGCCAGCAGTAATCCCTGAGCATCACCAGGTGTGGCCTCCCAAACAAAACAAAATAATAGAATTTTTATTCAATTCTTGTTTGTGTATCTGTGTCTCCTTTTGGTATGAGGGTGATATTTGCCTCACAGAAACTGTTTGGAAGTGTTTCTGTTTCTTCAGTTTCCTGGAAAAGCTCAAAAAGGATTGGGAGTAGGTCCTCTTTAAAGGTTTGGAAGAATTCACAGTGAATTCATCTAGGCCAGGGCTTTTGTTTTGAGGAGATCTTTAATTATCATTTCAATTTCCTTGATATGATAGGTTTGTTGAGGTATTCCAAATCTCAGTTCAGCCTTGAGAGGTGATGGAATCCAAGAATGTATCCATTTCTTTGAGGTTCTCTTGACTTGTACCATAAAAAAAAAATTACTTGTCCTCCAAGTAATCTCTGATGATCCTTTGAATTTCTGTGGTCTCTGTTATGAAGGCCCCCTTCTATTTCTGATTCTATTTATAAGGGTGTTCTCGCATCCCCTCTCTCTTTCTCTCTCTCTCTCTCTCTCTCCCTTTTTGAGTCTTGCTAGTGGTTTATCAATCATGATTTTCATGATGAACACAGATGCAAAGATCTTCAACAAAATACCAGCAAATAGAATCCAATAACTCATCAAAAATATCATACATCATCATCCTTGCTGCGCCCAGCCCTCCGCCTCAACCCCGGTCCACCACCCAAATGGAGGCACCTGCCTGAATCATCTTCCCAGGAACCACCCTCCCCGGCCTGCCATTGTCCCTAGAGTGCCGAACCCATCCACTCCTCCAACAGGTGTGTAGACCACTAGCAACACCTTCCTGCATCTACCCATCACGGCATACCTTAAAAAGCTTTAACCATAAAACCATGCAAAGAGTCCGCATGAACAAGTTGCTGTGCCTACATCCCACATATTAGGCACTAGTTAACCCAGGCCTCACATTTCTTTACCTATAAAGCCTCGGTAACACATGAAAGGTAGACCCACTACAGAGGCAAAACTATACAACAGCATGGGAAAACACTTCAAAACGCAAAGGTCACAATGGTAAAGCAACATAGAAACCCGCCAGGCTTCATGATTGAAATTGCTAGTCCAGATGAATCGAACAGTAAAAATAAACTCTATAACCTCTCAGATAATAAATTTTAAATTTATTTAAAATTTAAAATTTAAAATGGAGTTTTTAATGATGTATAAGGAGCTCAAAGAAGCAATGGAACCCACTGCTAATAAAATATAATATGAGAGTAGAAGTGAGGAAAATGCAGACAAAAATACAAGCAGAAATGACAAACCTAAAAATCTTGGTAAATAAAATGAAAAACTCAGTGGTAGGCCTCAGCAACAGAGTAACAGCTATTGAGGACAGAATCAGTGAGCTCCAAAACGAGGTGCAGAGAATATCCAGACAACAGCAGAAAATGGAAAAGAGCCTCAAAATAAACCAACAGATGTCAAGAGAGAATTGGGATGAAGCCACTAGGAATAACATAATAATTGTTGGAGTGTCAGAAGAGCAGGGAGAAAACCCTGAAAAAGAAGAAACTGTCAAAGGCATCATTGCTATGATGTTCCCTGAGCTGAAGAGCACATGCATCCTGATTCAGAAGTCCCAAGGGGTACCAGCTACAAGAAATCCAAATAAAAATATTCCAAGATACATCCTGATCAGAATAACAAAAACCATAGACAGAGAGAAAATTGTGAAAGCAGCAAGATCAAAGAATAAATTGTCTATAAAGGAGCATCCTTAAGATTTACAGCTGACTTATCTGATGAAACCCTCAGGGCTTGAAGACAGTGGTGGGATATAGTGAAGAAACACAATGAAATAAATGCCTCACCAAAAATACTTTACCCAGCTAGACTCTCAGTCTTATCAGAAGGAACAACACACAGTTTCACAAACAACAACTCAGGAACTTCATAGACTCAAAACCATGGTGGCAAGAACAACTAAACAGGATACTTCAAGATGAGACAAGCCTTTCAAATATGCCAAACTTTGGCAGAAATATGGGACAAACCCCCATAATAATAATCTCTCTCAATAAATGAGCTAAAATCACCAATTAAAAGAAACAGAGTGGCAGGATTGATCAGAAAGTTGAACCCAACATTCTGCTGCCTGCAAGAAACATTTGAACAGACAGAGTTAACACAGATTCAAAATCAAAGGCTGGAAAACAATTCTACAGGCAAAAACCTCCCTCATAAAAGCTGGGGTGTGGACTGGAGCAATAGCACAGGGGGTACAGCATTTGCCTTGCACATGGCCGACCCAGGTTCAATTCCCAGCATCCCATATGGTTCCCTGGGCACTACCAGGGGAAATTCCAAAGTGAAGAGCCGGGAATGACCCCTGTGCATCACCAGGTGTGACCCAAGAGGAACAAGAAAAAAATCTCTGGGGTGGCCATTCTGGTATAAGACCACATTGGTTTCAGACTGAAGAAGGTCACAAGGAATAGTGAAGGTCATTTCTTGTTGATGAAGTGATCTGTACAACAAAAAGAACTTACACTCTTAAATGTATATGCACCTAATGAGGGACCAACAAAATACTAAAAACACCTACTCATAGATTTGAAGAAAAACATTGATAACAACAAAATACTAGTGGGAGATTTCAACACTGCTTTATCACCTCTCCATGGATCAAGCAGACTCAGCTTAGCTTAGCAAGGACATAGTTTATCTGAGGGAAGCAATGGAAGGAATTGGTCTTGGTATGTGTAAAAAATAACTAAAGCACGTGCACACGGGTGATGTGATGTGTGTTGTGTTGTTTGATGACTCTCAGGGCGGGGCTGTCTTGCTGCTCTCATTCGGTACTCTCCAGCCGCTGTATATGGACCAGATTGGGTTGGCTCCTCCTTGTGCTCTGCTTCTGTGTGTGCCACTGTGCTTTCTTCTGTCTGTCTCTCTATCTCTGCCTCTGTCTCTGTAGTCTCTCCTCTGGTCTTTTCCGACCTCTCTCTCTCTCTCTCTCTCCCTCTCTTTGCTTCTGTGTCTTTTCTCTTGCTTCTGTGTCTTCTCTCTTCGCTTCTGTGTCTTCTCCTGTGTCTTCTGTCTTGCCTCTGTGTCTTCTCTCTGCTTCTGTCTCTTCTCCTTGATTCTGTCTTACTCTGCCTCTTCTCCCTCACTTCTGTGTCTTCTCTTCTGGTACAGTCTTAGTTCATATAGCAATCACATAGGGCGGTGACACAAAAGTGGTTTGAACATTAACAAATCAACAAAGAGGGGTAAGACCATTTCTCCAGGAGATTAACAAAATCTCATCTAAGGAGATTACTCCAGGTTACTAGGAGAACTGCTCAAGGGCGGGATCCAAACAATGGTGTGTCCCTTTCTTCCTTCCTCAGCTAGTAATCCACTTAAATAGTTATAGTAAATTTACTTCTAATATTTCTAGCAATGTCATTCTGTATGAGCACAGTAAGAGATATATCAGACTTAAAGTTTGGTTCTTCCTGAGGACATTCACTACATATTCCAGACCACAGTCCTCAGGCCAGGTTAGTCTTCCTAACCCCAGCAGGGTCCTAGTCTCATTGTTACTTTTGGATCATGACAGCATTTGTCTATGACCATGCTCTCAACTTATAGTTGAGTATTGTGGTGCTTTGCTCATTTCAATGCCAGTGAAGCTCACAGCTTGCCCTGGGTCCATTCCGTCCCTCATTGAGACCTTGCTTTTGGGGTGCTAGGAACTAAGGGCAACTGAGTTGAGAAAGCAGCTACTTAGGAGTAAATAATATTGGAGTCAATCAGCTCCTAAGTTACAAAGCATATTAACTGTCTTCCTGTGTCCATACAGAGAGGATATTGCTTTAAGGTAAATTAAGTTCCCTGCAGCAAGACTAAAAGGACAAACCCAATGTTATCCTACAGGTAGATATATATGAATATTTCATCCTGAAAAAGCTGAATACACATTCTTCTCAAGTGTGCATGGGACATTCCCCAAGAGAGACCACATGCTGTGTCACAAAACATACCTCCATAAAATTAAGAAGTGATTGTATCAATGATTTCTTCAGACCATGATGTGCTGAAAATGGAAGTGAATCACACACTTAAATAGAAAATCAAATCACTCACCTAGAAATTAAACAGCTCACTACTGAGCAATGAGTGGCTTAGAAAAGAAATCAAAGAGAAAATCAAAAGATTCCTGGAAACAAACAAAAATGAAGACACGAGTTACCAGAACTTATGGAACACAGCAAAAGCTGTGTTAATAGGAAAGTTTATGCCTCTGCAAGAATTCCTCAGGAAGAAAGAGCGAACTCAAATTAGTAACCTAACCTCAGAGTGTAAGATCTTGGAGAAAGACCAACAAAAGTAACCCAACCCAGGCAGGAGAAAGAAAATAAAAAGAGTTAGAGCTTAAATTAATGAGATGGAAGCCCCCAAAACAATCTGAAATATCAATGAAACCAAGAGCTGGTTTTTCAAGAAAATAAACAAGATAAATAAATGTCTAGCATGAAGAAACGGAGAGACAAAACACTAATAAACCGAATCAGAAATGAAAGGGGAGGCATCACAACAGAAGCTACAGAAATTCAAAAGATCCTCAGAGATTACTTTGAAAATCTTTTTGCTATGAAACAAGAAAATCTTAAGGAAGTGGATAAGCTCCTGGATTCTTATAGCCTCCCAAGGCTGAACCAAAAGACCCAGAGTACCTGAACAGATCTATCACTGTCAAGGAAATTGAAACAGTAATAAAAATTTCCCCCTCAAAAAAAAGTCCTGGCCCAGTTGGATTCACTAGTGAATTCTTCCAAATCTTTAAAGAGGACTTACTCCCAGTTCCTTTTAAGTTTTTTCAGAAAATTGAAGAATCAGAATCACTTCCAAAGAGTTTCTATGAAGCACATATCACCCTGATACTGAAAGCAGACAGAGATACCACAAAGAAATACAATTGCAGGCTGATATCTGATGAACACAGGTGCAAATATTCTCAACAAAATCCTAGCAAAATGAATCCAGCGACTCATCAAAAAGATCGTACAACATGACCAAGTAGGATTCATCCTGAGGATGCAAGGATGGTTTAACATTCACAAGCGAATCAACATAGTCCATCATATCAATAAAAGAAAAGATAAAAGCCATATTATCCTATCAATAGATGCAGAGAAAGCATTTGACAAGATCCAGCACCCATTTATGATAAGAATTCTCAGCAAAATATGCATCAAAGGAACTTTCCTCAATATAGTCAAAGCCATCTGCCACAAGCCCAAGGCAAGCATCATTCTCAATGGGCAGAAACTAAGTGTGTTCCCTCTAAGATGGGGGATAAGACTAGGTTGCCCATTCTTGCCATTTCTAATTAATATAGCACTGGAAGTTCTGGCCATGGCAGTTAGGCAAGATAAAGATACCAAGGGCATCCATATAGTAAATGAAGAAATCAAATTCTCACTATTTGCAGATGACATGGTACTAAGAGAACCCTAAAGCCTCTACCAAGAAGCTCCTAGAAACAAGAGGTGTGTATAGTAAAGTGATAAGTTACAAAATCAATACCCAAAAGTTCATGGCTTTTCTATATATAAAAAATGAAAGAGAAGAAAGAGATATTTAAAAAACAATCCATTCACTATAATGCCTCAGAAAGTCAAGTAGCTTGGAATCAGATTAACTAAAGAAGTGAAAGACCTACACAAAGAAAACTATAAAACACTACTTCAAGAAATAAAAAGAAGACGCTAGAAAAAATGGAGACACATCCCCTTCTCCTAGATCGGGATGATTAACACTGTCAAAACACTCCCTAAAGCTTTATACAGATTCAATGTGATCCCTGTCAGGATACCCATGACATTTTTCAAAGGAATATACAAAACACTCCAAAAATTCATATGGAGCAATGAAGAGTTAATGCAATCCTCAGGAAAAAGAAGATGGGTGGCCTCACCTTCCCCAACTTCAAACTCTATAAGAGTTTAATTACTACAAGAGCAGTAGTAATTAAAACAGCATGATATTGGAATAGAAACAGACATGCAGACCAATGAAACAGAATTGAGTATTCTGACACAGCCTCTCAAACATATGATCACTTAATCTTTGATAAAGGAGCAATAAATGTGAAGTGGAGCAAGGAAAATCTCTTCAACAAGTGGTGCTGGGAAAACTGGACATCTACATGCAAAAATATGAACTCAGACCTCTGTCTAATGCCACGCACAAATGTGAGATCAGATGGATCAAAGACCTCAATATCAGATATGAATCTGAAAGTTACATGGAGGTAAATGTAGGCAGAGTCCTCCATGATATTGAAACCTAAAGCATCTTCAAGAATGAAACACCATTGATCAAGCAAATGGAAACAAATACAAACGAATGGGATGACATTAAACTAAGAAGCTTCTATACCTCAAAAGAAACAATGACCAAGATGCAGAAAGTGCCCATGGAATGGAAAAAGTTATTTACCCAATATCCATCATAAAGGTGCTTAATATCCAGGATATACAAAACAGGGGCTGGAGCAATAGCACAGCGGGGAGAGCATTTGCCTTGCATAAGCCGACCCAGGTTCAATTTCCAACATCCCATATGGTCCCCCAAGCATACCATATGGTCCCCCGAGACAGGAGTAATTCCTGAGTGCAGAGCCAGGAGTGACCCCTGAGCATCGCTGGGTGTGACCCAAAAATTTAAAAAAAGGATATACAAAACACTGGTAGAACTTTACAAGGAAATAACCTCCAATCCCATCAAAAAATGGGGAAAAGAAATGAACAGAAACTTCCTCGAAAAAGAAATTCAAATGGCCAAAAGGCACATAAAATATGCTCTACATCACTAATCATCATAGAGATGCCGATGAAAACAACAATATTATCTTACACCACAGAAACTGCAACACATAAATAAGAACAAGAACAACCTATGCTAGTGCAGATGTGGAGAGACACGGACTGTCATTCATTGTTTGTGGGAATGCTGACTGGTCCACCTTTTTGGGAAACAATATGGTCATTCCTCCAAAAACTAGAAATTGAGCTCCCATATGACCCAGCAACACCACTTCTGGGAACATATCCCTAAGATGCAAAAAAATACAGTATAAATGACATCTTCACTTGTATGTTTATTGCAGCACTGTTCACAATAGCCAGAATCTGGGGGAAAAAATGAGAACAGATAACTGGTTAAAGAAACTTTGATACATCTACACAATGTAATACAATGCAGCTGTTAGAAAAGAAATTATGAAAATTTCATATAAGTTAATGAACATGGACAGTATCGTGCTAAGTGAAATTTGTCAGAAAGGGACAGGCATAGGATGACTGCTCTCATTTGTGGAATATAAATTAACATAATTTATAGGAGATTAATCTAGGAGATTAACACCTAGAACAGTAGAAATAAGTGCCAGGAGATCACACCACAGCTTGGAAAAAGGCAAATGGGATAGAAAAGGGACAACTAAATAAATGATGGTTGGAGGGATTGCTCAGGATGGCAGATGTGTGCTGAAAGTAGACTATGAACCAAACATGCTGGCCTTTTAGTGCCCATATTGCTAGCCATAACACTCAAAAAGAGAGAGAAAGAGGGAATGTGCCTGCCACAGAGGCAGGGGTGGGAAGGAGTGGGGGCTGGGAGGAATACTAGGAAGATTGGTGGTGGGGAATTGGCACTGGTGGAAGGATGGGTGCTTGATCATTGTATGACTGAAATGTAACCATGAAAGTTTGTAAGTCTGTAACTGTATCTCACGTTGATTCAATTTTTTTAAAAAAGATCATACATGGTGACCAAGTAGGATTCATGCTAGGGATGCAAGGATTTGACATTTGCAAGTCAATCAACATGATACACCATATCAATTAAAAAAGATAAAAAACCATATTATCATATCAATAGATTCAATAAAAGCACCTGACATTATCCAGCACTCGTTTATGATAAAAAATTCTCAACAAAATGGGACTTGAACTTTCCTCAGTATAATCAAAATTATCTACCACAAGCCCTACAGCAAGTATTTTTACCAATGGGGAAAAACTAAGAGACTTTCCTCTAAGATCGGGACAAGACAAGGTGGCCCACTGCTGCCACTTCTGTTCAGGATAGTACTGAAAGTACTTGTAACAGCAGTTAGGCAAGAAAAAGGTATCCAGGGCATCCAGAGAAGAAAGGAAGATTTCAAGCCGCCACTGCTTGCCAAGGACATGATACTATACTTAGAACATCCTAAACACTCTACAGAAAAGCTCCTAGAAACAATTGATTTTTATAGTAATATGGTAGGTTAAAAAATCAACACCCAAAATTCCATGACTTTCCATATATAAATAATGGAAGAGATACTTAAAATAACATTCGCAACTGTGCCTCAGGAAACCAAGTACCCTGGAATCAGCTTAATTAAAGAGGTGAAGGGCCTGTACAAAGAAAGCTAGAAAACATTACTTCAAAAAATGAAAGAGGACATAAGGAAGTGAAGACACATCCCCTGCTCATGGCTCAGAAGAAACAATACCCCCTAAAGCATTATGCAGATTCAATGCAGTCCCTATAAGGATACTCATGACATTTTTCAAAGAAATAGACCAAACAGTCTTGAAAATCATCACAGAATCACAGTATTACAGTATCCCGTTAATCACCGATTTCTCAGGCGGGCCCAGTAACATCTCATTTCGTCCTTTCCCTGAGATCTTAGAAGTCTATCTCTACTTGGCCCTCCTAAGGATGTTGCACTGGGGGCTCTTCAGGATCAGGGAAATGAGATCCCGCTTGTTACTGGATTTTGCATATGAATACACCATGGGAAGCTTGCAAGGCTGTCCCATGTGGGCAGGAAACTCTCAGAAGATTGCCAGTTTCTTCCAGAGGGAGAAGTAGGCTACAAGCTTACTTTTAACTCTCTGGATGTTGGCCGTTGATGGGATTACACACATCTGGGTTCCTCTGCCGGTACCTTCATGCATGAGGCCTGTCTGAACGTGTGGAGAGGGGCCACGAGCATGGCTGTAGCTAGGTTCCAGTGGTCTTCGGCCGCTGGGAGCTCTGCTCTGGGTGGGGAGGGAAGCTGGAGCCCATCCCTTCCGAGGGGCCCCGAGGAAGATAGCCAGGCATGCGGACAAGAGACTCTCTGCCCTGAGTTCTGAAAATCATATGGAACAATAAACCCCCACGAATACTTAAAGCTATCATTGGGGAAAAGAAGATAGGAATCATCACCTTCCCATCTTCAAACTGTAATACAAAGCAGTAGTAATTAAAATAGAGTGGTATTGGAATAGAGACAGACCCACAGACCAATGTAATAGAGTGAATATCCTGACACAGATCCTCAAATATATGGTCGCTTAACTGCTGATAAAGGAGCAAAAAAATATGAAGTGGGACAAGGAAAGCCAGATGGTGAGGGAAAAACTAGACAGATACATGCAAAAAAATGTACTCAGACCTTTCTCTAAGTCAGGCACAAAAGTCAGATCAAAATGGATTAAAGCTCAATGTCAGACCTGAATCCATAAAGTGTATCAAGGAAAACATGGGCAGAACCCTCCATAACATTGAAGCTAAAATCACCTTTAAAGATTAACACCCAAGGACAGCAGAAACAAGGAACAGGAAGATTGGTCCATGGTTGGAAGCCTGCCTCAAGTGCTGGGGGAGAGGGCAGTTGGGATAGAAAATGGACCACTATGACAATGATGGTAAGAAGGGATTGTTCTGAATGGGATATGTGTGCTGAAAGTGGGGAGAAGAACAAACATGATGGCCTCTCAGTAGAGGCCATCTGTAATGCAAATCATAATATTCAAAGGGGGAGAGAGGGAGAGAGAGAAAAACTACACAGAGGCAAGCTTTGGGAGTGGGTGAGGGAGGGATTGGGGACATTGGTGGTGGGAAATGTATGCTGGTGGAGAGATGGGTGGTGGGACATTGTATGGCTGAAACCCGACCATGAAAGATTTGTAACTGTGTATCTCAAGTGATAAAAGAATATAGAGGAAGGAAGGAAGGAAGCAAGGAAGGAAGAAGGAAGGAAGGAAGGAAGGAAGGAAGGAAGGAAGGAAGGAAGGAAGGAAGGAAGGAAGGAAGGAAGGAAGGAAGGAAGGAAGGAAGGAAGGAAGGAAGGAAGGAAGGAAGGAAGGAAGGGAGGGAGAAAGGAAGGGAGGAAGGAAGGGAGGGACGAAGGAAGGGAGAAAGGAAGGGAGGAAGGAAGGGAGGAAGGAAGGAAGGAAGGAAGGAAGGAAGGAAGGAAGGAAGGAAGGAAGGAAGGAAGGGAGGGAGGGAGGGAGGGAGGAAGAAAAGAAAGAAAGAAGAAAAGAAAGAAAGAAAGAAAGAAAGAAAGAAAGAAAGAAAGAAAGAAAGAAAGAAAGAAAGAAAGAAAGAAAGAAAGAAAGAAAGAAAGAAAGAAGGAAAGGAAGGAAGAAAGAAAGAAAGAAGGAAAAGAAAGATATTTATTTAAATAAATAACTATAAATAAATAAATAAATAAATAAATAAATAAATAAATAAAAAGAAAGAAAGAAATAGTTTGGTTACTTTAGCTCCATGTTCCATGCTCGGCTTTTGCTCTCACACTTTTGATAATGATCAAAGCATTTAATTCCTGGAAGTCTCACTTGGCTTATGTTTATTGAACAGGACTAATGTGGTGGGACAATATTAAAAAGAATCACTTTTTGATTCATATTATTTTTTCAGGAATTTAATATTTAAACAAGCGCTCATGAGTCTAGTATTGGTTCTGAGAAATGACAAAAAAAAAAGTGAACAAGATTTACCCTCTCTCTTTTTTTTTTAATTTTTATTAAATCACCATGTGGAAAGTTATAAAGTTCTCAGGTTTATAAGTCAGTTATACAATATTCAAACACCCATCCCTTCACTAGTGCCCATATTCCCCCACCAGAAACCCCAGTATACCCCCCGCCCCCACCCCCTACCCCCTACTGTATAACTAATGAATTTCACTTCATTTTTTCTTTACCTTGATTACATTCCATAATTCAACACAAAACTCACTATAGTTGACATAACTCTCTCTCTCTCTCTCTTTTTTTCTCTTTTTCCTTTTCCCTTTTTTTTTTCTTTTTCCCCCTCATCCCCCTTCCTGCGCCTCATAGTGTGGTGTACGCCACGCCACGTCGGCCAGCGTGGGGCTTTTGCTTAGTTCACAGTCCAGAGGTGGCTGCTACATTAAAAACCTTCAATATTTTCAACAAAAACTTACTGTTATTATTTGGAGTTTCCCCCCCAAGTCAGACCTGTTCAAATGGAACCGATTCACATTGCTGACAATTATAAATGTTAAGTCGGTTTTGGATTTCTGTATAAAGTCCAGGGAGAATTCTGCCAGAAATTACATAGCCCAGCTCACAGTCCCAGTGCATTGCTGTAAGAAGTCTCTGAATTCAAAGTCTTTAGGCGCAGAGGGTCCGATTCGCGCTCAGCGGCTCCGGGTTTATCTGGGCCGAGGGCGTGCCGGTTACGCCCCCTTCCCATGAGTTCCTGGGAGCCCCCAAAGTAAAATCCGAATACCTGTGGGTCTGGAATCAGAAGATGGCGCCTGCCACATGGTGCCGCCAGCCCGCCGCTTTCCATGCAGGAAGACAGGGTGGGGAGGAAAAAAAAATCCACCCCCAGCAGCACCGAGTTGTAGCCCAGTTTGGTGTCCCAATGCATTGCTCTCGGGTGCTGCGCTGGATGCCCGAATGTGTTACATCTTTGGAGTCAAAGCCTTTAGGCGCCGCAGAGGGTCAGCTATTATTTCACCTATTTAATTGTTTGCATTTCCTCTGTATACTACAAGGAAGAAATTCACTTCTTTTTTTTAATGTATAGTGTTGCTATTTATTTAGCTATTGATTAAGCTGATTGAATTGGGCATAAACTCCACATTACTTTTTTGAAAAAATTTTAAATTTTATAAGTTAGTTCACAATGTTTGATTTCCTTCAGTATTCAAACACCAATCCCACCACTATTACACCTTCCTACCACCAAATTCAGGAAGTTTCTGTCCCAGCCCTAATCCCTGTCCCGAAACACAACCTAAATAGTATATTTCATAAAAGTTCACTTCTTTCCTGGCTACGGATTCACCTTAATTTAGAGAGCATTTCAATGAGAAAGTATTGAAATCACATAAGGATATGCAGCTGGATACTTGAGGCTATTTAGCAGATAAAATACCCAATTATGGGGATTATGTTTATATGGTATTAATAAGATTTTCACAAAGTATTAAAGGAGAGCACCTAAAAGCTAAGAAATGGTCTCTGCCCTTAAAAATCAATCCTGATTAATTTCTTGTGAAATTTTAGAAGGTCCAATCTCTGATACTTTACCCCTCATTTTTAATTTGGATGAAAAGGGAGGAACTGGTTGCCCAGTAGCAGAGATGATAGTCATAGCAACCTATGAAAAAATATGAATTCCAGTTTCTCCAGATAAGCTTTTCTTTCTTTCTATTATAAACAAAAAGAGTGCAAGAGGTTTCAAGATTTCAATTACATTTGAAATATAAAGTTAATATTAGCATTTAGTGTTTTCCAGAATTTTATGCAAGTCAGCTTCCCAGCATCAACACTGTCATAAGCTACCAAGCACCCAGGCTTGAGGGTTTCTGACTGAGACTGGAAGGAGAGATGGTTCAATAGTTTGTATTTTCAACATGTAACCTGCTCACCAATGCCTCTGAATCCTGGGAATTCTTAACTGAATTTTCCAAGTTTTTTTTTTCTTTTTGGGTCACACTTGGTTATGCACATGGGCTTATTCTTGTCTCATGCACTCAGAAATTACTCCTGGCAGTGCTCAGGGGACCATATGTGATGCTGGGAATCGAACCTGGGTCAGGTCTGCCCTGTGCAAGGCAAACACCCTACCCACTGTGCTATTGCTCTAGCTCCGTGAATGTTCCAAGTTTTAAGGAGGTCCTAAATTTCTTTCCTACAAACATGACAGTTAGAAACAGGAAGAAGGCTTTATGCTACCATGCCTGAGATGAAAATCTTTGCTATTATTTGTTGGCAGCACAAAGCTTGAACTCCCCAGACAGCATTTCTCTTCATTTAATCTGCAGATCCCCCACTATTCTTTTATGTTTAATAGAGTGCATTCCCAGAGTCCATGCTAAATTAACATCTGATGGAAAGTTCCACTTTCTGATAAAAATTTCGAATTGAGCTCAGTTTAGACACCATCAATGTTCACTTCAACATCATGGTCCTGTATTCCATCATCTCTCATCCTAGCAGTGAGGTACAATCCTCTCAGATTTCACAAAATCTGTCTTAACATCAATTTACATAGTTCAGTCCCCTGTCCTTTGTTACCGATAGGTGGAGCTGCTGGAAAGCAGATTAATATATAAATGATGCCTACAGGGTTATGTTAGAAGCTGCTGAGTGAACTCAAGCAAACCTTGACGAATACCAGAAAGCCCAGCCTACAATTCTGTCAACAAAAGTTGTATACTTATTAATTTATCAGGAAACTCATCCCTAAATTAAAACAGCATAGTTTTTTGTTCATTTGTTTTTAATTTTATTGAATCACCGTGAGATAGGTTACAAGCTTTTATGTTTGGGTTACAATCTCACAATGATCAAACACCCATCCCTCCACCAGTGCACTTTCCCCACCACAAATACCTCCAGTATACCCCCATTTCCGACCCTCCCCTTGCCTCCACGGCAGACAATATTCCCCATACTCTCTCTGTACTTTTGGGCATTATGGCTTGCAACACAGACACTGAGAGGTCATCATGTTTGGTCCATTATCTACTTTTGGCACGCATCTCCCATCCCGACTGATTCCTCCAGCCATCATTTTCTTAGTGACCCCTTCTCTATTCCATCTGCCTTCTCTCCTCCGCTCATGAAGCAGGCTTCCAGATATGGGGCAATCCTCCTGGCCCTTGCATCTACAGTCCTTGGGTGTCAGTCTCGAAAACAGCATAGTGTGACCTGAATTTAAATAAATCTAGTATCCAATAATGATTAAATTTGTTTAATTATTACTCAATGATTTTTCTTAAATGACCTTAATTATAACTAACCTCATTAAAATATTTTAAGATGCTTATTTTATTACAATTTCCTCTATTGTTGCTTCTGTTAGGAACATTTTTGTCAGTTTTTTTGGTTAGGAAGAAAATTGAAGCCACACACTCTCCTTAACCCCTTATTTGACCCTGTCTTTCCTGGCTTTGAGAGAAAATGCTGTGGGAACTTTAACCTGACAGGAACAGAAGCTCAGAGTTCAGGAATCTGTAAATTAAAGACAAAGAGAAACATTAAAATGGAATCTCTCTCAACATACATACAGATGTATATATGTATATGAATCAATATTTATAGATTTGTTACATATTTATCTACCTCACCTTCAGAATACACCTGTTTTATGCATCGTGTCTTCTTGCATCTTGAAATAATATGTAGTTGTTTTACTGAGATAATGTACATAAAAATAAGGTGAGGTTAAAATAATAACAAGTTGAAAATTACTTCTAACCATCTGAAATCACTTGCTGGTTTATTAAAGTGGACTTTTGATGAATTATTTAATTCTGAATAAGGCCAATAGTTTTGTCCACTGTATGTTTCTCTGTCTTTTTGTCCACAGTTGTGAAATTATATAGCCATAGGTGATATTGGAGCTCAGTTTCTGGAATTGTCATTCCACTGAAAATGTGAAATTGAACTATTCAAACTCTTTCCAACTTACAAGACATATCTGTATTTTTAAGTGTAGTTGACCTATCTATGGGTGATAAAGTGATGTTGAAGTATCTAACTACTATTGTGATACTATCAATATCTATCTTAAAAGCTCTTTTTTATTTATTTTATTTAATCACCATGTGGAAAGTTACAAAGTTCTCAGGCTTATGTCTCAGTTATACAATACTCAAACAACCATCCCTTCACCAGTCCCCATATTCCACCACCAAAAACCCCAATATACCTCCCACCCCCGCCCCCCACCCCCACCTTCGTAACTGATAAATTTCACTTCATTTTCTCTTTACCTTGATTACATTCCATATTTCAACACAAAACTTACTATTATTGTTGGAGTTCCCCCCCAGAAAAGACAGCCCTACTGCCAAGGAAGCATTTGATAATTAGTTTTCCATTGCTGAGAATGAAGAGATATGAAGTCCTGCTGTTCCAATTACATAACTCTTTTTTTCTCCTTCCCGCCCACCAAATTTGTGCCTGCTTAGTAGACCTCATAATATGGCTGATGCCACGCCGCCCAACAAGGGAAAAAAGAAAAAATGAGAAAGAAGGATATTTCCCTTCTTCGGCTGGTGTGGGGCTATGGCTTAGTTCACAGTCTAGAGACTTGGCTGCAAGCATTTTCTGGAACCAAAAGTAGTCTAGTTGGATTCCAGATCCTGGTCGATCAACAGCAAAGGGCCGCATAAAAGTGTGGCCACCTCAATCAAATCTCAGAGCAGTGTGCGCTGGTATTGGCCCCGGCCCGAGACTGCCCAAGCGTCCCACATAATTTTTTTTCTCCTTCCCTCAACACCAAGTTCGTTCCTTCTTAATAGACCTCATAATATGGCAGACGTCACACTGCATTTCTCCCCGAAAAGGGAAAAGAACTGAGAAAGAAGGAAATTTCTTCTCCTCATCCGGTATGGGGCTATGGCTTAGTTCACAGTCTAGAGAAATGGCTGCTACTTTGATTACCTTCAATATTTCAACAAAAAATTCACTATTATTGTTTGGAGTTTCCCCCCAAAGTCAGACCTGCTAAAAAGGAACTGTTTCACATTGCTGACAATTAAGAGATATTATGTCTCTTAGGTTTTGGATTTCTGTATAAAGTCCAGGGAAAATTCTTCCAGAAATTGCATCATTGCAAGCTTTTACTTCCCTTTTGTGGTGCTCATAAAGATGGAAAAGCCTGGAGAGAGAAACCCTATCCCCCTGGCGCCGCATGGGGCAGTGGCTCAGTTCACAGTCCAGAGGCATTTCTTCGAGCTGCTCGTGTCCAGAGTAGTTCAGTTGGCCTCCGGGACCATACTCGTGCAGTAGCAGCAAGGATATATCTTGAAATCTTGATGAAGTCCGTGAGCAGTTGTTTTAAATATTTTGCTGATCACTCATTAGGTTAATAAATGTCTAGGAATGTGAGTTCCTCCTGATGTAGATTTCCCTGGATTATTAAGAAATGACCGTTGTATCCCTTAAAACCTTTTTTTACTTGAAATCTAGGCAGTCTGATATGTTTAGGCACCCTGGAGAGTTTAAAGGAGTTACTGCTCAAAATATTTTTCTAGTCTTTGACTTTGAACTTGTTTGCCCTACTGTTCAAATATGTCTTTCATAGGCATCAAAAAGTTGGTTTCTGTTTTCTGATCCATGTTGCTCATCTGTGTCTCTTAATTGGTTCCTTTATGACATTGACTTTGAGTGAGATTATTAAAATGAAGTTGTTGCCATATACTTTTACAATTTTGGTATTTTTGTGAAATTTATCTTGTCTTTAAAATTTTTCTATGGTGCTTCTTGAAATGTTGCATCTAAGGCTATGAAGTTCCTGGACAGTTGCTTGTGCATAAAATTTTATATTATTCCTTCAAATCTGAATCATGGTGTAGGATATTCTTGGTCAGCTGTTCATTCATTTTTGTTTCTGTTTTTATTTTTTACTATATCTCATCATTGTCTTCTGGGTCTCACTTGATAAATGTGCTGGGAATCTTAAGGAAATTCTTTGACATAAAATTTTCTTCTTTAATCTTTCTACTTTCAATATTTTATCTCCAGATTTGGATTTTATCATTTTGATTATGATGTATCTTGAAGCATTTTCCATTTGCTCTCTTTGGGCTAGTACTCTTTAGGTATCTTGAATCTAGGGACTTCCCAGCTAGGATTTTTGAAAATGATTCTTCATCAGAATGATCTTCCTATTTGTTAGGGTTTCTGATGAGTCTTGTGTTGTTTCTCTTGAACTCATCTCATAATTTTCTCATGTGATGTTTGGTTAATTTGAGACCTTTTTTCATCTTATGTTGTTTCCCAGTATCCAGCACCACATCATGGAACTCACTGATTTTTATCCTTAACTGCTGTTCCTCTGTTGCCAATACCTTCCACTGAGTTTTTCTATTCACCTATCAAACTCTTTAGTTTTGTCACTTCTGATTGTATTTTCCTCATTTCTGATCTCTTGCTTCTTCATACTTGTACCACTGTTTCTTTTAATTCATTAAGTCATACTCAATATGTTACTTATAAAGGTGTCTTGTAAGAGGTTATGGAGTTGGCTAGTACTGGTTGAGTCTGACTTGGCTCAATAAGCATGGTGCTCTGTATTGCTTCCCTATCGTTTCTGATACAGTCTGAGATTAAGTCAAATATACAACTTGCACCCTATCCCTAACCCTCGACAATAAATATGGTAAGGTAGCAGAAATATTTATTGTCATATGCTAAGTACACACAGTTTTAGCTGTGTCTCTTTTGGAAACCAATAAAAATGTACCCCCAAAACATTTAACATTATTATATTAAAATTAAACATGTACATAAGCAAGTAATGTTGGGGAATTCCAAATGGAATGCATACTCTGACAGAAGAATCTAATATATTAAAACATATAAGTAAATTCTAAAAACAGTGGAAATCACAAGGCTAAGGACAAAAAAGTACTCATGTCACATTTATACTGTTATATTGATGAGGTTTTTTTTGGGGGGTACAGATTAGCAATTCTGAAACTAATTTACATTTATACTTGAGTTTAACAAAGCAGTAAATGAATAAGTAATGGTCGCCAATTTTCTCTCTGCCAAAGAAGTCAAAAAACAAACAAAATGTAGATTCAAGTAAGAGATGTGTTTTGTATAAATACGTGTAGAGAGGAAGGGATGCCATGCAGACATGTCCCCTATTTGAACACAGTGAGGGCCAAAAAGATGTGGCAGACCAGTATGAACAAGCACAACTTATTATCCAAATCTTGTTTCTAAAAGCTTTTCACCAATAATAAAATCTAGAGCTCCTAGGAGAATTAATTGATACTCCATAGGGTAGTTCAGAAAAGCACAAGATATTTCTGGAGCAGCTGGTAATTATCAGAAATCACAGAAGTGCTCAAAATGACTGGAGGCATGCCAAAGACATGAGTTTCCAGTGGCCAGGGTATGACAAATAAATAAGAATGTTGGATGATAACACAAAAATAATAAAAATGTTCAGGCACGTTAAATATCAAATAAGTGGGCAAGCAGAGGAATATTCCTTCAAGAAATCCCAAATAACATAGAGAGGAGATGAATGAAATAGTAAAGCAGCATAAGACATTTGTTAAGAAATGATTCTTGCAAAATCTACAGATAAATGTTAAAATTAGTGAGTAATTGATAAGCATAGATAAGATATATGAATGCAGTCTCACAAATATCTTTTCTAACACTTATTAATTGCCATTGTTGTTTTCAATCTATTCCTAGAAATTCTTTGATATTCTTTTCCATAAATGGTGAACCTTTATTTCCTAACCCTGAAAGGTAGGCTGAACTTACTGACTCACTTTGAATGAATAACATGATTAACAGTGATGAAATCTGGCAGACACTAGTTAATAAAATACTTGAAGCTAATATCATCAGAAATAATTTTCATTTAGTATAAAATAATTAGAGCTCTTTAGAATTTCCTCCTATAATCCGAAACAATCATTTTATCATTAAAAAAAACTCAGAACAAACCTTAACTGGAGTACATTTCTCAAAATATTTTTCTAGTACCCTTCCAAAGTATCAAAGTCTCACACATACACATATATTCATAAAGGATAGAGAAATTTGCAGATTGGTAAAGATTAAGGTGAAATGAAGACAATATAGTTTGAAATCCTGGATTTGATTCTAAAAAAGAAAATGTCTGTATTTGAAAACCTGGACAAATCTAAATAGCTCTATAATTTAGGTAATGATATTACACCAATATTAATTTGTACAGTTTAGTTAAAGATACCATGACTAGGCCAGAGAGAAAGTCCAGTAACTAAGGCATTACTCTACACCACAGTTGACCTGGATTTGTTCCTCTGGTACTGCATATGATTTTCAGAGTGCTGCCAGGAGTGATTCCTGAGCACCGTCGAGTATGACACCACCCCCCAAAAATAATCAATAAAGTAAATAATAAAAATAATAAAGTATCATAAATACATATCACTGTATCACTGTCATCCTGTTGCTCATTGAATTGCTCGAGCGGGCACCAGCAACGTCTCCATTGTGAGACTTGTTGTTATTGTTTTTGTCATATCAAATATGTCACGGGTAGCTTGCTAGGCTCTGCCGTGTGGGCAGGATACTCTTGGTAACTTGACGGGCTCTCCAAGAGGAACAGAGAAATGGAACCCAGGTCAGCTGCGTGCAAGGCAAACACCCTACTCACTGGGCTATTGCTCCAGTCCCATAAATACATATAAGGATTATTTAAAATGATGACATGAGGTCAAACTAGATGTAGTTTACTTTTTTCCTCCTTTCCTTCTTTCTTTCTCTTTCTTCCTTTCTTCCTTTCTTCCTTTCTTCCTTTCTTTCTTTCTTTCTTTCTTTCTTTCTTTCTTTCTTTCTTTCTTTCTTTCTTTCTTTCTTTCTTTCTTTCTTTCTCAGCTTCCCAAGAAGTGTGTAGGATCAGCAATATTTGACCAGATGGCCTCAGGGCCTCTGGCTCAATGCTAGGGCAGAATGATTCAGGGAAAAGGCCCAGAGATCCAGTCTGCCCAGGTTCAGTGATGTCAGGAGGCCCCAGGTCCCCCTGGAAGTGCTTTCACGATCCCCAGGACCATGGTTAGAGGTACCTGGAGAGGCCATAGTATGGTCGGGAGTGGCTGAGATCTTTGGACACGCGACATACATGCTACTCAGGACTGCTAAGCTCTTTTCCTGACACCAGTTGTCTTTACAACTCTCTATAAATCTAAAATCATTTCAAAATAAAAAGTTTCATTAAACAAAACCTCATTTTCCATAATGCATGTCAAAACTAGAATAAAAGATAACAGTGTAAACATCATCAGTGTAAAGAAAGGTGAAAATGACAAATTGGATATTGGAGAGTGACCAGAATTTGGGTCTAGAAAGTAAGTGAAAGGCGCTAGATGAAATTGGAGCAGTGTAAGGCCACAGCTGGGTTAAGAAACCCATGAATGAACCTATCTGAATATCTGAATAAATCTTTGACTAGACAGCACAAGGTATTTGAATCAATTATTTGCAACATTTGTTATTCAAAATGAACGTATCTTTACCTTTTTTCTTAGGCATAAGAAAAGTGAGTTCTTTGGCCTGAGTGATAGTGTAGCAGGTAAGGAGCTTGCCTTGTATGCAGCTGATTGGGTTCGATCCCCAGCACCCCATATGGTACTCCGAACCTGGATCTGTCAGAAGAGGTTCCTGAGCACAGAGCCAGAGGATGCCCTAAGCATGCCTGATACAACCCAAAGAAAAAGGACTAAAGGGGGTAGAAAAGTGAGTTCTTGCTATAACCCAGACACATTACCTAAGCAACTTTTGTAAAGACATAGTTCTCTTTTGGTTTGGATATCATTCCGGCTGCCAACAAATCTACTACTGCCCCAAGTGGTTGATAAAATAATCTGTTCAAGTTAACATCTCAGAAGGAGATTACATGGAAAGAAATGAAGTTCTTTGACTCTTGTTTAATTCTTATTAATGGACTTGAACACCGAGGAATGATAGAGACCTTCCTGATCATTGTTTTCCAATAAACGTCAAATGTTCTTTTGAGTATTCCAGAGTCTCTGTTCTTATAGTTATATTATTCCTCCTCACAACACAGTTTTGACCCAAAGATCCTACTTCTGCCTTGTCATCCTTAGTCATGAAGTATTTAAACCCCCTTTACATGAAATCTTAATTCTGTTCCTGTATGAATTTGTAGTTATCTAAATTCAGGAGTCTATGGGAAGTAACTGTAGCAGTGTAATTCTCACCATCTAATTCCAACTACAAGGCTCTGTCTGCTCTCAAGATCCCTCTGTGGTCCTCTTTAGTGAGCATTTCTTTGACCTTTTGTGGGAGAGATAGCTAGCTAGGAAGGCGGAATGCTACTTACATGAAGTTGGAAGAAAGATAGCAAGTCCAGATGAAGCATGGAAGATACTTTCCTTGACTAACATAATCTCATTGACAACAACTAAATACCATTTAAATGCAAATAAAACCTAACCCTACTCAATGAGGAAGGTTACACACACACACAGACACACACACACACACACACACACCCTCCTTAATGGGAAATGAAGCCTGGAAATAACTAGATGCTTTTGAAAAGAAAAAATTCTGTTTTTCCTGCCTCAATAAAAGGCGTGAAAATATACCCACGAAACCTCACTCTCCTGAGAATTCATTGAACTCAAACCAAGACATAACTAGTAATAAATTACCAAGTTGGAAAGATATTTTCTAGAGCTTGAGTTGTCTTCATCACATTCAGTCTAAATCAGACAATAGGTGACAGAGTTACTGGAGAAAGAGAGTCCATTATTTTTCAACCCCCCTAAGTGATCATCTGTGGATAACTTTTCATAATTCTACTTTTGTTCTTAAAATTAATTATGGGCTAGAGCAAAGAGCACTGGAGATTAGCTCCTGCCTGACAAGAGTGTCTTATTGTAAAGGTTGGCAAGAAAGCATTTCTTAGAATTTGGACTTAATTAAACTGAAAATGTGGAATGTTAAGGTTAAAACCTTAGACTCACAGTATGGTTTTATCCAGCGGAGGCTGCAAACAAAAAGTCTTTCAATTCATACAAAAAAAAATTGGTGCATAAGAATGTGAATTTAATGCCAATGGGGGAATCCCAGTTCAAGCCTCAAAAGTCCAGAGAAAGCCCAGGTAATTGTCAGCAGGAGCTCTCACATGTCTGCCTTCCTGGCACCTTGGCCCTGGTCCCAAGGTACACCATGCTCTCTGCAGGGAAGCATAATGCCCGGTGCAGAGCTTGGCATTTCCATGGAGATTCAAACAAAGGCTTATTTTTAGAAATCACTTTCTCCTGTGGACTCATCAAATTCTAAACTGGGGGAGGGGAGGTCTGCTTATATTCTCTTGCTATGCAGACAAATTCGCCTGTGTGACTTCTCTTAGATTTCCCCATGTCCCAAATCTTTTCTCCCTGGCATATACACACAGACTCAGAATTCTTTGGAATAGAGTCTAAGACAACTGAGACACAAACTTTTTTTTTTTGTTAAACAGGAGTAGGAACTGTCTGTTCTTACTCATAAATTCTGTTTCATTTCCACAAGAAAGCATGCTCTTTCTCCTCCTTTGCCTCTATGGCGTGCACACGCACACACCCTCAGAAATGTTCTTACTTTGGGCACAGGATCAGTAGGACAGAATCCCCGGGAAAGTTTGAGCACAACTTGTGCATCTGTGAGCAATGGAAATGCGGGCCAAGCTCTTGCTGAAAGAACCATCTGAGTGATCAGTGTGAAGCCCATTTCCATCAAGCAGAAAGCAAGTGGCCAGTGGCTGACATCAGGACCCACGCAGTTACATCCCCTCGGACCTGTGACAGGGTGTTCTGACATGATCGCTGGACATTAGATCAATACATACACAAGAGAAAAACACTGATTTCTGCCAGAAAGGGACAGAGTGACATTTCTGGAACTCCAACCTTTTTTTTTTCCTTAAGAAATCACTCAGAACAAAACAGAACAAAAAAGTCTTGTATCTAGTCTTATATGGTTAAGGAATTGGATTCTCTCTAAGGAAAAGAACAATAGCCAAACAGAAATATTTAGTAGGAAAACATACTGTAGATTCTTTAACACCACAGATGAGAACATCAAAAACCAATTTACAAAGAGACATTTGCTTTTCTTGTGAAAAAGGAACTCTGCAGATGAAAAATTCCCCTCTTTCTCTTCAATTTTTGCCCCAACCTTAGAAGTATCTCAGCTGATGATCTGGAAAGTTCTTTTATTAAGTGGAGGGCATACATCTTGTAAAAAATAAAATTATCTTCTTCTACTTTATTATAACCCTTTTTATTTTACTCTCATTCATTTTAGTAAATATAAGCAAGACCAGTTTCAAGATAACCTTGTTATTTAGCTCTCTCGAGGCATCAAAGTCTAATCTAAACAAGTCAATTCATGACATAAAACAGTTTCTTTTCTCTTTTCTTTAAAACAAATCAAGCTTTGGAGTATGATAATTCTGTCATCTCAGCTCATCATAATTGCTTTAAATAATCAGCAAATACACTCTTTCAACCTTTATTTTCATCTCGAACTAAACCAAAGTCAAGGAAAGAATCTTGTAACTCTCCATGAAGCACTTTCTTCTGAAATATATCTTCCTTAGATACTTTCTCATCTTTTCTACTGACTGGCTTTCTCTTCTTTAATACTTTCATTTTTAATGAAAGATGCTTTTTTAAATGAAAAATGACTTTATGAATCAGTCACTGCCTCTTGAAAGGAACAGAAATACTCTGCATTTTATACTTCATCAGATATTACTTTGCTCTCTCTTCATAATAAGCATCTGATAGGCATCACTGACCCAAGTTACAAGTTAGCAAATTGGGGTGCACAGGGGTTATGGAATTCACGCACAACTTAGCTATGGGGGAAGACCCCATTCCATGTGGCTCATGCTCTCCTAAGGTCACCGAGCAGGTGGTGAGACTGAGCAATAAAGATCTAGGAGTTCTGAAAATGGACATTTTAAAGTTTTACTCACTTTTCAAGAGGATTTTAAATCCTTGAACACTGTGTTTGCATCTTTGAGCATTTATTTGATATGGGCTGGAGCGATAGCACAGCATGTAGGGTCTTTGCCTCTCACGCAGCCAACCTGGGTTCAATTCCTTCATCCCTCTCGGAGAGCCCGGCAAGCTACCGAGAGTACTCCACCTGCATGGCAGAGACTGGCAAGCTACCTGTGGTGTATTTGATATGCCAAATACAGTAACAACAAGTCTCACAATGGAGACGTTACTGGTGCCTGCTTGAGCAAATCGATGAACAATGGAACGGCAGTGCTACAGTGCGACAGTGCTTATTTGATATCAATGGTGTAAAGGCTTTGGTGTAAAGTATATGTACACTAGTGGAAAGCATCACTGTATCACTGTACCACTATCATCCCGTTGTTCATTGATTTACTCGAGTGGGCACCAGCCCTGAGATTTTAGCAGCCCCTCCTTACTCATCTTTCCCAACGATTGGAGGCTCTTTCAGGGTCAGGGGAATGAGACCTATCATTACTGTTTTTGGCATATCGAATACACCATGGGTAGCTTGCCAGGCTCTGCCATGTGGGCAGGATACTCTTGGTAGCTTCCCGGGCTCTCCAAGAGGGATGTATATATCTTTAACTGTATTTGGGATATGAATAGGCCATGGGGAGCTTGCAAGGCCCTCCCTTGCGGAAAATAGAATCTTAACACTTTTAAGGTTCTCCAAAAGGGAGAACAAGGCAGCTGCATGCCTCCAGGAGCTTAGTCTTATAGTCTCTGAATGTTGGTCATTGGTAGGATTACACGGAGCCGGGAGCAGTTTGTGGGTGTGGCTGCCAAGCTACTGGAAAATGGGGAATCTGGGTGGAGAAGGCCCAGTCCCAATCTGAGCAGGTTTGGAGATCTCAGCCTGGAATCCCACATGCCTGAGTTCCGCTACAGGTCCATTGATGCGTGAGGCTCGTCCGAATGTGTGGAGAGCATAGTGTAAAATAATCTTTAGAAACAAATACATGAATATATTAATACATAGAAAATGAGGATTGACTCCTCTTTAAACATCTTCTTGTTTTTTAAACAAAAAAAATTTTTAAGCAAAAAAAATGGGCTTAGACCTCGACCTGACACCATGCACAAAAGTCAGATCAAAATGGATTAAAGACCTTAATATCAGACCACAAACCATAAGGTACATTGAAGACAAGGTCGGCAAAACCCTCCACGATACTGACAATAAAGCTATCTTCAAAGATGACATGCAACTGGCTAACCAAGTGGAAACAGAGATCAACAAATGGGACTACATTAAACTAAAAAGCTTCTGCACTGCAGAAGATACAGTGACCAGAATACAAAGACTATCTATAGAATTGGAAAGGATATTTACACAATACCCATCAGATAGGGGCTTGATATCAATGGTATATAAAGCACTGGCTGAACTCTACAAGAAGAAAACATCCAGCCCCATCCAAAAATGGGGCGAAGAAATGAACAGAAACTTTTCCAAGGAAGAGATACGAATGGCCAAAAGGCACATGAAAAAGTGCTATACATCACTAATCATCAGAGAGATGCTGATCAAAACAACCATGAGATACCACCTCACACCACAGAGACTAGCACACATCCAAAAGAACAAAAGCAACCACTGTTGGAGAGGATGTGGGGAGAAAGGGACCCTTCTACACTGCTGGTGAGAATGTCGACTAGTTCAGCCCTTTTGGAAAACAATATGGACGATTCTCAAAAAACTAGAGGTTGAGCTCCCATTTGACCCAGCAATACCACTGCTGGGAATATATCCCAAAGGAGCAAAAAAGTATAGTCGAAATGACATCTGCACTTATATGTTCATCGCAGCGTTATTTACAATAGCCAGAATCTAGAAAATACCTGAGTGCCCTAGAACAGATGACTGGTTGAAGAAACTTTGGTACATCTATACAATGGAATACTATGCAGCTGTTAGAAAAAATGAGGTCATGAAGTTTGCATATAAGTGGATCGGCATGGAAAGTATAATGCTAAGTGAAATGAGTCAGAAAGAGAGAGACAGATATAGAAAGATTGCACTCATCTGTGGAATATAGAATAACAGAGTAGGAGACTAACATACAAGAATAGTATAAATAAGTACAAGGAGGTTGACTCCATGGCTTGGAGGCTGGTCTCTCATTCTGGGCAACTCAGAGAAGGGAACACCAAATAAAATGTGGTTGGAGGTCATGCGGGGGAAGGGTGATGCGTGCCAAATGTAGACTAGAGACTGAACACAATGGCCACTCAACACCTTTATTGCAAACCACAACACCTAATCAGAGAGAGAGAACAAAAGGGAATACCCTGCCATAGTGGCAGTGTGGGGTGGGGGGAGACAGGACTGGGGAGGGTGGGAGGGATGCTAGGTTTACTGGTGGTAGAGAATGGGCACTGGTGAAGGGATGGGTTCTCGAACTTTGTATGGGGGAAACATGAGCACAAAAATGTATAAATCTGTAACTGTACCCTCATGGTGATTCACTAATTAAAAATAAATAAATTATAAAATATATATGTCATAAAATTAATTAATTAATTAATTGATTGATTAAAAATATGTCAAGACATAAAAAATGGTAGCACTAAAAGCCAGAAAGCTAATAAAAAGTAATATGGACCTTTAGTTATCCAAACTAAAGAGAATTCTAAAAGCTCACCGTAAGTGATGAAAGAAACTTCCTCTTCATCTTGCAAAAAGAAATATATTTTATATTAGTAACAAGCAAAAGAAATAGTTCAAATCTTAGCTTCATATTTCTCTAAGACATCTGTAAATATACATAGATCAAAGGAAAAGAAATATCAACCACCTACAAACATAAATATAATCTCAGTATCTTAACTTTAAAAATCTAACTTCTCACAGCACTTTGCCCTCAAAACATAAATTGATCTTTATTCCCTTAAAAATTCTACTCATCTAACTAGAGGGAACATGTTGAATGAATTCAGTCAGAAATATAGGAACAAATACAGAGTGATATCTCTCAGATTGCAGCAAAAGAGGCCTATTAAGGAATAACAAATGAACAACAGCAACAGATCCTGAGAGCCAACTTACAGACCAGGTTTGCCAAGGGGTTGGATAGAGGGTGGGTAACAGGATAACAACTTTCATACATTGGTGGAAGGATCTTTGCAGTCTGCTGGTAGATGTGGCATTTTTCAGTTGCATGCTTGAAACATTTTTGTGAAAATAAGAATCCTACTAGTTCAGGTTGGGGGTATAGCTTTAAGGGGTGGAGCAGATGCCTTGTATGTTGAAGGCTCTAGCATGCAAAGCATAACCTCTGCCCCACCCCCAATACAGTCCTGCACATCATTGGTTCGGAATGACAGTCAGACCTGTATTATCAAGTGTCACCAAGAATAGCCCCCAGAATCTTCGAGCACTGCCTGTGAAATTGCTCAAAACTCCACTCAGCCAGGCCTAGCGGCGTGGCATGGTGCTAAAGCACTCACAGGGGCATGCCCCTGGGCTTGATTCCTGGTACCACAAAGAGGAAAGAAAAGTATCCTCCTCTATCCATTCAGTTTATGTATCACTGGATCACTGTCATCCCATTGTTCATCGATTTACTAAAGTGGGCACTAGTAACGTCTCTATTCCTCCCAGACCTGAGGTTTTAGCAGCCTCTCCTTACTCATCTTTGCCAACAATTGGAGGCTCTTTCAGGGTCAGGGGAATGAGACCTATCATTATTGGTTTTGGCATATTGATTACGCTATAGGTAGCATGCCAGGCTCTGCCCGTGTGGGCAGGATACTCTCGGTAGCTTGCCGGGCTCTCCGAGATATATATACATATATATAGCATGAATTAAAATGTCTATGTAGGATAAAATTGAGAATTGTATATAATAAAATTTGTATAGCAATGAATATGTATAATCTAGCTGAATATTTGATTATCATTTTTCTGATCACTATAGTCTTCATTGGAAGTTAATATCAAAGTATTATTACAAAAAAACAGAATCTTATCAATTTTGATCAATCTTATATATTCTAATAATTGAAGTTTACATATAAAAGTGGAAAATAAATAGTTATAAATCTATTTGTATTGTTGATGTGGACATGTGCTTCTGTGTGTGCTGCTTCTATGATCAGGTCTTAGCAAACAACACTGAGGGGCCAGGTCCTCCCCAACTGCCTGTTTTTGTAAATAAAGTTCTACTGGAACTCAGCCATATTCATGTGTTTCTATATCGTGCATGACTGCTTCATGTATAAGCAATGGCAGAACTGACTGCTTGCCACAGAGAAAATCTGGACTGCAAAGCCTAAAATGTTTACTGTTTGGCTCTTTAAAGAAAATTTTTCTGATTCTTGATCTACATATGACATATCTGCACACCCGCTTTTGTGAGACTTGAGTTCTGTGAAGGATCTTTCCTGAATTTATTACAGAGGCAAATTCTGGAATGAATTCTTTAAGTTTGCAAACAGACAGCTTCATATACTTGAGTAAATTGTGATGATGTGTATGTTAAACATGTTAAGACTGAGAAATGTGTACATATATAGACTTAAATGAATATGTATTTGCTACATACATAATGGAGTGTTATGTCAGCAAATATTCAAATATATAGGCAAATATTCATATGAACACTCTAGGAAGATTTAATGTTAGTGTTCACCAGCTGTGAGGAACTTTTTTTGAGACTTCAGTACCCCCATTGGTAAAGTGATGATAATAAAAGGCATACTACTGCACACTAACATAATAATATTACCACAGAGATTAAGGAAAATGAGTGCTTAGCAAAGTCTCTGACATAGATTACGTACCTAATAACTATAAGTTAATAATGCTTTTATTACTGATGTAGCTATCATTGAGTATCCATGCTCACAAGCAGGTATTTCTGTCTTTCTCAGAGTGAGGTGTTTGAACTTTCCTATAGGAGAGTTTCAAGTCATCATCATAATGTTCACTTCACCATCAGATATCCAGTATGTAGAATGAATGGATGGGCTTGATCAATGTGTGGACAATCTGGACTCCTGATTCTTGTCAGAGCTTAAATCAGACAGACTCTTCTATGACTCAAGTTAAATGAAGACAGAGTGACTGGTAGAGGTTAGGTTACATCACACATGATGTTAATCATTCACTCTTACAGGCTTTCCCAACTTTTATTTTGCATTATTTGCTAATAAAGAGAACAATCTAGAATGTATCTCATTTGACTCCCATCAATTGTCAGATTCCAGGACAAACCATTGGATACCACAAACGTCAGCTGTACCTTATAGCCTGACTCTAGATCAGTGATTGGAATGTGGAGGGTTTCAGCTGTGAGGGCTCTGTTTGGGTGGATAGTAGACTCCACCCCATTCAAGGGTGCCCCAGATATGAGTGAGACCCAGCCTGACTCATGGTACAGAAGCATCTCTGCTTTATTTGTTTTGTTTTTTCAATCCTTTCCCTAATACATGAAGGTTTAGACTCAAAAGATGTTTAGGTTCAATTCCTGTCTAAACTAATTTTAATAAGAATTTTCATTCTATTTTCTACAATCACAGATCTTTGTAAGACTTAAAAGGACTATAATATTCATAGTGAAATTTGTATAACTGTTTGTCCTTCTGCTTTATAATTCAATTGAACATAGTATTGACATTATATCTCTTAACAGACAATTACTGTTTCATGCATGTAATTAGATATATTGTTATGTATGTAATTATATGTCTAGGAAGAGAAAGCTCCCTTTGTGAAAATGCATAGAAAGAAAATCAAATGTTATGAAATTTATGTATTATTACAGAGATCCACTGATATGGCATGTTGGTGTTCTAGTTGAATTAAGATATAAAAATAACTGAGTCCAGCTGGAAATAATGGATACTGCATTAAGTAAAGTGTTAATTAAGAAAAGTCTTAATTGCAGGAGAGATGGAACAGGGTCGTGGCGCTTGTGTTTCATCCAGCTGACTCTGGTTAAAATCGTCTGCACCACATATGGTCATCCAAGCACTGCCAGAGATCACACCCCATCGCAGAGCCAGAAGTGACCCCTGAGCACTGTCAAGTGTGACCCCAAAACCAAAAATTGGTGGTAGTATATGGAAAAAATCCTAAGTGCACTCACCTAAAGGAAAGCACATCCTTTTCATGGGACCTACAACAAGATTTATTCTTTTTCTTCATGGCTGTGGAATTGAGCAAGTCCACATGGATGGTTTCACTTAGGGCCTTTCTCACCTCACCCTGGCAGCTGTATTTCAATGGAGTTGGAGACATCTGAAAGATGTGGAGTCTCGCTGGGATGTCTGGCTAGCTGGGATGGCTGGACATAGGGTTATACTTCCTCTCTGTCTCTGTCTCTTTCTCTGTCTCTGGTCTCTGTCTCTGTCTCTTTGTCTGTTTGTCTCTGTCTCTGTCTCTCTCTTTCTCTCTGTCTCTGTCTCTGTCTCTGTCTCTGTCTCTCTCTCTCTCTCTCTCTCTCTCTCTCTCTTCTCTCTCCATGCAGCCTTTCCCCTTGACTTCTGAATGGCATGGCAATCTCTGCATACTTGAATATCTCACATGGCAAGTACTTTCCTCCAAGTAGGAGTACCATGAACTTAAAATCATTCTGAGATAACATCATACCATAAAGAGCACCAATTCCCATGACGAATATTATGCATCTATTTTATTTCATTCTTATAGTAACCATGCTAAATGAGAGCCATATTTAAGATTAAGTGCCGTACTTTAATAATCAGATGAGTGCCATATTAAAGATGAAGGGGCAGGAGCAATAGCACAGTGGGTAGGGTGTTTACCTTGCACGTGGCTGACCCGGGTTCGATTCCTCTGTCCCTCTCAGAGAGCCCAGCAAGTACTGAGAATATCTAGCCCACACAGCAGAGCTTGGCAAGCTACCTGTGGCGTATTTGATATGCCAAAAACAGTAACAACAAGTCTCACAATGGCACCTTACTGGTGCCTGCTCGAGCAAATGGGGGTGACAGTGATACAGTGATTAAAGATGAAGAGCCTGAGGCCCATAACTGAATTGCATCAGTCCTCATAGCTGCAAAATGGGGACTGCAACATTCTCTCCAAGTTGTATCAATTGAAATGTAGCATATTTCCTTCCTATATTAGCATATCTTTCCCCTCTGCTGACCTTCAGTCATAAAGCATAAAAGTTGAATGACAAAACATGACATAAAAAACAGTTCATCGTATAATACCCAGGACAACATTTACCATCTGTGATTAATAACCAAATTAATGTGCAGGCAACACGTTCTCTCGGGGTACGGCAAAGACAAAGTGATTTAAGTACTACAAAATTTGTTCACAAACTGAAGATAATTCAGCTGGATAGGATTTTTATTCTATATTTTACCAAAATGCTGCTCACCTTAAAATTCTATGGGTAATATAAAGGACATGGCTCAGGAGGCAGAGAACAGATCTTTCACAAGGTCCTGATTTTGATCCCAGACACCACAATTTCCTCCAGTACCACTAGGTTGGGCCTATTGTCCTACTCCACACACAGAGCAACACCCCACAGGAGGCTGGCACCACCCGCTGGGCATCACCAGCAGTGTCCCTGAGTCCCCCAAGCAATGCTCTGGGTGGCCTCTATGAAAAAATTCCGTTGCTGTCTTTTTTCTTTACAGAAACATTAAAATTCCAGATCTGAAAAAGGCAGAGCAGATAAAGTTTTCTTTAAGTGTCTTGGCTAATATTCTTGGTCTTCTCGATATTTTTTGCTGATTTCCTTTTCACTGTATTAGATTATATGACCATTATTATTTAAGCCTAAGAGAGAGATGCAATCCACTGATTAAAGCAGGAAGGACTATTTCAATTAGAAGAGGCGGTTATACTTCCCTTTACGGGGAGAATGATGTTCATCACACTAAATTGACTGGGTCTTTTCTCTGCAGCTCCCAGACAGTGAGAAGGGCTTTGTGAAACCCTGAAATGCACTTCTAATTTTGCATTATGCCTTGCCTAATTTTTTCCACAAAGTTTAAAGCTGCATGTTTGCAGCAGCTCTTCATTCTTATGGCACCAGTTCCCCATGTACCCCTAGGAAAGCACTGGTAATGGAATTTTCAGCAAATACAGATTCCAAAGCAAGGGAGAGAAATGATGCATGCTCTTACGGGACATGCAGCAGATTCATCTTCATGCTGGTTAAATTGCCCAAATCAAGTAAAGCAGATCCATGAGAAATTGGACAGCAAAGCACAGTGATGGGTTGGAGCCCAGTCATGAGATGCTAGTTGGAGTTTCGTGGAACGCTTTCTAAAGTGGTGTCATTTGCTAGCTCTTAGGGCAGTAAAACTCTCTGGAGAAAGATTACATGGAAGTGGTGTCCATCTCTCTTTTTTTTTCTTACAGAGGTTCTTATTCCTCACTTTCCTGACAGTAAGATTTTTGTGGTAGCATCCAAAGTGTTTTGACTTGATAAAAAGATGAAGCCACTGGTACTGGAAGGCACCTACGCTGGAAAGTGCTGGAGCCAGGATGCAGGCGAGGCAGCCAGATTGGTTTGGGTATCTAAGGGAGTATCTGGCCCCATTGCAATGAATACCTTATAAATGTCCTACTGCTCTGCATTTCATACTCCAGCAGTATCTAACTCTTGCAGATGGCTTCATAACCAAGTCATGCTTTGTAACTTGTTTTTGTTCTTCTCTCTGTCATCCTTCACTTAGCTTATTCCTGCATAGCTCCCAGTTTCGGTTCAGGTATTTTCTCCTCCAGGTAACTTTCAGGTCCACCCTCTGCACTGTCTATCATATTGAAATAGTCTTTTGTTAGCATATGTACATACTGCCTGGCTCCAGAAACTCATTGAGAAGAAAGGTCATTTGTCGATTTCTCCTTGCATCTCCATCCCCACCTCTATGCCTGACTTGCAGTTCAAGTTCAGTACTAGTTGTCAAACTGAATCGAATGGGATGTGACAGGAACTCAATGAGGCAAACGAGAGAGCTGGACAACCTAGGAGCCAGCAGTGTCTCAGAGATAGGTGGCTGGTAGATTAACTGCAGGATGTGTCATAAAAACACAAGATTGTGTTTTTCAACTTCCTAAAGTTCAAGCTGCTATGGAAAACACAGTTGGAAGGTTCTAACAAGTGACTGGATCTGTCCAGCTTCTCAAGGCGTCTTGTGAAGAGCCAAGAGGAGAGAAGGAAAAGTTGCGGCTCTGAGAAGTTTCTCCGGGTCTCAGAGCTGGAGTCGGAATTTCTGATTTTCTTCAGAGGAGCATTTAGTCCAATTTGGACAGAATGGAATGATACCACACCAAAGGGTTATGTTATCCTGGCACAAAAGAAAAGGAAGCAAGCCAGAGAGGTTAAGCATAAGTGGAAAGGAATTCAAGTTAATTTCCTAGAAGACTGACATTATGTGAGACTTCCTGGGATGTGCCAGACTTCAAGCAGCCTCGGGCAGGATGGATTGTGCAGCTGGCTCTATGCCGTGCTTCCTGGAGATGGCAACCTATTCTCCTGCTCCATGGCAGACCAGAAGCCAGGAAGCCTGGGATGCTGGCTGCTCCTGTGAATGATCCCAGCACCAATCAGCAGATCACAATTGTGTTTAAGGCCAGCAGGAGACAAAGTGGGTATCAGGCCCCCTAAGGTTTTCTGATCAGTGTGGAAAGTAGGAAGGCAAATTGATACAGCAGCTAGCTCTCCCAAACCAGTGAGCCGTTATTTGCATCTCCCTGGGGAATATGAGATGGTGCCAACATGTAAGGACAGGAGGGCATTTCTGTCATTGTCATGCCTTGAAGCTGATAGGCAGAAGCCTAGTTGCAGCCTAACTTAGCCCAGCGTTATTCAAATAAGACCTTTTGTTCTGCAGGGAGGCATCCAAGTTCCCCACTGTCTTTAAAGGAAAGGAGTCAAGGAATTGCTTCATCTTCTTCAGCCTTATCATCTGTGATTGGGATTCATGACCTTGAACTCAGTGAGGTTTTGGTTTCTTCGGGTCAAATACAGTCTATCAGAGCAAGGCATGTGGCTTGCCCTGAGCTCTTGAGTGATGCTCCTGGGTGGAGGAGGACAATGAATTGCGGTTCCCAACTGCATACTGAATGTTTCCTATTAGCTCACTAGCCTTTGCAGTAAATCAACTAACTCTCCATTACAATAGATGGCAATAGTGCATTACTTGTCAGCAACATGCTGCAATAATAAGGCTCTTTCAGACAGCTTCTCAAATACAGATTGTGATGTCTGTGGAGAAATAGAACTGCTTTTCATAAAGAACCTGATCCAGAGCTCCGTAATAAGGCCAGGCCCAGTATTTTAACAAATGGGTCCCTGCATTTTCTCGCATTGTGACAAGAAATCTATTGCGAAGAGCGTGATAAAAACTCATTTTAATTGAAAGGTATATACGCCACTGAGATCATATTAATTTAGCAACATAAACAAAGACATACGCCCAAAGCCTACCAAAACTAGAACTGATCTGCTAGAGGTGGAGCCAACCGGAAAGCTTTGCTCTGAAGGCTGTCTCTGCAGCTGTGGGTGTGACCATGTGTGGGTTACTCAGATCCTATTTTTGTCTCCGATATGCAGTTAGGAGCATGATAATACCTTTGTACAGGTTCATGGGTCAAATGAGATAACATTTTTAAATGTTTCTGCAACATGTGTAACAGCTCTCTAATCAATGTTATTTATTATCTTCTATGTTTTAACATTTGCAGAATTGTAAAGGCAGGTGCTCAGCTTAATTCAGGGTTTCCAGGGGATGTCTCCTCAATATCTCTTGTTCTTCTCTCACACCAACATTATTTGAATTGTCAGAAAATATGCCAAAGGGTGGGTGGGTTGTTATGAATTTTGAGTTCCTTTCTGGATGGAATAAAGAGAACAAAGTCCACCTTTACCCCACTCCATCAGTCTTACACAAAGATTTGGCATGGCTGTGGGGCATCATGGAGAAGAACCAAGAATCCCATTGTTGGCCTGAAAGACATCAAGCTGTTTGGTGGCTTGAACTAGCCATAAGGGAGAATCCCCCACCCAGCTCAGTTCACTCAGACCCATGCTTGGCCCTGGCAGAACGGACGTGAACCACCCCATATGGCACCTCGTTTGTGGCAAGCACTTGATGGAGAAGGAATAATGATGGTGATAACTTCTCTTCAGCCACAAACAGTACTCACTTAGGCAAATCTGTCACCATTATTACCACTGACACAAATTCTGGCACTACTTTGTGCTGCAGAAAATTTGATGAAGCTTCTCACTTTATAGCTAAGATGGAAAGTATTGGACGTAGGTCAGAAACTATGAGGATCCACCCCTTAATTCCTCCATGCCCTAGTGAAAGCACCAAGTACTTGGACCCCTGCTCTTTGGGTGTGCCAGACAGGTCCACTTCAACAAAACAGGGGACAGAGAGAGAGATAGTACAGGGATTAAGTAACTTGCTTCATACAGGTTCAATATTCAGACCCCTAAACTCTCTTAGGGGTGATCCCTAAGCACTGGGTGTACTAAACAAAGAAACAAATTCCTTTTATTGGTATTTAAGTCCACTTCATGAATCAGAATCCTGTGTCAGGGGCCCAGATTCAACACCCTTCTTTTTCCTCTTGCTTGTGTGATAAATGTATTCCCGTTGCCATCTTTCTGAGGAAATTCTAATTAGGAGAGTCAGGAATGAGCTGTCCTTACTGTGCAGCTGCAAAACAAAGCAAAACAAAACTACTGCTGTAACTGTCACAGAATCCTGGAATAATTTGACATCTTAGTGACCAAGGCTGTGCAGTATTCCTGGGGTGGTGGTTTACTTTAAAAAGTGTGAAATTGCTTACACCTTGTTCATAGACTTATACTACATTGCAGATTGTTTCTCCACAGAAGGAAGGAGGTTGCTAACAGGAGGAGGTAAGGTGCTAAATCCATCAGAATTTGACAAAGGTCAGCCCAAATGGAGTGCTTTGTTTCCTCATGATTTCTGAACTGGTCTTGATATTCTGGTTAGCAAGGAGGAAATAAAATTTCCATGCCTGATTAGTCTAAAGCAATGAGCAAGTCAGAGCGTCAGAGTGCAGTGAAGTGTCTTCCATCAGGGCAAACACAAGGTGTGATGTTAAATGATAAGTGCTAAATCCTGCTTCTTGCTGCTAACATCTGGTAATACTTGGTTAGTAGACCTCTAGCTTGATACTCACATGTCTTTTCCTGCATCCTTTCCATTCCCTATAAAATACTATGTTAATAGAAAAATGTTATGAATCACATAATTAGCTGAAAAATCTTCAAATTAGATAGTTTTTACTTGTCACTAAAGATTGTTACTGTTCTTGAACCCAGTTCCATAAAAAATTTGTCTAATGCATAGGAAATAGACATCACATATATTCTAAAAGAGTCTAAGGATAATTTCCCTAAAGCCTTAAATTATAGCTGAGACCCTGATGAGTAGGTAGTCGTCACTGGCTAGTAAGTAATTGAATCTGTCCTTTGTACCGTTGTGGTTGTTGAGGCCAGACCTTCTACCCACCTCCTCAAATTACCTATTCTCTCTAAGCCTCCATTCACATCTCTAAAATGAGAAAAGTAATATCCCAATCTCATACCGTTGTCATAATGAGTAAATGAACTAATCCACAAATGACACTTAACTTTGCACCTACGGCACGTTAAGCCCTTAGTGAGCATTACCCACGATGATTCCTATTTCACTTTGCATTTCACTAAATAGTTCCATGTATCTGAGCATTTGGGATTTTTCCCCCCATTTCCCTTATTTGTTCCTCATTCTTGAAGGAAAAGGAGTCTTTGAGAAATGGGAAAACACCAGCAAGAGCAAGTTTTTATTGACTTGTAAACGTTCCACTCTAGAGGAGGTGCATGTCCAGGGCAAGAGAGTGGAGGTCTCCAGAGAAGATTTGGTAAAAATGTTGAAAAAAGTGAGGACCCTGTGCAAAAGAGTGGATCGGGAAAAGAGTAGACTCTACCACACCTGGGGGTGCACTGGGAGCCTTTCTGGAAACCCTTGAAAGCAAGCTTACGGCTGATTGAATAGAGCCCAAAGAGAAATGATAAACATGACACTGACTTATTGCCTGGGCACCCTCTCTTCCTAGCTGGCCTCCAGTAGAATAAGTTGGGTTCTAAAGGAGTTTAAATATTTCATATATTGAAGAAACAGAGCATAGACCATTTCAAAACAGAGCATAGACCATCATCATTCTCTGAGGTAGGCAGCTTTTTGTTTGTTTGCTTGGGGACCACACCCAGCAATGCTCTGGGCTTCTTCCTGGCTCTGTGTTCAGGGATCACTCCTGATGGGCTCAGGGCACCATATGGGATGCGAGGGATCGAGTCAGCCACATGCAAGCAAGTGACCTACCTACTGTACCATCAATCTGACTCTGTAGCTTTATTATATAGCAAAGACTTAAGCAGTGGTTTCATTAGAACTTTGGGGAGAGAGAAGGGACACATTCAGTGTTGCATTGTGACATAAAAAACATAATGAATACATCCAGTCCCTTCACAAAGCAGTAAGTATACAGCACACTATATGCAAAAACATATGCAAAATTCTGTTCAGTGGATCTCTAGAACTTTTTCATCTTACATAACTGGAATGTTTTATACGTGAAAAGCAACTATGTCCCTCCTGTTCTTGACAACCATCATTTGTTCTTTCTTTCTAGGAGCCTCATAATCTCTATAATTTGGGGGGGATCTTTTATAAACTCATCATCTCTTTTATCATTTCTTTACAGGACCTGTTTTTAAATACATTCTCACTGAGGCTAGGGCAGACACATTTAGTCACAACCCTCTCTATTCCACACCTAAAGGTAAATTGTGAGGGAGAAATATAGAAACATATGGGTTTCTCATTGTGCCAGTATATCAAAGACTACATTTTTATGTTACTCAACAGCTAAAAGATGTGATTGTCTGGTCAATGTTTACATGCTTAAGTAATTGATTTCCCATCCAAAGGAATTCTGTGTCAGGTTAGTGGTGTGTTCTAAATCAGTTTTTCTCAACCAGTGCCATATGGCCCCCACGGGCCCTCAGAATGCATCAAGGCTGCCACAGCAGAAGACAGTGGGCTGACTGGTAAGACGAGGGGTTATCAGGGAAGAAACAAGGTCGAAAGGATGCTAGCGTTAGAAAAAGGTTAAGAAACACAGCTGTAAATTTTCCAGTCTGTAATTTTTTTTATATCCAGTCAGCATGATGTTTCCATTTTAAGAGGTTCCTGACATACCACTAATCTATCAACATCAATATGCCATAAAGATTTCAATATTTAGGACTGTTACAGCAAGTGAAATCTTTTATATTTTGCAAGCCAGTCTTGCATATCTCTTCTGCACGAACTAGCATTCAAAGGCGGGTGCAGGACAGTCTATTCCAGTTGGACTTGAATGTAACTTTTTTTATTGCAGTAATACCCAGCTGATTCAGAGCAGTGGATGCAAGCAACCTGACCCAAAGGATTCATTGTATACCCGCCCTTCCACCATCATCTACCCAGTTATGCTTCAGTTGACAAAGAACGACATTTTCTCTTCTCTTTTCACTTAACATCTCCTGACATGCAATCTTCGTGATCATTAACACTTCAAGAGATTCTCTTCGTAAGTTCAGTGAGTCACTGTCTTGAAATTGTTATGTCTCCTTCCATGCCTCCCAGAGATGCTCTTCAGGCTGACTCCTTCCCAGGATTACTTTACTAAGAATCAGAGGGTCTCGGATTGCCTTTGCTTTTCCTAACTTTTAAAACATAAACCATAAAAATGTACTTAGTAATCCTTAAAAATATTTATTTTATTCAGTTAATACGTGTTGCCTACAATACAAAGATATTCTGAGGCTTAAGCAATTTTTAAAATAAGAAGACTTGTGAGGTGATCCTTTCATGTAAAACAGCTTAAACATCATGGTTTTGTTTGTTTGTTTTTTCAGTTGTATTAGGTATAATGGACATTTAACATTATATACTTTTAAGAGGCACAACTTGCTGTTTTGAAATATGCATATGTAGCAAAATAACTACCATACTAAATTTAATTAGCATCAATCACACGTGTAGTTACAGATTTTTCAGGGACCTACTACTCTCTTAGCAAATATACAATATCACATTATTAGCTACAAACTCTTGCATAGTTGATAAGCTAAAATATTTGAAAAATAGTCAAGAAGATTCAGTGAAGAAAAGACTATCGCTTCAATAAATGGGGCTGGGAAATTGTATATTTCTATGCAACTGAGTACAATTTGATGCCTTTCTTCTATTGCTCATATCAATGAACTCTAAGTAGACTAAAGATATAAATGGAAGACCTGAAATCATAAAACGCCTAGAGAAAACTGTTGCACTGTACCACTGTCGACTGTTCATCGATTTGCTCAAGCGGGCACCAGTAATGTCTCCATTGAGAAAACAAAAGGCAACCACCTCTGTCATATGGTAATGATATTTTGAATATGGTACCTAAAGCACAGTAATAAAAGCAAAATTTAGAAGCTGGGGAGAAAGTGCAGAAGTTAGAACACACATCTGACTGAGCTGTCATTTTTGGCACCACATAGCCCCCGGGAGCATTTCCTGGTTGATCCCCGGAAGACCCTGAGTACTACCAGGGCGACCCTGGTCGTCCCTTGAACCATAGTGCTCAAGAAGTACTGCGGGGGCCGGAGCGATAGCACAGCGGGTAGGGCGTTTGCCTTGCACGCGGCCGACCCGGGTTCGATCCCCGGCATCCCATATGGTCCTCCAAGCACTGCCAGGAGTAATTCCTGAGTGCAGAACCAGGAGTAACCCCTGAGCATCGCTGAGTGTGACCCAAAAAGCAAAAAAAAAAAGAAGTACTGCGTTGTTGGGCCTTGAATCGTTCTTTTATCCCAGTGGCCAAGAACTGCCGGGAGCGAACTTGAGGCCCGAGAGCACTGATTGAGAGACCCCCTTCGAAATAAAAAAGATAGTTAAAAAACCTAGATAATATTGTGAATAAAACATTAATATTCAATCAATTAAAACCAACTATACAAGTATGTTAGTTTGTAACATCAATGTAATCATAGCTAATATTCATTGTGCCATCACTGTATCTTAATAAATATATAATGCATTTAATATGGTTTATGATAAACAATTTTCCTAAAAACTTGACAACGAAGACACTATTGTTACCCCCATTATGTAGATGAGGAAATTGAAACTCATAGATTTTAATGGCTTGTCAAGTGAAATTCAAAGATGCTAATAAGAGAATTTGGACCAAGAGGAATCCACACTCCCCTTCCATTTATAATCACTATAGTCAGATGATACCTTATCAGATATCTTCCTTATCACATTTTCTCTCTTCCATTTACCTTTCATTTCCTATTTTTTACTGGGGGGTGGGGTTGGAGGAGGTGTTGGGCACACCTGGTTGTGTTGTTCAGGACTATTTCTGGCACTGTGCTCAGGAATGAACCTCAGTGGTGTTTGGGGTTTGAGTCAGGGTCAGTAGGATTACAAGGTAAAGGTAAGTTATGTGGTTATGATGAGGTTCCTGGGGTTTGAGACAGGGTCAGAAGGATATAAGGTAAGCATCTTAACCTTGTGTTATCTCTCTGGCTCCATTTATCTTCTTGACATTGTAACAGTGCTGGTGGCTATGAATGATTATGCCACAAGGTACTCATTTACTGAACAAATATTTATTATGGCCTTGTAAATCTGTAAAAGCAATTTTGGTTGGCAGAGAGAAAATTAAGCAAATAAATGAAGAATTATTTTCTAAATTCCCTAAGATTATTTCTTTCTCAACATATTATGTGTTAAGTAGAAATTCCTTATCCTGATTTCTACTGTAAAGGTAATGTAGCTTTTCATACTTAACAACCCCTATTTTAAACTATGCAGTACTGTGCAAAACAGCATATAAGATATTTTAAAGATCACCATGGGTAACTTTTGGTAATGTTTGAATTGAAATATTTTCCCCCAAACCCACAATTTTCCATATAGTCAAGCTGCTAAATTGCCTCTCTGAGAGGTAGAAATTACTCAGTTGATTTGATTTCCTTTGTTTTCTTAAGCAAGTATAAGATATTACCAATTTCTCTATAATCCTACCACGATTGCCACATCTCCCCCCAGTTCTAAAAGTCTGGAAATATTTCAACAGGAGGGATTTGCAGAAACACTAATTTTTAAGAAAGGGGAAAAGTTATTTTCATCAGCGGCCCTAAGTCCCTTTAAGGTTATTGTAGCCCAAGTTTACACCAAGCAGCTGAAAACAAGCACCACATGACTTACAGTCAGTGTTTCTGTCTTCTTCCTATGACTCTGCCTCGTCTATGCCGCTATCGATGCCTCTATCAGTCTACTGATTGTCAAGCAACTCTTACAAAGCAGGCTCAAAGGTCTCCTTTCAAAATCAAACACAGATTTTAAAAATTTCCATATGCTTATAAGTCAATAATGGAAAGATACAGAAAATTGTGTTGGAAAATTTGTCAAAGAAGTGGCACTCCTTTTGGAAAAGATGGATTTGGAAACTTTTTATATGTCAGAGTTGCTTAAAATTAGAATTAAACAAGTCATTTATGACTAGTTTTTCCTCTTGAACCTGGATCATGACACAATTAAGTCAAAGGAATATCAAGAAAAGGTAATTTTTCTAGTTACTGAAGAAGTGAAGTGTTGTAAGGACTTATTTCACTTTTTTAAATAACTGAATTCATTGATTCAAGAGTAGGACTTAATTTGGTTATGCAGTGTACGCACAGACTAAGGCTTTGCAACTACTGAAAACATAGCACTTCCTAAGATGTGTTATTTGGTTACAAGTTTGTTATGGAATTAAGTCAGTTTTGAGTACCTATGATTCTGTCTTTATTTTAGAATATGCTGCTTGGGGCCAGAGAAATAGTACAGTATGAAAGGTCCTTGCCCTTGACATTGTCAGGAGTGAATCCTGCGTGTAGAGCCAGGAGTGAACCCTTATCATTGCCAAGGGTCCCACCCCCCCCCAAATAAACAATATATATGTATACATGGACTGGAGTGATAGGACAGCAGGTAAGGCATTTGTTTTGCACATGGCCGACCCGGGTTCAATTCCTCCATCTCTCTCAGAGAGCCCGGAAAGCTACTGAGAGTATCCCACCCGCATGGCAAAGCCTGGCAAGCTACCCGCAGCATATTCCATATGCCAAAAACAGTAACAACAAGTCTTACGATGGAGACGTTACTGGTGCCCACTTGAGCAAATCAATGAACAGCAGGACGACAGTGCTACAGTGCTATATGTATGAATATGTTCCACTACCTCCACTTCCTCCACTACCTAGCCACTGCCAAGCTCCAAGCTGCTTTCCAGACACTCGGGCTGAACCTCACACATGAGTGAAGCCCCATAGAACCAGGTAAAGCAGAACATTGTTGCCTTGGTCTCCAGGCTCAAAGGGACCCAGAAACAGAGATCCTCTGCCTGGTTCCCCTAATCTCCGGTGACCCAGGGATCACACCCAGACAACCCCACCCTACGGGATCAGATAAATACTTCATCGGCCAATCTCCACTACCCAGCCACCGCCACACTCCAGGCCACGCTCCATAAGACACTTAATACCTATTTTCCATAATTACTGCACCATATTTGAAGAGGTTCGAATATGGTATGAACCATTGGGACACCTGTAAGCGCGATTAGAGACTGCCCTAAAAGCCTCCATTCCTCTCAGAGAGCCTGGCAAGCTACCGCGAGTATCCCACCTGCATGGCAGAACCTGGCAAGCTACCCGAGGTGTATTCAATATGCCAAAAACAGTAACAACAATAGGCCTCTTTTGCCTGACACCAAGAGAACCCCCAGTACAGCAGCGTTAAGAAGGATGAGCAAGAAGAGGCTGATAAAATCTGAGGGACGAACTAGACTGCCAAAACGAAGGACTAAAATGCTTGTCTGTACTTTCAACGCATGTATGCTGGCATCCGAAGCATCCATCAAGGACCAGATGGCACAAGCACAGAAGATCAACTACAACATCATTGGTCTGACCAAGTTGAGAAGGCATCATCACATCACGCCATTTTCGACACTGGAGAAGAACTGTTCCTCGGTGATGTCATTGTCCTTGTTAACACCAATTTGGACATGAACATTGATTCATTCGAATGCCTACTAACCTGAATCAGACGATTACGCTTGAATACTTTGTGGCTCACTGCCGGTAGTTTCTATCTTCGTCATCTACACTGCCAACATCCAACTATGATGTAGAAGAAATTGAGAAATTCTACATGGAGCTGGAGAAATTCTATAAAGACCACATCTTCTCCAAGATCATTGTTGAGGATTTCAGTGCCAAGATAGAACCGAAAAGATTGCCCGAAGAACTCTACATCAGGACCCATGGCCTAGAATGGAATGAACAGGGTGAGAGACTGTCTGAGTTCATCATGTTGACCAAGACCAGCCACGGTAACTCAGTTCCAGAAGGCCGAATCTAAACGTTGGACATGGGAGTTTCCTGGTGGACAGTTCCACAATGAAATTGACACATCATATTCAATCGACAGTTTTGCCTGATCGATGTTGCTGTTATCCAAAAATTCCAAACGAGATTGAACCACAGTGCAAAATTCTCCTTCGTGCAAAATTCTACTTCACAGAGCAGGAAGAAAGGACCCAAAGTTAGTTTAAGAAGAGAATTCCCAGAATGATCACCAAATGGGAGCTCTTTGGCACTATTGTGGCAATGTGGGAAGATGCCATCGTTGACAACATCAACGAGGAATATGATGGACTGGTTCAGCATCTACTTAGCTGCGCGAGGAATGCCCAGAGTGGGAAAGCCACAAACAGACTCCTGTCTTTGGAAACTCTCAATCATTCGCCAACGAGGTTTGGCATGAGCTTCAGGCAATCACAAGCAAACATGCGAGCTTGCAAAGCTATGCAGAAAAGCGATAAAGGAAGACCTCAAAGATAGAAGAGCAGCAGTGTTGGCCGATGTGGCAGAAGCTAGGAAAGGTATTTGCAATGCTCGCCTATTCTTCACCAACTACAAGACCAAGATGACTGCCCTCCAACGTCCTGACAGATCTATCACATCTTTCAGAAAGGCAGTGGGGAGGATTGTTCATGACTTCTACTCGGATCTCAACAGCCATGTCCACCTGCCCACATACCAAATTCTGCAGGATGGATATGTCGTTCCCAATGTCCTCATTTCCAATATCTGACACGCCATTTCATTGGTAAAGATGCGTACAGTGCCCGGTCCAGACAAGGTCTGAACACATGAAGAATCTGCTGCCAGTACCCATCAATACACTGGCTCGGCTCTTCACATGCTACCTGTCCATATGCAAGGTTCTGTCTCAATGTAAAACCAGCAGGACTGTTCTGTTGTACAAGAAGGGAGACATCCATGACATTGGCAACTATCTCCCAATCTGCCTGTTGTCCATCCTCTACAAGTTGTTCACTCGAGTCATCCTGAATAGAATAAGCAGAAAACTATATGAAGAACAACCATGCAAGCAAGCTGGGTTCTAAAAAGGATTCGGCATGATCGACCATATCCACACAGTGACCAAACTCATTGAAGTTTCTCGAGAGTTCAAGATGCTGTTCTATCTAATGTTCATCGATTTAAAGAAGGCCTTTGATTCTATTGAGACTGAAGCTGTCATCGAAGCCCTAGCCAAAAAGGGCATTCAAACTCAGTACATCAAGATCCTCCATGAGCTGGAGAAGTTCTATAAAGAAGACCAAACCTTCTACAAGATCATTGTCGGTGATTTTAATGCCAAGATTGAACCTAGAAGGTCAACCAAAGAACTCCACATCAGGACCCATGGCCAAGAATGGAACGAACAGGGTGAGAGACTGTCAGAGTTCATCATGTTAACCAAGACCATCCATGGTAACTCGAAGTTGCAGAAGGCCGAATCTAAACGTTGGACATCAGAGTCTCCCAGTGGACAGTTCACAGTGAAATTGACCACATCATATTCAATCGACAGTTTTGCCTGACCAATATCACTATTGTCCCAAAATTCCAAATGGGATCAGACCACTGTATCCTTCGTGAAAAATGTTACTTCAAGGAGTGGGGAGAAAGGGCTGCAAAGTTTAAGAGGAGAACTCCCAAAATGACCACAAACTGGGAGCTCTTTGGCACTCTTGCAGCATATGGGAAGATGCCGTTGTTGACAACATTGATGAGGAATAAGATTGACTAGATCAGCACCTCCATGATTGTGCAATGAATGCAGAGAGAGAGAAAGCCACACAAAGTTGCCTGTCTTCGGTAACACTCAAGCTCATTCACCAACGTGGTCAGGCACTAGCCTCAGGCAATCACAAGCTAATGTCCAAGCTTACAAAGCTGTGCAGAGAAGCAATAAAGGAAGACCTCAAAGAGAGAAGAGGAGCAGTGTCGGCCAACGCAGCAGAAGCCGGGAAAAGTATTCGCAATGCTCGCCTATCCTTCGCCAACTACAAGACCAAGATGACTGCCCCCCCACCGACGTCCTGATGAATCTATCACATCTTTCAGAAGGGCAATGGAAAAGGTTATCCGTGACCTCTTCTTGGATCTCTTTGATAGCCACATCCACCTGACCACATACCAAATTCCGCAGGATGAATATGTTGTTCCCAGCATTCTCCCTTCTGAAATCCGACATGCCATTTCATTGGTAAAGAAGCATACAGCACCTGGTCCAGACAAGGTCAGACCCGATCACCTGATCACCTGAAGAATCTGCCACCAGTACTCGTCAATACAATGGCTCAGCTCTTCACACACTACCTGTCTGGATGCAAGGTTCCATTCCAGTGGAAAACCAGCCGGACCATCCTGCTGTACAAGAAAGGAGACATCCATGACATTGACAACTATCGCCCAATCTGCCTGCTGTCTGTCATCTACAAGTTGTTCACTCGAGTCATCCTAAATAGGATTGGCAGAACACTAAATGAAGGACAACCATATGAGCAAGCCAGGTTCCAAAAAGGATTCAGCATGATAGACCATATCCACACAGTGACCATGCTCATTGAGGTTTTGCGAGAGTTCAAGATGCCGCTCTGTCTAACATTCATAGATTTAAAGATGGCCTTTGATTCTGTTGAGACTGAAGCGATCATCAAAGCCCTGGCCAAACAGGGCGTTCAAACTTAGTACATCAGGATCCTCCATGAGCTGTATTACAGATTCACCACCAGGATCTCACCATTCTACAAGGAAGTGATCATTAATGTAAAAAGAGGGGTTCGGCAGGGTGATATCATTTCTCTGAACCTCTTCAGTGCCACCCTCGAGAACGTCATGCAATGATGGAATGGGAAGGGATGGGAGTGATGATAGATGGTCGGCAACTACACCACCTCCGCTTCACTGATGACATCGTTCTAATAACACCAAACATTAGCCAGGCAGCACAAATGCTGGCCAACTTTGACTGCGAGTGTGGAAAGGTCGGACTGCAGCTGAATCTCACCAAGACAATGTTCATGAAAAATAAACAAGTCCTTGATGCTCCATTTGCTGTCAATGCAACGAACATCTCTGAATGCAGCAGCTATGTGTACCTGTGTCGAGAACTCAACATGAGGAATTACTTGGTGCCAGAACTGCACAGGAGAAAGAGAGCATCATGGAACACCTTCAAAAGTATAGAAGTTGTTAAGAGGATGAAGAACGTTCAGCTCTATGCACATCTTTTTGACTACACTGTTCTTTCTGCACTAACATACGCCTCAGAGTCCTGGGCCCTATGAAAACAGTACAAGAATGCTATTCAGGTATCCCAAAGAAGAATTGAAAAAGCTCTGCTTGGAGTATCACTTTTAACTCAAGTGAGAGAAAAAAATCCAGATTCTGACCTCCGTCGACAATCAAGAATTAGGAACACTCTCTTGTTTGCCAGAGCGTCAAAAATCAAATGGGCCGGACACGTAATGCAATTTAGAGATGGCTGCTGGACCAGAGCTATTACTGACTGGATTCCATGGGACGTCAAAGATCGTGTGGACGCCCTCCTACAAGATGGTCAGACTTCTTTGTCAAAACCCTGAATGAATGGTTTGAGGCTTTTCGTGTTCCTGGAACAAGCAGATACTATTGGGCCTCACTAGCACATGACAGTTATGAATGGAGACATTACTGGCACCCAATCAAACAAATCGAAGATCAACGGGATGACAAGTGATACCAGTGATGATTCTGTCTTTATTTTAAAATATGCTGCTTGGGGTCAGAGAAATAGCAGTGCGGAAACTGCTTGCCCCTGATGCTGCCAGGAGTGAATCCTGCTTGCAGAGCCAGAAGTAACCCCTTATTATTGCCAGGTGCTCCCCCTCAAATAAACTATATATATATATATATATATATATATATATATATATATATATACATACATGGACTGGAATGATAGCACAGTGGGTATGGCATTTGCCTTGCACTCGGTTCACCCGGTTTCAATTCCTCCGTCCCTCCATCCAGGCAAGCTAGTGAAAGTATCCCACCCTCATGGCAGAGGCTGACAAGTTACCCATGGTGTATGTGCCAAAAACAGTAAAAAGTCTCATAATGGAGACATTACCGGTACCCACTCGAGCAAATCGATGAACAATGGGATGACGGTGCTACAGTGCTATATGTATACATATGCTATTGTTTCACTCTCAGAGTTGGTTTGTGATTTTGGCATGCATCACAGCTATGTGCTATTGTAAGATCTCAAAGGTAATGTTTTCATGACACTTTACATGAGACATATCATAATCATTATGTGTACTTTTGTGAATGAAAACAAAGACTACTTTGAAATTTCTCATATAGATCACTTCTGTCTGCACACACAACCACAAAACCTTAAATTTGATATATAAACAAAATTGTGTCTTTCTCTCCCTCTCCTTCTCCTCCCCACCCACCCACACATGGTACCAACAATAATGGCTTTATTCAAATCAAAAGAGAACACACGAGATGGTGCTTTCTAAATCATGTGCTTCCTTTGATCCAAGATATTTTAACTGATGTTTATATTTCTGCAATAATTTTCCTATTGAGATTAAATCAAAGCACTTAACTAAGTAATGAATTGACTATTGTCAACTACAATCTCTGATGCAGAATCTTAGACTTCAGATAATGTTTATGTGGATGCTCATGACTATGAAAATAGCCAGAAGTTAATTTGATTTTACAGTCTGTAAAAGCCTTCTTTATTATTGTGTGGGTCTGTTTAAATAGAACAGTGAGCGACCTGTTGATGAACAGTGCCTTAGGTTAACACCGCCATGTCAGATCCTGTGATTACCTTCTTAGTGCAGTCACTGTTACAGAATCTCTCACTATCCTGGAACTTTTCCTTTTGCCTGCTGCACTATTTCCTTTCAACTTTCCACCTTCCCTTCCCTTATGTTGTTGATGCAACGACCAAATGTCAAACACACTTTGTGATGCTCACTGGTGGGGGCAGGGGGCGTCACACGCTTAGTTGTGGTGCCCCTGAGATCACACACTTTGTTGTGGGGCCAGAGATCATGAACCACAGTGCTCTCAGGCTGCACCCCACATGTCAGATGATGCTGGAGATCAAACCCTCAACCTCCTGCCTTACAACACTTGTGCCATCTCTGAGCACCAGCATCACCTTAACTCGAGGCTTTTATCCTTCTCCCTCCAATCTTTTAACTCCGAGCTGCTGAATCTGAGGAAGAAGGTAAAGAAAATTTGTTTTCTATCATCTTCTAACTATATCCATGCACAGACTAACTGAGCAGAAAAAGTAGTGTAAGTCGTTTGTTAAGTCCTTCTTTAATATCCCCCAGCAGGTGAGGCTAAATCTGTTCTCCGGCTTCTGATGCCCATCGTCTTCTCCATATCTCTCACTCTCATGAGGTAAACATTCTTCTGGAACTTGTAGAAAAATCTCAGCTCATCTAGCATTAACTCTTAATCTCGTTTCTTCTTCATTAGACAACAATCGCATTACATCACCCTATTACAGCGGATAACCTTGGGTGCCGCTGCACTCTATCTTCCGTCTTGGAGAACGAGTCATTTCTGAATTATTGACATTAGAGTCTGGCATTTTCTTTCTTTCATTTTAGAAGAAACAGTTTTAGTTTCTGGCTTTCTATTGACTTTCTCCCTTTTGCCTTTCCCTCTGTTCAGGTCTTCTCACTTATAAAAATAGCTAGGAACTAATAAATTAAAAAATACACTCTAGTAGGTAATGAATGACATTTAAATAGAATACAAGTAATTTAAATGCCAGTCTTTTCAATTAAAATCCTCGCCTTTCTCCTTGGAATCCAAAGAAAGAAATAAAAGGGGGGAAATAAGCATCCATCAAAAGGCCTAGGCACTTTATTTAGAATAAAACAAGAAGAGGGAAGTCGCCAGTTCTGGTCAGGCTTGTGAGGGAACTAACTTTAGCATTAAGAACTGCACTCAGGACCTGCCCTACCCTCGTCCCAGCCTGCACCTTGGACCCTGAGACCCCAGCCCGGACTGCCGCCCTAGTGGCCAGCATGCCGGCCCCAAGCGCCGCAGCCATTCTCTCTTCCTGCACAGGTGTATGCTGTTGTGGGAGAAGGGGTGTGGCCTAATCGTCAAGGGGCATGACCTAAGAAAAGTGGGCGTGGACTCTTGAGGCCCGGGGCTGCAGATATTCTCCTAAAGCCCATCAATATATTGTTTCATCTCAGCCTTCATTACCTATGTAATGTCCAAGAGTACCATCCTAGCTATCCGTAAACAGTAGGACAGTAAAACACAACACTTCACATAAGGATTAGAGGAACATCTGAGTAGGAGGCCATGTTCTAGAAGAAGAAAATAAAAGGGAAAGCATCATTGACCGAGCCCATACACAATTCTTTTTCACAACAAGAGGGAACAGGGATACGGATCTTGAAGATCCCTCTTCCAAACCACCACCACAACATGAAGAAACAGCGCAAATCCCCAATGCAAGGAGAGGACAATGAAAGGAGTCCAGATGCCTCAATAGATGTTTCCTACAAACTTGATCTCTCCGAAAAAGAATTCGGAGGTGAAATCCTGAAGCTGTTCAATGAACTCAACGGAAAGATTGACAAGTTAAAGGCGGACCTGACAGAAACAATACAGCATATAGCTGAGAAATTACGGGAAGAAATGAGATCAGAAATAAAAAACCTACAACAGGAAATGTCACAAATAAAGGACAAAACTCAGTGGGTGCCCTCAACAATAGAATGACTACAGCAGAAAACAGAATCAGTGAGTTTGAAGATGAGTTGCCTACAGGCAAAAACAATCAATGGGGAGAGACCTCAAAATAGCTCTAGGGAGAATCAGAGTCCTAGGGGATGATTTCAAGAGGAACAACTTTAGAATCATCGAAGTACCAGAAGGACAGGGAACCAACCCCAACGAAAAAGCCACAGTCAAAAAAATCATTGCTGAAAAGTTCCCAGAGCTGGAGAATGCAGACATCCAGATTCAAGGAGCCAGAAGGGTGCCAGCTAAAAGAGATCCTAACAGAAAAATACCAAGATATATCATAGTTACAATGATGGACGTAACAGATAGAGACACAATACTGCAAGCAGCAAGGTCAAAGAAGGAAATCACATTCAAAGGAACACCCCTTAGATTCACAGCAGACCTATTGGAGGAAACCCCTCAAGCAGGAAGCAGTGGTGGGATATAGTGAAAAAACTCAATGAAATGAATGCTTCACCAAGAATACTTTATCCGGCCAAACTCTCATTCAAACTCGAAAGAACAATGCACTATTTTGTGGATAAACAACAACTCAGGAACTTCATAGACTCTAAAACAAACCTAAAAGAAGTACTAAAGGGGCTACTGTAAGACAAGAAAAACCCCTACAAGCACAACAAACCCTTACAGAAAGATGACACAAAACCCCATGACAATAATCTCTCTCAATGTCAATGGTCTGAATTCACCAATTAAGAGACACAGACTGGCAAAATGGATTCAGAGACTGAACCCAACATTCTGCTGCCTGCAAGCAACACATCTGAATAGTCAGAACAAACACAGACTCAAAGTCAAAGGATGGAAAACAATCCTGCAAGCAAACAACTCCCTCAAAAAAGCTGGGGTGGCTTTACTAGTATCGAACAACATAGACTTCAGGTTGAAAAAGATTAGAAGGGATAGTGAAGGCCATTTTTTATTAACCAAGGGATATGTACAGCAGGAAGAAATCACACTCCTAAACGTGTACGCACCCAATGTGGGACCAGTTAATACCTACAACAGCTGCTAACAGACCTTAAGAAGAACATTGTGAGCAACACAATAGTAGTTGGAGCTGGACTTCAACACTGTAGTTGGACTTCAACACTGCCCTATCACCTCTGAACAGATCAAGAAGATTAAAACTCACCAAGGAAATACTGGCATTGAAGGAAGAAATAGAAGATAAAGGGCTAATAGATCTATACAGGGCTTTATATCCCCCCAAAAAAAGGACTACACATTCTTTTCCAGTGCACATGGAACAGTTTCCAGAATAGACCATGTGCTGGGCCACACAACATACCTCAACAGAATCAACAAGATAGACATTGTACCAGCTATCTTTTCTGACCATGATGCACTGAAGATAGAAGTTAATCATGGACAGATGCAGAAAACCAAATCAAACACCTGGAAATTAAACGACTTGATGTTGAAAAATGAGTGGGTCAGGAAGGAAATCAAAGAAGAAATCAAAAGGTACCTGGAAACAAATGAGAATAAAGACATGAGCTACCAAAACCTGTGGGACGCAGCTAAAGCCGTGTTAAGGGGAAAATTTATAGCTCTGCAAGAGTATTTCAGGAAGGAAAAAAGGGCCCATAACTTGACTTGACAGTTCAAGACTTTAGAAAAGGACCAACAAAAGGAGCCCAAACCAGGCAGAAGGAAAGAGATAATAAAACTTAGAGCAGAAATTAATGACATGGAAATCCAAAAGACAACCAGAAAGATCAATGAAACCAAGAGCTGGTTTTTCAAGAAAATAAACAAGATTGATAAACCACTAGCAAGAGTCACAAAGAAAGAGAGAGAGAGAACGCTTATAAGCCAATTCAGAAATGAAAAGGGGGACATCACAACAGAAACCAAAGAAATTCAAAAGATCATCAGAGACATTTTGAAAAGCTGTATGCCACAAAACAAGAGAACCTAGAAGAAATGGATAAATTCATGGATTCCTATAATCTCTCAAGGCTGAACCAAGAAGACCTGGAGTTCCTGAATAGTCCTAATAATATCAAGGAAATTTAAATGGTAATCAAAAGTGTTTACAAAAACAAAAGCCCAGTTCCAGATGGATTCACTAATAAATTCTTCCAAACATTTAAAGAGTACCAATTGCCAGTTCTTCTCAAGCTTTACCAGGAAATTGAAGAAACAGAAACCCTCCCAAACAGTTTCTATGAGGCTCATATCTCTCTAATACCAAAAGCAAACAAAGAGACCACAAAAAAAGAAAACTACAGGCCAATATCCCTGATGAACACAGGTGCGAAGATTCTCAACAAAATATTAGCAAGTAGAATTCAAAAACTCATCAAAAAGATCATACACCACGACCAAGTGGGATTCATTCTGGTGATGCAAAAATGTTTTAACATTCAGAAATCAATCAACCTAATCCATCATATCAACAAAAGAAAAGATAAGAACCATATGATCATATCAATAGATGCAGAAAAGCATTTGACAAGATCCAGCACCCATTTATGATGAAAACTCTTGCCAAAATGGGTATAGAAGGGGCTTTCCTAAATATATTTAAAGCCATCTACCACAAGCCTACAGTAAGCATCATTCTCAATAGGGAAAAACTAAGAGCCTTATCTCTGAGATCAGAGACGAGACAAGGATGCCCACTCTCTCCACTTCTGTTCAATATAGTACTGGAAGTACTTGCAATAGTGGTTAGGCAAGAAAAAGATATTAAGGGCATTCAGGTAGGAAAGGAAGAAATCAAGCTCTCAGTATTCGCAGATGATATGATACTATACTTAGAGAACCCTAAAACCTCTACCAAGAAACTCCTAGAAACAATAGACTCTTTAGTAAAGTTGCAGGCTATAAAATCAATACCCAAAAGTCCATGGTTTTCCTATATGCAAATAATGAGAGAGAAGAAAGCAGCATGATTAAAGCAATCCCGTTCACAATTGTGCCTCAAAAAATCAAGTACCTCGGAATCAGCTTAACTAAGGAGGTAAAGGACTTGTATAATGAAAACTACAAAACACTACTTCAGGAAATAAAAGAGGACACGAAGAAATGGAAAGACATCCCCTGCTCATGGATTGGAAGAATTAATATTGTCAAAATGGCAATACTCCCCAAAGCATTGTACAAATTTAAAGCGATCCCTATAAAGATACCCTTGACATTCTTCAGAGAAATGGAGCAAGCAGTCCTGAAATTCATATGGAACAATAAGCCCCCACAAATACCTAAAGCTATTCTTGGGGAAAAGAAAATGGGAAGAATCAACCTCCCCAACTTCCAACTCTACTACAAAGCGGTAGTCATTTAAACAGCATGTTACTGGAACAAAGGCAGAGCTGCAGACCAATGAAACAGGGTTGAATACTCTGACACACACTCCCAAATATATTATCATCTAATCTTTGATAAGGGAGCAAGAAATGTGAAGTGGTGCAAGGAAAGCATGTTTAACAAACTGCTGGCAAAACTGGACAGCTACATGCAAAAAAAATGGGCTTAGACCTCCACCTATCACCATGTACAAAAGTCAGATCAAAATAGATTAAAGACCTCAACATCAGACCAGAATCCTTAAGGTACATTGAAGAAAGGGTCAGAAAGACTCTCCACGACATTGAAGCCAACAGTATCTTCAAAGCTGACACGCCACTGGCCATACAAGTGAAAACAGAGATAAATACATGGGACTATCTCAAACTAAGAAGCTTCTGCACCTCAAATGAAACAGTGACTAAAATACTAAGACAATCTACAGAATGGGAAAGGATATTTACACAGTACCCATCCAATAATGGATTGATACCAAGGATATACAATGCACTGGTTGATCTCCACAAGAAGAAAACTGCCAACCCGATCAAAAATTGGGGTGATGAAATGAACAGAAATTTTCCAAAGAAGAAATCCGAATGGCTTAGAGGCACATGGGAAAATGTTCAACATCACTAATCATCAGGGAGATGCAGATCAAAACAACAATGAGATATCATCTCACACCACAGAGACTGGCCCACATCCCAAAAAACATAAGCGACCAGTGTTGGTATGGATGTGGGGAGAAAGGGACTCTCTTTCACTGCTGGTGGGAATGCTGACTGGTTCAGCCCTTTTGAGAAACAATATGGATTCTCAAAAAATTAGAAATTGAGCTTCCATTTGATCCAGCAATACCACTCCTGGGAATATATCCCAGAGTAGCAAAAAGTTATAGTAGAAATGACATCTGTATTTCTTTGTTTACTGCAGCACTATTTGCAATAGCCACAATCTGGAAAAAAACAGAGTGTTCAAAAACAGATGAGTGGTTATAGAAACCTGGTACATCTACACAATGGAATACTATATAGCTGTCAGAAAACATAAAGCCATGAAATTTGCATATAAGTGGATCAACATGGAAAGTATCATGCTGAGTGAAATGAGTCAGAAAGAAAGAGACAGACATAGAAAGGTTGCACTCATATGTGAAATATAAAGTAGCTGAGAGGTACAAGCTTGCAATGATGCAATTTCTGGCAGATATTTCTCTGGACTTAGTTACTAAAATACTAAAATACAGAAATACAAAACCGTGTGGCTGATAGTGTGGCTGCTTGACCTCATATCTCTTCATTTTCGGCAATGGAAAACAAGTTACCAAATGCTTCCTTTTCAGCAGGTCCGACTTTAGGGGGAAGACACTTCAAATAATAATAGTGAGGTTTTTTTGTTTAAACATTGAATGTAATCAAAGTAAAGTGAAAGTAAAGTGAAATTTATCAGTTACACAGGCGGGATGGGGGGCTGGGGAGGTTGGGTGGGGTGGGAGGTATACTGTCATTCTTGGTGGTGGAATATGTGCACTGGTGAAGGGATGGGTGTTCGAGCATTGTATAACTGGGACTTAAACCTGAAAACTTTGTAACTTTCCACATGGTGATTCAATAAAAAAATTTTAAAAAAGAAATGCACTCATTTGTGGAGTATAGAATAACATCACATGAGGCTAACACCCAAGGACAGTAGATACAAGGGCCAGGGGGATTGCCCCATAGCTGGAAGACTGCTTCATGAGTGGAGGGGAGAAGGCAGATGGAATAGAGAAGGGATCACTAAGAAAATGATGGCTAGAGGAATCAGTCAGGATGGGAGATGCATGCCGAAAGTAGATAATGGACCAAACATGATGACCTCTCAGTGTATGTGTTGCAAGCCATAATACCCCAAATTAGAGAGAGAGTATGGGTAATATTGTCTGCCATAGAGGCAAGGGGAGTGTTGGAGAGGAGGTTATACCGAGGATATTGGTGGCGGGGAATGTGCACTGGTGGAGGGATGGGTGTTTGATCATTGTGAGATTGTAACCCAAACATGAAAGCTTGTAAGTATCTCAATGAGATTTAATAAAATTAAAAAAAAAACAGCGGAGCTGGAGCGATAGCACAGTGAGTACGGTGTTTGCCTTGCACATGACCGACCCAGGTTTGATTCCCAGCAACTCATATGGTTCCCCGAGCATGGCCAGGAGTAATTCCAAAGTGCAGAGCCAGGAGTAACCCCTGTGCACCTGTGCATTGCCAGGTGTGACACACACACACACACACACACACACAAGAAAAGAACAGCAGCAAACTGTGAACAGAATGATGACGGATTTTTTTGTGGGAGATCCTGTTAAATACTGGCAAAAATAGACTTCCTGGGGCCACAGATATAGTAGAGGGGTCAAAGCAATTGTCTTGCATGTGACTGATTCTTAATTGAATCCCTGGTACTACATATGGTCTCCTAGGTACCAGCAGATGTGATCTCTGAGCGCAGAGCCAGAGTAAACCTTGAGTGTCACTGGGTGTTGCCCAAGCGGCACCCTGTCCACACTCACAAGAAGGTTTCTCAAAGATTAAGTCCGTATCTTAAAGTATGAAAGCTGAGTTGGAATGCTGAGAAGAGGACAGAAAGAGGACAGAGCTGCGGGTTAAAGAGGAGCCTCTGTGGGCAAAGAAGGCAAGATTAGTGCTGGAGGCCTGGGGTAGGCAGGGACTGGTAAGAGGCGCTTGTTGGTAAACTGCCCTGGAAATGAATCCCATGGAAACTTCACCCAGAGTTGGTAGAAAGTTAGTTGTGGGCCAGATTCATTTTGGAAAAGGGTGGAAACTTGTGCAGAACTCACATTGGCAAGCACACTGATATGTCGGGTGTGGAGTCAATAGTCTGTTTCTCTAACAGCAGAAGATAAACATTGTTCGTAAACTTCCTTTATTTACCCCACATATTCCCGGTCCAACCCACAATGAAAACTGCCTGTAAATGCTTCATGATTTTGCGTGGAATCAGGAAAATACGGTGACACATATTCCTTAATGACTTTAAAATTAGACCAGAATCCATACATTATATTAAGGAAAATACAGGTAGAATACTTCAGGACACTGAATCTAGAAGCATCTTCAATGATTTTTCCATTAGTCATGGTAATGGAAGCAAGTTAAACAAATAGGACTGCATCAAGTTAAGTAGCTTTCTTTCTGCACAATAAAAGAAATGATAAAATAAGACACTTCATAAACTGGGAGCGAATATTTACCCACCACTCATTTGATAAGCATTGAAATCCTAGATTTATAAAGCACTGGTAGAATTTTATAAGATAAAAGAAAGCAACCCCATCAAAAAATTAGGGAGAAGAGATAAACAGAAAGTACATCAAATAAGACATACAGATTGAAAGGTATCACTGTAGCACTGTCATCCCGTTTTCATCGATTTGCTCTACTGGGCACCAGTAACGTCTCCATTGTGAGACTTGTTGTTACTGTTTTTGGCATATCGAATATGCCACGGGAGCTTTCCAGGCTCTGCCTTGGGGGCAAGATACTCTCGGTAGCTTGCCAGGATCTCCAAGAGTGACGGAGAAATCAAACTCGGGTTGGCCACATGCAAGGTAAACGTCCTACCGCTGTGCCATCATAGCTCCAGTCCACAGATTGAAAGGTATATAAAAAAATTATCTACAACACTTATCATTCAGGAAATGCAAATCACAACGGTAATGAGATATCGTCTCACATCAGAGGACACATCACAAAGAACATGAACAATCAGTGTTGGTATTGATGAGGGAAAACTGAATTTCTATTCACTGATGGTGGGAATATCTACTGGTCTAGTCCCTTTGGAGAACAAAATGGACACCTCAAAAAAATAGGAAAAAAGTCCCTATGTGACTTGGCAATTCCACTTCATAGCATCTATCCAGTGACCCAAAAACTCTATCAGATATTTTCACTCCTATGCTATTCACAATAGTCCAAACCTGGAAATATCCAAACTGCCCAAGAACAGATGACTAGATAAAGAAATCATGGTATATATACAAAATAAACTATTATTCAACTCTAAGGAAAGATGAAATCATGCAGTTTTCTGCTATATGGATGGACTTGGACACTATCATGTGGGGTGAAGTTAGTCAGGAGAGAGATAGACACAGGATGATCTCTCTCAAAGGAAAGATACACAGAATGGTTTTCAGTCAGAGGATTACTATGAGATGAGGGAATTAAAGGGAAATAGGATAGAGGGACATGGAGAAAATGGTGAAGGGAGCAGACACTCAGTGGAGGATATGGTTCTGGAATGTTTTATGCAAGAATCGCTACATTAACAGTATTGTAAACTATGGTGCCTAAAATAAAATTGTAAAAATTTTAAAAATATAAAATGTGTGAAAAAGCAATACAAATTCTAACAGATAGTCACAAAACAAACTATATATATATGTAATATATATATATAAACTCCAAATTGCATTTCAAGATATAACCCAAAATCCCACTATTAAAATGAGTCATGAAGCAAGCAAGGATGAAGTAAGATCATAAAGTAGAGAAATAAAGTTATAAGGGGAAATGACTGCACAAGAAAGAGAAGTATGAGCTGACAAAGCTCAGAGAAAGATATGACAGTAAGATTACAGAAACTGAGATTATGGAAAGACTACAAAAGAAAAGCTATGTCTCTAACATCATTCACAAAAGGGACCAAGTGAAAATGAGAAAAGAAATGAAATAAAATGAAAAGAAAAATGGATGCAGATTTAGAAGTGTGTGGAGGAGTCAGGCATAGGGTAGGAAAACAAAAAATGTTTTAAAATGTAAACAATTTAAATGTAAAAATAAAGACTCTTGTTGTCAGTACTTTTTTCTCTAAAAAGTATACTGATAAAGTTGCTGGATATTTATGAAATACTCCTGATGCTGGAAGAAAGGAACCTCTCCAGGGTGAAGAGCTGGTCCATTGGTCTGGAGGATGTGCTTTACATGAAGGACCCTCATATTTGTGTTCAATTTATGGCACTCTGTGATCCCCCAAGTACCACCAGAAACAACTCAGAACACTGTGCTGAGTTGCCCCCAAGTTCCAGTAGGCTGACTCCAAAATAAAAAGGCAAAAAGAAAAAAGTCTCTGTAATCAAAACAATGCTGACTTTACTCTCTTCTGCAATATTTAATTTTCAGAAGATAGTGAGCACTAAAGTTGAAAAGAGTATGAGGCTAGGATTTTATATCCAGCCAAGGTATCCTTTATAAGCAAATAACACCACATATAGTCTTGGGGCAGAGATAGTACAGTGGGTAAGGCACTTGCCTTGCATACAGCCAACCTAGGTTTGATCCCCAGGACCAATATGGTGTCCCAAGCCCTGCCAGGAATGATTCCCAACCCACTGATCCAGCTGTGAACTCTGAGTACATCTGGGTATGGCACAGAACCAAAAGTGAAAAAGAGAAATTTCAAATGAACAACAAAGAGATTTAAAGTAGAAAATGTCAGAGAATAGGTTTTCCGTAATTTCTATAAGAAAAAAACAATTGGGAAACATTTAGCCAAGGCTGCTGGTGAGCAATGAATCTTTTTAGCTGCAACTAAAATTAAAGCAAATATGGAGATAAGGGGAACAGAGTCATATGGCGACACAAGATGGTTTGATAGCAGAAAAAGCAAGTGGCTAACAAAAGGGTAGAAAGTGAGAGGGTGCGAGTGAAGGAAACTCACAGATGCTTTGCTGTGAGTTCTGAGAGGCAAATACTAGCATTTAAAGTTGTAAATTTGGCCATAGAGATAGTACAGTGGGTAATGCACTTGCCTTGCACATGGCTGAACTGGGTTTGGTCCTGGTACCACCTATGGTCTTCCAAGACTGCTAGAAGAGATTCCTGAGTGCAGTCAGGTGGAAATCCTGAGCACAGCAAGGTGTGGCCCTCAAACAAAGCAAAAAGTGGTAAATTAGGGCCGGAGCGATAGCACAGCAGGTAGGGTGTTTGCCTTGCACACGGCAGACCAGGGTTCAATCCCAGGCATCCCATATGGTCCCCCAAGCATGCCAGGAATAATTCCTGAGTGCGGAGTCAGGAGTAAGCTCTGAGGATTGCTAGATGTTACCCAAAAAGAAAAAAAAAAGGTGGTAAATTATGTTGCAGAACTGTGAGCAATTTTAAGGGTCCAATAATAAACACTAACAAAAATTTTCATTAAGTAAATTTGGACTGGTGTAGAAAGAGGAGAGGAGCCTAAAAAAAGAACTTATTGAAGCCAAGCAGATAACTCAGAAAATGGGCACACATGACTGGCATGTACAGGCCCTAAGTTCTGTCCTTGGCCATGTGTGAGTCCACTCTCTTATACTCTTATGGGTGCATTTCTTGTGGCCCCCATTTTTCAAGGACCAGAAACCAAACTGGTAACACACTGCCAGGCTAGTCTCCCTGGCCATCACCTCCCCCCCCCCAGGAACATAGGCAGGGACCACCCCTACCACATATTATATATATATATATGTATATATATTAAGAGTTATATCATTTCCCATTGTTCACAAGGTAAATAGACATACAATACGTATTATACACAGTAATAGTCACTGAAATGCAGAGTTTTTAAATGGTGGAGGATGTGCATGTTTTCAAATGTCAATAGTAAGAGAGTAGTTTTCCCTTGGATGTATCTAGCTCTCCTGAACCTCTTTTGCTGGAGTATAAACCTATAGGACTTTCAGAAATGGAATTACTCCACCCCGGTAGGAAATAAACACTTAGATAGGTATGAAGCTACAAAGCTTATTGTCCAATGGCACAGACTTATTAAAAGACTGATGTCTAATCATAGGGCTATAGAATACTTACCTTCATTGTCAAATCGCCACATTATTACAACTCATCTATTATTTATCTAATTAAAGCTTTTAATTGATTGAAGCTCTGTGATTTACACTATTGTTAATAGTGGTTTCCCATGTGTAGAATTCCAACACGACACCCATCACCAGTATACCCACCCCCTCCCACAACCAGACGCTCTCTCTTTCCACTACCAGCCTGTTTCCAACAGTCTGCTGTATGAAGGATGTTGTTTTCATTTACATTTGCTCATATTTGTATAAAAAAGATTGAGGCAGGTGAATGGAGGTGTTCAGTGGCTTAGAATGTCGCACTGACAAATTTCTGATGATGAGTTCAAATCCCCAGAGTCCTCCATGTACTGAGATCCTGGCAGCTCTGTCATCTGTGATCTCCATTGTTGTAAGAAATTTAAGGCTTTACTCAGCCAGGTGTGCATGAGCACTGTTTTATAGACAAGGTACTGAGAACCTCAAAAGAATGTACAAGCATCTTGGTCAGGAAATGAGAACATTGCTCAACACCTCAATCACCCCTGAAATGTACCCGATATGACCCAAAATTGAAAAAGAACAAAAATATGATCCTAGTTTGACTTATTTTTTTACTGAAACAAATATATTACCTGTAAAAATATAGTTTTGTTATTCCAAATAAAAATGTAATGCTTTAAAAGACAATAAATTGCACAACAATGGCAAAAAGCCACAGAAAACTGTCTTTTGATCATGTTGTACATTTACCCTACCATCCTTTATAATGTACACTCAGGTTCCTTAAAAGAGTAATAAATATAATTTTAGTGAAAACATGAGTAAATTATATCAGCTTTTTCCACTTCCTCACCAGCTTCTACTTTACACATAAATATTTGCAAGTGATTTCCCAAGGTCATCAATGATCTCATGTGAAGAAAGCTATAAAATTACCACCATTAATATACTTCCAGTCACTTAACAGCTATGTATAATTCTGCAGCTAAATCAAATGATAGTAAAGTGAGAATATTAGGGAATCTTGTTATTTAAGAAATATCAGACATTAATCTTTTTATTTAGCATGTGACATTTATTTGTTACTGTGACTTTTGGTTTTCTAATCTTTAATATAACTCTATATGGAGCATAATTCTTTTAATTTTTGAAATTATATTTTAATAAAGTAATATTCTTTAGGGCTCTGGAGGTAGTGCAGTGGGTGGACAATTGCTTTGCATGTGGCTGACTCTGGTTCATCCCCAGAACCACATACGTTTCCCCAAGGGCTGTTGGAAAAAACCCTTGAGAACAGAGCCAGGAGCAAGCCCTGAGTAATGCCAGAGGCAGGCAAACTCTACCCTGCCAAAACTTCTTTTTTATTCTATTATTAAAAAACAGTTGTGTGTATAATTAGTTTTATCTAATATGTAAGATCCCACCAAATGGCCACACATTAATTCAATTAATACTTAGAGCTCAGCAACCTCAGACGCACACAACAGTGCTCATACACCTCCAGATCACTTGTCACTATGGGGCTGGAGCAATAGCACCACGGGTAGGACACTACCCGGGTCAGCCACATGCATAGATCCCTGCCATGCACTGACCAACTTGAAAAGACTTGCTGCACAATCAATACATTTATTGGCATAGTCTTACATAAAAACTCCAGTTTTGGATGCAGTGTGATAAAAAGGAATTTAATGTTACACTTTTCTGAGAAACTATATGACATACTTGGAAACAAATGTGTCTAAAATTTTTTTTAAATATACATACTGGATAATGGCCTTTGTTTTTACCTTTTTTGGTTTTTATTTGAGTGCAAGAGATATTTCATTATGTTAATTCCAAAAGAATAGCAAAATAAAAAGTGACAAACTGAAGAGTAACCCATAGTAAATTTGAATAATCTAGTTTCTCTTACTAAATACAAAAAGATATTTAATAATACTATTAAATACTGAATAGCACATTAAGTTGTACATAACCAATGTGTTTCTGAATTGCTAGTACTCTGGAAAGCCAAAATCTTCTACCATGAGGTGTGTACATAGCTTAAAGGTATACATGCAAGTAGAAATTTTACAGTCTGTTCTTTTAACAACCTGAGTAAAACTATCACACTTCAAGAGTCATCTCGAACCCTGGCGAATCAAGGACCCATTTTTATCTAGCAAAACCAGTTACACACAAATAAGAGTAAGTAAATAGCAATTAAGACTTTCATTAGGAATTCCTATTGATACAACAATACAAATATTCCCTATCCAATACAGTGGACACAGTCTTGTGTTTAAGGGACACTGCACATCTATCCAACCCCTGTCCTCACAGCATAGCAACTTCTGGCATGATAAGTTACTCATCAGTCATGTCCCAATGCTAATTAAAACACATTGTTTGAAAGTATAGAAAAGAAGCATCGTTTAGAGCCATTTATCTAAGGGGGACAAGAATACACATAATATTTGTACATGTATAAATTCATATATGTATGTGTATGCACACTTCAACTTTTAGGTTGCCTGTGGGGGCTCAAGTGGGAATAAAGGTAGAAATAAAATAAATAAGAATTAGAGCTAAATTTCTTATAATATGCCTTTTAAAAAATAAATCAGATTTCTAAATTGTGTGTGTATTATATTATTATACAACAAAATTAAATTGTAAAAAAAAATGACTCTAGTAATAAAAAGTAAAATAAAATAAATAATTTTCAGGTAATTCCATTTTAACATAGCCAGTCTGAGAGGAAATATTCAAGGGATTTTAAAGCACTGTAATTTGGCCACACATCTGTAGTGGGATAGATTCCAAGGGAAGCAAATCGCAAAATAAAACGGTAGCTGTTTTCAGTAATCATATCATTGGCCATAATGCTGTTGTTGTTATTAGACTGTTGGGTTTAGAATATGTGAAAAAAAAGAAATAAGTACTTTGGTAACTAAGATTTGGGGCACAGAATGAATTAAGTACTCAATTGAGACCAAATTAAATAAAATCTCTGTAGTCTGGATTCTTAGTTGGATGTATCAATATAAATTCATTATGTAATTTACCTTTAAATTCTTTTTTTAGATTTTGGGCCACAGCTGTAAGTGCTCAGGGCTTACTCCTGGCTCTGCACTCAGAAATTATTCCTGGTGGTCCTTGGAGACCATATGGGATGTTGGGGATTGACTGCCTGCAAGGTAGTGCCCTACCCACTGTACTATGGCGCCAGTCCCAAAATTTAACTTAAGCATATATTTGTTAACTATGTACACTGAATGGACCTAAAAATCATGAGTACCTAAGTGGAAAATCATATTTCTATTGCAGTTGTGGCCTTGACAAGTCACTGCCAGTTGAAAAGAAACAAGAATCTTTGGAAGAAATTGCTCTGACCAGATGAGACAATAATGTCTTTGTGGTAAAAACATATGGAAAAGTGATGAAGAAAAATATCTACAATTTTCTTTTTAATTAATGCATTTTTATCTAATTAAAGAGCCATGATTTACCAAGCTATTGATAAATGAGTCTTAGAAGCATACCATATTCCAATACCAATCCCACCACCAGTGTCAACTTTCTTCCACCAGAGTTTGTTCCCATGTTCCCTCCCCTGTAGCCCAACAGCCACTTCCTTCTGCCATCTTGTTAGGCATATCTCAAAGTTTGTTGGATGTAATTTAGATTCATGTTTTCAGTGTTGTTAAGTCTGTGTTTTGGATCTATAGCTGCTTTGGATCTATAACTGTACCACTCTCCCACATCACCAGCATACCCAAGGCCTCTGACACCAATTACTTCTCTTTTACATCCCTACCCTCCCTCCCCAATTAAAAAGGATGAGCTTTTCTATGAAAGAGAGCAACGAAGCTATCTGAGAACTCCAGCTGTGCTGAAAGAATTTTGAGAACTTGTTTAGAGGTTCTGTCAGAAAAGTGCATTTACTTGCACACCCTTGGTGGAAGAGCAGTGGGCCTCTGTTTGTTTCTTTGTGTTCTTTTGTTTGTTTAATTTTTGCCCAGCAGTTCTTAGGCCTTCCTCCTGGGTACATGCTCAGAGACAACTCCTAGGGATGCTCGGGGATTACATGTGGTGTCAGGGATCAAACTCAGGTTGGCTATGTGCACAGTAGCGCCCTACCCACTTTACTCTCTCTCAGGTCCTTTTCTTTGGGAAGTAAATTCTCTTTAGCTGAGGGTGCAGCACCAGGAGGGACCCTCATAGAGTGGTGAGGGAAGAAGGGGGCAACCACCTAGCCAGCAAGATCAACCAATTAGTTTTTGTGATCAACAGAGTGACAAATGTCACATTCAGATCATCCTCACTTCCTGAAAGAATTTTGGAGTGAGCACCAAAAAAGATAACCATGCAGTCATTTTTTAAAAATTGAGCTATGTAAATCCATGTTCATGATGTTACAAAAATTTAAAGCTAGTCATTATCCTGGGTAAATATTAAGACTATCTTGTTATTTTTAAAATGCATGGATAAACTAGGCATTTAACCTTTAGAGCTATGTCTTCGTGCAACCAAATAGTTGATTAAGACAAAATTCTCTTCACAGAAATATTCACACTAATAATTGAAGAAGGACTTGTAGGATTAGAATATTACTTCTCTGTACCCATTGAATGAATTTATCTAATTAATGATTTTAAATGGCTTACACTATTGTAATGAAATAAAATAGAAGAAATTGTATGCTTCCTACAGAAAAAAAACACCACCACTTCTTGAGTAATCTGACAAGAAAACAATAAAACTTGAATACCATAATTACCAATGTGCATGAAATATAAAGCAAACAGCATTTTCATATTATAAAGATGAATTTTACAATACTGTTTGAAAAGTTTTGTGGCAGAAACTATGCAATTTCATATTAACCATAATAAAAACTGCAAGAACAAAGAGAGATGAATGTATAAGGATGCAGTTGTAAGTTAGAACACATCTATTTATTAACCAATCGCCCATACCTTTGTTTGTATCCCAACTCAATTATCAAAAAATGAACATAGTATAGGATTTATGAAAATGTAATGCTATTAATTTCAATGTATGAGGACTCTATCCCAGGAACATTACATTATTCTGTCATAGAAATCAAAGGCAATAAATCTTGGGCATACATACCAGAGTCTTCTGAGGACATTTTCTGGTCTTGGGAAGATACCAAACAACCCAAGAACTGTCTCTCTGCCCCTGACATATGACAGAGGCTCAGTGCAATTTTCTTGACTTATCGTGGGTCACTTTGGACTTGTGTTCTAAACAATGTCTCAGAGTATCGTTTCTAAAGAATTGAATTTCACTTTTGTCTTTTACTATTCTTTGACTTTACCTCATTCAATTGCCTACATCTTTCCACTCATAAGAAAACTCCAACAGTAGCTTATAGCCCCATATTCCAGTTTTATCTTATAGTCTGCTATTTGGAGGAGCTGATGCTGAGGCTAGAATCTTATAATTAGATTTTTTTTTCATTTTTTAGTGTGTGATTATAGAATTGATGTTATGTATTAAAAGAGGCCCCATTTGGGAGGTTTTCTAAAACATTTCACTGTCACTGTTACTGTTATTCCGTTGCTCATTGATTTGCTCGAGCGGGTACCAGTAAAGTCTCCATTGTGAGACTTGTTGTTACTGTTTTTGGCATATCGAATACGCCACGGGGGAGCTTGCCAGGCTCTGCCGTGCAGGGATACTCTCGGTAGCTCGCCAGGCTTTCTGAGAGGGAGGAAGGAATCGAACCCGGGTCGGCCCCATGCAGGGCAAACGCCCTACCTGCTGTGGTATTGCTCCAGCCCTTCTAAATCATTTACAATTAAAATTATATATTGTCTGGGATTTGTTTCAAAATAATTTAGGGAGTTACTCACGGGAAATTGGGTAGAACTATTACTGCTGAAGATGTGCTCCAACTGGGTACTTTATGAAGTTTTGTAGTGGGCATATGGAGGTTAATTATGCTGTTGTTACTACTTGTATGGATGTTTAATATTTGACATAATATAATGTTTTATAACACTAAATCCACTCTAAATGTGTATCTACAGGGATTTGGAGGAAAAAATTGGGTATTTTCTAGTAAGGCCCAGAAACATCAACAATGGAGAATGCTGAGGAAATTTTTCTAAGGGAAATTTTCTACTGTGCAATGTTTACGAAGGTAAAGGGTTGCATTATTTTCTTTTTTTGGTTTTGGGGTCACACCCGGCAGTCCACAGGGGTTAGTCCTGGCTCCTGCACTCAGAAATTACTCCTGGCAGTGCTCAAGGGACCATATGGGATGCTGGGAATTGAACCTGGTCAACCGTGTGCAAGGCAAACGCCCTACCCGCTGTGCTATCACTCCAGCCCCAAGGGTTACATTTTTAAAAGATATATAGATCTACAGAAATGATAAATATAAACAAATATAAAGCTATAGAATTTAGAAGAGAAAGTAGAAAGCAGTATCGCTTATCACTCAAGTGTTACTTGAAACCCTTTAAATATAATGATTTGTCTTAATGGTAAATACCAAAACCCAGGGCCTGTCCTAAGGGTTCCTACCATTTCTAGTACAGGCCTATTTATCAAGTCTTTTTTTTTTTTTTTTCAATTTTTCATCCAAATAGTTTACTTTCTCTTTTGTTACTCCCTTTACCTCTTAAAAAGCTTTTGAACAATGTCCGTTTCCTTTGGGAGATAGTCTCTAAGCCCAGACTAAGTCCTCATTTTATTCTATGCTCATGGTATCCTCTATCCCCTGTGATTTTTTTCAGTCCAACAATCCATCTGTGTAATAAAATATTTTTATTTAGCATCTCTTTATTCCCATTTGAATTTTTGCTTGTTTGGTTTTTGTTTGGGGGCCACATCAGACAATGCTGAGGGGCTTACTCATGGCATTGTACTCAGGGGTCACTGGTGGCATGTTCTAAAGACCAGGTGGTGCTGGACATCCATCGAATTAGGTTGGCCATCTGCAAGGTTAGCCTTAATCTTTGTACTCTATACTCTCTTGCCAACTCCTAGAGTTTATCTTTAATAAGGCTGGGGATTCTAATCACTGTCCCACTGGAAACTCCAACACCAGTCACCACTCACTCCTTTTGGGTGGGGAACAATGAATGAAAGGAGGGGTAGATTGGTGGGTTAAAACATTGAAGACTAAATAAATAAGTGAATGAATATCTCTGTAAGCAGAATCTTTCTCATTCTGACAGTTGATTTTGTTGCCCAGATTTTAATTAACACATAGCTGATTTTTATATCGCAGGGTTTGTGAATCAATTGAAAGCCCTGATTACATTCTTTAAATGGGGATAAAAAGAAAATACTGACATTGAAGTAAATACCTCTAAGCTAAGGCTATCTAAGCCCCATCTATCAGTAATAAAGCACATCTCTTAAGACTGTAATGCAACAACTGGGATGAAGGAAACATACCTCTATACGTAGCACTGTAGCACTGTTGTCCCGTTGTTCATCGATTTGCTCAAGCGGGCACCAGTAACATCTCCCTTGTGAGACTTGTTGTTACTGTTTTTGACATATTGAATACGTCACAGGGAGCTTGCCAGGCTCTGCTGTGCAGGCAGGATACTCTCCGTAGCTTGCCAGGTTCTCCGAGAAAGAAGGGGGAATTGAACTCAGGTCAGCCATATGCAAGGCAAACACCCTACCCGCTGTGCTATCGCTCCAAGAAAATATAAAATTTCCATTCTAATATTATTGTGTGTTCTAATAACTAATACTACATGCCAAAATACTTTGTATCATAGGATTTTTAAAACTCTATGTTAGTCTGTCCATTAAACCATGCTGAATTTAGAATAAGTAGAAAAGTCACTGTTAGGTGAGAAAATGTTACAAGTAGCATAACAGTGGAAAGTCTGTGGAATGAGATCATCCTGATTGTGGTTTCCTAGTGGAGTTCAACTGGCAAATTAGTTCTTCTAGTTCATTACATTTCATCTCTTCCATTCAACCCACTGGAAATACAGTTTCCTTGAATTCAAAAACAAGATCTTCATTGTACCACCATTCCTCTTTTTTGTTTGTAGTTGATGTTCTCTGTAACCAAGCCTACATCCTTCCATATTGGCAGGAATTTGGGCTGTTCTAAGGACTTATTTGCATTATTTCTGCTTTCCTAGGGATCCAGCTTATCTACAATGGAAAGATTATGCTTGTAACTGGAAGAGGCAATTTCAGAACAAATAAAATAGGTACCTGTAGACTTCTGATCTATACAAGACTACACATAGTTAATGTGCAGCATTTCATTTTTTCCAAATTGCCCTGCAATCTCATCTGGCTGAGCTGCAGTCACTGAGAGAAGGAAAGCCACTGGCTATGCACCACTTGTTTCAGAGCAAAGCCCTCAGACCCAAGATGCTTCACATGGATTGGCGTTTCTGAGGAGGGTCTTCCTTCTGATTGTTTTTCCCTGCAAGGACAAACAAGCTCCATTATTAATCATGGGAGCCATCTACAACGAGGAGGCCGGGCTACATAGATTTGAAGGTTAGCGGATTACAGGAATTGCTTAGAAACGCCTGCTGCTCAGAGCTTGAATGCCAAGGAAGCTGACCTTTGATATAATCCCCCTGGCTTCGAGAGAGACGTCCCAGCCCAACCCGCCCCAACCAGCCTCTTGCTCAGATGGCCTGGAGGATGCCCCTGGATTCATTCATTTTCAAACACTGTTGCTTCTCATGCCACACAAAGCCGCACTAATATGTTTTACAAATTCACTTTGAGTTAGTAGAGACAGTGAACACATAAAAACTTTACCAATCAATGGAAAGAGTAAAATAAGCAGGTCTTCTCAGGTTTTCTTATCTAAGGATTCAATTACAGGACCCACTTCAAATGCCCTGGTTTCCCTCTATACCAATGTATAGTATTTTCTCAGTTGAAAGCTATTTGTATTTTTATGACATTCTCACCCCTTATTTATGTCTGGAAAAGTGAAATACTTTTTTCACAGAAATGAGGGAAGACAAAAAATATGACTCAAGAATTGGAGTCAGAGTGATAGTACAGTTGACTTGCACATGGCTGACCCAGGTTCAATTCTTGGCATCCCAGATGCTCTCCAGAGTGGCCCAGTAGTGATCCCTAAGTGCAGACCCAGGAGTAAACCCTTAATACTGCTGGTTGTGAACCCAAAGCGAAGAAATAAAAACGCAGCAAGAAAAGAAAACATCTACTTACCACTAGCAGTGGGGATCAGTTTGAAAGCAGGACTGCCCTACCTTAGGAGAATGGGCAGAGATTTTCCTGTGTCAGGGGGAGAGAGGACCCCCTGTGACATATGAAACATGATACACCTTCCTCACCAAACAGAAGGTAGGTCTGTGTCAGGTCCTGTGGTTTAGATCATGTGCAAAAAATAAAATAAAATAAAATAAGTTCTAGTCAAACAGCAACTATGAATAAATCTAACCTTTAACAGAAGCAGAAATGGTCGCAGACAAAGCATGATGATGGTGATCTGAAGCATTATCTCTGTCTGATACAGCACAACTATGAAAGATAGCTGGCTGGGGAGTTATTTAATTTCCAGACATCATCTTTCTGGTCAGTTCTTGATAGTACCGAGGTATGTGCTCATAAATACTATTTTATTCTCATGGGAGTTTACTCTTATTTTTTAACCAGCGTAGCCAAGTGCAAATTGATCCTTTCACACAAAACTGTGTTTAGGTAAACTTAAAAAAATACTCACCAAATAAATTGAATATGCCAACTCCCCCTTCAACTAGTTACAGTGACTCTCAGAATTATGCTTTTTATTTTTTCTCTCTATGACTTTAGCCTATATACCTGACTCAGCCATCACAGTGACATACTCTGGATTCATCAAGATGAATTCCATTTTAGGAAATAATCCCTGATTGCTGCAAGAAGTTCTTTTTCATTTTGGGATGTTTTCTTGGAGTGTCTCACCACACACTCTGTGCTTATAGTTTCACAAATACTTCTGCTTTGTTAGTCATATGTCTTTACTTATTAAATAAAGACCTTGATAAAAGGCTTAAAATGGCCGCTTCAAATTATATAACCATCAATGAATAAGTCCTTCATTCTTCAAGATTCAGCTAAGATTAGATATAAAAATAATGTCTGGTTTTGCTTTTGCTTTTGGTTCAATTAATTGCACAGGAAGCATAGGTGATATAAGATTGTCTTTGGAAAAAAAGTAAGAGATGCACAGTGTCACTGATATCTGGAAAGTAAAGAGTTTGCACGACATCCATTGTCATTGGATTCTACCCTTGTCAATTATACAGTGGAACAAGCTTAACTGTCAGAGTAGTTGAGCTTTTCAAGGTGAAACCATCTAGACCATGGGAGAGATTTTATTACGGGATAACTTGAAATCAAAACACTAACAAGAACATGCCAAATGAACTCACACAAGTTGTGACTACCTCATCATTTGAACACATAAGAAGTGAACCCCCACAATAGCTAAAAGGCAGAGCTTTTTAGAAGCAATGCTGCCATTTGACTGAGTTCAGATCTCCACTGAACATCGATCATTTATCATTTTGACAAATTTCGCACCGGCCATTGAGACTATTCACCGGAGAGTCATAAACACATACACACATGAATTATTTTGTCAGAGTTTTGTTCCCATATCTTGTTTGGATCATGATAATGGGATCATGAGAGAATATACACGTTCGAAATATCACTTGGCACCAAAGCAAAAAAGACAGTGCTTAATGATGACTGTCTTGACTCTCTGAACAGTTTTACATCATATAACTTTGAAATTCAAGGTGTTATTTATATACTGTATATATGTGTGTATATACATATACATGCACATATGTGTGCATATTTACATATAATGGATATAAAATCATTTATGTATAGACACCTTGTATGTGGTTGTTGATATAAACAGATTCTATGCAGCATGTGCATATATAAAATGACTTACTGATAGCCAGCCTATCAGGAGACTTGCATTTTTATGGCAGTATTTAGTTCTGTAACTGAGCACCTCAGATTGCTTTGCATCATTTAATTACATGCAGGTAATTAAATAACTACATTCCCGGAGAAAACATACCACCTAGCAGATGTCACATACACAAGAAATGTCATATTTGTTTTATAGCTGAAAACAACTGTATTAGCTTAAAGTAGATGTATATTTAGCTCAGTCTTTCCCATGCTGTGTTTGTGCTTTTTCTTAAACTGTATGTCTTCTGTGCCAGGAGTGGTTTTTTATTTGAACACAAAGCCTCTTCCAATTTGTCAGTAAAAATTGCTAGTTCTCCTTTTCTGTACCATAGTAACGGAAGGTTTAGAACAACAGGTCTCTTACAATCGCACCTAACCACTCTTCTTTCTTGTTTTGCGACTTGCAGTTCACACTTTTGTAAAACAGAATTCACTTACGCACATTTTCATACATAAAACAATTCATTTATTTCTTTTCTCAGTAGTTTTTCTCTGACTTGTTTTTCAGTATTTGAAATAATGCCTTGTTTATATTTATTTCTCTTAGTTCTCTTTGTTTGTGCCATAGTTATTATGAGAACACCTAGATGACAGGGATGCTTCCTGCCATGTGTTAAAATAATAAAAATCAATAAGGAAATTTTCTCAGGTGTTTTTTCCAATAATGCAGCAATAGCAACACTGGCGTGGGTTTTTAACATTGGCCAAATAAAATGCTAGGATGCAGAATAATCTTTATTATTTGACAGAAATGTGAAATTATTGTATAACTCAGGCAGTGTAGAATAGGTGTAAACACCTATAAATACTATGAGTGATGACCACAGTGATCTAGCAGAATAAAAACACATAAGTAGTTCCTCACTGAAATAAATTTACACATAATGCAATGTATTAAATACTGCTTCACTTAATAAACCTGATTTTACTTTGCTATATTTTTAATTTTTATTTCTGGATAGTGTGGGGACCATACCAAGCAACACTCAAGACTTACTCCTCATGCCCTCGGCCCAGATGAGATCCGGAGCAGCCACGCATGACACGGCCCCTCAGCTCCTTAAAGACTATGATCCAGGAGGCTATACTAACCTATTTTGGCACCCAGAGACTTATAGAAATGCATCTAGACTGTGAGCTGAGCTGTGACTCCATGCCGCCCGGGGAGGGGGAAGGATTTTCTCTCCCAGAGCTTTCTTTCTACGGGGAAGATGGCAGCGGCAGCAGCACCAGCGCCCACGTGGCATCTGCCATTTTCTAGGACTCACGACCCAGAGGTACTCGCTTTGTAGTGACGTGGCGCGCAAGAGATCTGGGATGGGGGTGTTACTAGCACGCCCTCGGCCCAGATGAGATCCAGAGCAGCTGCGCATGAAACAGCCTCTCTGCTCCTTAAAGACTATGATCCAGGAGGTTCTACTAACCCATTTTGGCACCCAGAGACTTATAGAAATGCATCTAGACTGTAAACTGAGCTAAAACAACAGAAGTTCAAAACCGCGCAGCAGAGACAGCTCCTATAATCTTCATTCTCAGCCATGGATAACAAACTATCAAATGATGCCTTTTCAGGAGGTTTGATTGTTGGGGTAAAATTCCAAATAATAATAGTTAGTTACCTGTTGAAATACTGTATGTATCCAAAGTATAGAAAGAATAAAGTGAAGATCATTGGCCACTCAGTTGTGGGGGTGTATTGGGGTTCTTGGTGGAGAACAGGGGCACTGGTGAAGGGATTGGGTTTTGATCATTATATGACTGAGACTTAAACCTTAAAGCTTTGTAACTTTTGTCATGGTGATTCAATAAAATAAAATTTTTAAAAAAAAAGACTTACTCCTGACTCTGTTCTGCTAAAAATATTATCTGAAGTTGGTTATGTATAGGAAAGCAACTGAACTATCTCTCTAGTTCACGTATTTTGTTTTAAATATATAGTGGATACATTGTTGTTGTTATTATTATTATTATTATTGTAAAAACCCAGATTCCCAAAATCCAGTAGGGTTTAGGGTAATTTCTGCTATTGCTAGGTCCAACAGTGACCAAAGTTTGAGTGTAGTGTTTACCCTGGTGGTGTATAGGGGCCATATGATCTATATCAAGCTATGTTCGAAGGGCCATGCCTTGCTGTGGATTGAATTTAGAGACTTGTACATGTTGAGCTAATACGTGTGTTTTAACACTTGAGCTATCTTCTTTCCCAGGTACATTATTAGATGCATAATACATACACATAAGTGCCCTTAAGATTGTCGAAAAAAGGTGAGTCTTATTGCATTACTATTTTTGCTTGTTACCTAGTCACTAGTTGTAGCAAGATTTATAAAGTAAATTATTGTTTACCTGCTAAGGAGATAGGCTTGGGGGGCAGTTGGGAAAATTTGGACAGTGGTGGAAGGAAGGTCACTCTTATTGAGGGATTATTATTGGAATATTTAAAATCCATAACAACTGTATTATGAACAACTTTATAAAGCATGGTGTTTAAATTCAAATTATTTGCTAATTTTAAAATATATATGCACTTCGGCAGAGAGTCTCTGGCCCGCACGCCTGGCTGTCTTCCCTGGGGCCCCTTGGAGGGGATGGGCTCCAGCTTAGCTCCCTTCCCCGAGCAGAGCTCCCGGTGGCCGAAGATCACCGGAACCTAGCCACAGCCATGCTGGAGGCCCCTCTCCACACGTTCGAACAGGCCTCATGCATGAAGGTACCGGCAGAGGAACCCTGGTGTGTGTAATCTCATCAATGGTCAGCACCCAGAGATCTAAAAGCAAGCTCCCAGAAGCACGCAGTCGTTTCGCGACAAGCGATGTCTTGTAGCCTACTTCTCCCTCTGGGAGAAACTGGCAAGCTTCTGGGAGTTTCCTGCCCACATGGCACAGCTTTGCAAGCTTCCCATGGTGTATTCATATGCTAAATCCAGTAACAAGCTGGATCTCATTCCCCTGACCCTGAAAGAGCCTCCAGTGCAATATCATTGGAAGGGTCGAGTAGAGAGAGACTTGTAAGATCCTAGGGAAAGGACGAATGAGAGGTTACTGAGCCCGCTAGAGAAATTGACGATTAATGGGATTTTGTGATCATGATATGCACTCCCATATCTGTTATGTAATTATTTATAATATCCCAGCACTAGAAACAACCCATGTGCTCATAAACAGGTGATTAGATAATAATGTATTACATATATTCAATGTAATATAACTTAATTTTTATGAAGATGAAATTGTGGAGCTGGGAGCAATAGCAAAGACAGCAGGGTGCTTGCTTTGCATGCATCTGACCTAGGTTTGATCCCAGAACACTACATGCTCCCCTGAATGCCCCCCCACCAGGAGTGATCCACGAGTGCAGAGCCAAGAATAAGCCCTGAGCACCACTGAATGCGGGCCAACCCCTCACCCCCCCCAAAAGATGCAATTCTGCCATTTCCAACCTCATGGATGTACCTAGAGGGTATTGTGCTACTGAAGTAAGTCAAGCAGAAAAAGATAAACACAGTATGATTTTCCTCATATATATATATAGAGGAACCAAAGAAATGAAGGAAGTAAACAAAATAAAAGTCTAATTAATAGTTACCAATAGTAGAGATATGATTGGTGGGTAAACTCAGTGAAAATGGTCATCCATTATACAGTGAAAGATGGAATAGAAATTTTAGTGGTGAACTTAATCTAGTATATACATATATTGACTTTTAATAATGTAAACCTGAAATTTATAGGTCGGTATGATGGAATTTTGCTAAAAGCAGAAAACAAAACACTGAGAAAAACTTCTTGGTTTCATCAAGATAAGAATTTCTATGAAACCCTATATTTTTGATGCCAGAGATATAGACGTTAAGGTCCTCTGAACTATGTCTCATTGCACACAGCTGACCCAGTTTTATCCCCTCCACCACATATGCCCTTGAGCAGTGCAGGGAGTGATCCCTGAGAACAGCAGGTCATTACCCAAAAACCAAAACTGAAAGCAAATCTCTATTTCTTATTCTCATAAGCATTATCAAGATCATCATCATCACATTTGCACAGACAATGCAGTATCTCATGGATAACATATGCAAGGAGAAGAAATTCTTGCAAAATTTTAACTTCTTTTATGTCAATGAGTCAGAGCATTATTTTACTGCTAATACAATGACCATTCATCCAGGGGATGGGGTAATTTACTCAATGATTCATCTTCAAAAATTAAAAAAATTATTCGGCAAGAGAATAATGTCATATTAAAATTGTAGAAAAAGAAAATATTCTTTGAAAATAGCCACTGGTCAAAATGAAAATCTGTATTAGACATATTCTTTGTGATTTGGCTGACAGTTCAAGATTTTTACAGTTTAAAATTTACCATAAACTTTAGTCATTTGACATGTACTGTGATTGATCATACTTTATAATCACGAATCACAAAATCACAAAATTCCGTTAATCACTGATTTCTCGGGCGGGCTCAGTAACATTTCATTTCATCCTTTCCCTGAGATCTTAGAAGTCTATCTCTACTCTGCCCTCCTAAACGATGTTGCACTGGGGGCTCTTCAGGGTCAGGTTCCAGCTTGTTGCTGGATTTAGCATATGAATACACCATGGGAAGCTTGCAAGGCTATCCCATGTGGGCAGGAAACTCTCAGAAGATTGCCAGTTTCTTCCAGAGGAGAAGTAGGCTATAAGCTTGCTTTTAACTCTCTGGATGTTGGCTGTTGATGGGATTACACACACCTGGGTTCCTCTGCCGGTACCTTCATGCATGAGGCCTGTTCGAACGTGTGGAGAGGGGCCTCCAGCATGGCTGTGGCTAGGTTCCGGTGATCTTCGGCCGCCAGGAGCTCTGCTCAGGGTGGGGAGGGAAGCTGGAGCCCATCCCCTCTGAGGGGCCCCAGGGAAGACAGCCAGGCATGCGGGCAAGAGAATCTCTTTATAAATACTCTGGAAATACCTAGATAAATTGATATAAAATTTTTACGCTATTTGACATCAATATTTCACTTATGCTTAATAATATGATATCCTATAATTACTTTTTGGGAACCTCCAACTTGCACATATTATTATAATACACATTTGAATTTTGAATCATTTTCACTTAATAAGAAGTACAAAGCTGTTGTGTGTTCTGAGACCAGAAGGCAAGACTGTAACTGAAGCTGAGGATTACTTGCCAAATAGTTAACAGGGTATGTTGGATAACACTGGATTGTCCTTGCTCCTCCCACAGAGAGCTTACTTTTTTTAGTTACTCCAACAGCAGTGCCCGTGAGGCACACCCAATTCCATCAAGTACTAATAATCCTATAATGCCTTTCTCTTTTTTTTAATGTCATTTGCATGACTTATTTAGCAATGTCTTTTTTGTATAGACACAGGAAGACAGTTGATGCTATGCTTTTGTAACATAGGAGTAAAATGGCTCTGAAATAATATTTATTCCTGGGCATCCATTATATTTACCTGACATTATATAAACCTCAGTTGCCCTTACTTCATGATATCACTAAAAGGAGGTTCCCGACAAAGGGACTGGCTGGACCCAAGGCAAGCTGTAAGCTACCATGGCATCGAAAGGGTTCAAGCTAAGCACTCTAAGGATAAGTTAAGAGCATGGTCATGGGCCAGACTCTGTCATCACAAGTAACTGAATAATGACCCTCCTGGAGTTAGGAAAGACTAACCCTGGCCTGAGGACTATGGTCTGGAATATATAGTGAGATATCCCCAGGAAGAACCAGCCTTTAAGCTTAATATATCTCTTACTGTCTTCATACAAACTGATTAGAAATACTATAAGAAGAAATTTTACTGTAATAGTTTAACTGGATGACTAGCTGGGGAAAGGAGAAAGCAATACACCCTGGATGGAATCCTGCCCTTGAGCAGATCTCTTAGTAATCTGGAGTGCTGAATCCTCAGATGAGATTTTGTCCTTGAGTTCATCTCCTAGAATTTCCCCTGAAGGAGTGGCTTTACATCTGTTTGTTGTTATGGCAATGTTCAACCCCACCTACGTGTACCCCCACCCCTCACGATTACAGCATATAACTATGCTGTAAGGGTAAAGAAGGGACTATTAGACTATGATGAGGCAGGAAGGAAATATAACGAGGGAGAAGACATTGAGGTCTGCGAGGAGACTAGGATGATGGAACTAGGATGACTGGGGCTATGAACAAAAATTAGAGTACGATTGTCCTGTAAGGAAAGAGATCCAACTATGATGGGGAGGACAGAGAAATAAACTGGCTAACAACCAGCCTGGGGCCCAGCCCCTATTTCTGCATTCCCCCATTACCCCGACTTTCATCAGTTCATTGCCATGGCCTTGCTAGGGGAATGGTTCTAGACCACCGAACCTGCCCACATACTTCCTTTTTAAACTCACAAGGATGGGGGGAGAATAGAGGAAAAATGCATAAAAAATCAAGCATAATGTGGAATATTTTGGGGGGGAGAAGAAGATTCACTAATATCCATGCATTAATAGGTAGTCTTTGGTCAATTTTTGAATAGTCTTGACTCTGCGATACCCAATCAAAGTTAGCTGAAACAATTCTCTATGAATGGAGTTGTTTTGTGTCTTAGTTTGATTTTAGACATATTGCTTCTCAGTTGTTTTTTTTTTTTGCAAGTTTGGGGAAGCTACATCCAACACAAACACTAACTGAACAGTTTCTGTCTGGTAATATTGGGCTGCATTGTAAGCATATGAAAAAATATGGCAATTCCTTAAATCTGTAGATTCAGTAACTTCTCTGAGAGGTATGACCTATTCATTCTCATTTGTGTCTGCTGAGCCTTTTTATATGCCATCTTATCATGTGCCATGTTTACAATTGCCTGATTGCTTTCAAAGTTATTAAAAGAACATATATTTTTATTACTGTATCACTGTCGTCCCGTTGTTCATTGATTTACTTGAGCAGGCACCAGTAACATCTCCATTCATTCCAGACCTGAGACATTTGTAGCCTCTCCTTATTTGTCTTTCCCAATGATTGGAAGCTCTTTCAGGGTCAGGGGAATGAGACCTGTTATTGTTACTGTTTTTGGCATGTCAAATATGCCACAGGGAACTTGCTAGGTTCTGCTATGTGGGTGAGATACTCTTGGTAGCTTGCCAGGCTCTCTGAGAGGCATATATATTTATTTCCTTGATGATGATGTGTCAGGAATATATTCACTCATGTGTGAGGCTCAGCTCGGGTGTGTAGAAAGCGGTCTGGAGCGTGGTGACGATTGGGTAGGGGAAGTCGGCTGCCAGGGCTGGGTCCCTTGGAGTGGGGAGGGCTCTCACCTGCCCCCTGAGGCACCCTGAGTGGAAACAGCCTGGTGCAGAGTCCAGTGGCATGGTTATGGGGGCCTCATTTTATGCTCCCTTCTGGGAGAAACAGTCATGAGTTCTGGAGGGTGGCTGATGAGAAGAGTCATATATTTTTATGAACAAAATTATGATAGATAAATTTCACAGTGATACAGTATGTAGATTGCTCCTTTTGTGATACCTTCTTCCTGAGGTTCATTTCCTGTTATTTGTCACACAGACTGAAAGTCTGAGTTTTATGTGGAAAAATCTGCATTGAAGAATTTGTTCTCAAAATTCCATTTTCAAAACTTTGCTTCCCCATCTTTCTTTGGGCATGTCTAACACGAATGTGTTTCATAGTTTCCATTTTCACCACACAGAAAATATGGTTTTGCTCTTCAAACCTATTTCAAAGAAGGCATCTTGGTTAAAAATATAGAAATTTTTGTTTTGTTTTGTTTTTGACTAAGGTCTTTGGCCAAGAAAGGCTTCTTGTGGCCTCTCTTTGTTGATATTTCTAGCCCAAATTTTCAGTGATGCTGAAGTACTCAAATATTGACGGTCTCAGGATTGTCTACGGATCCCAAGCCTAATTCTTCCTCTTCTAAAGAGCCAAGAAGCCTCATATCCGCAGCCTAAGCATTGTAATGCAAGTCTGTTCTTCAGACTCAATCAAATCCCTCAGACAACCAAACCTTCAAAGTCAACTTATCACTCTAGGTTTTAGGTCTTTATTTTTTCACTTCTACTTTCCCACTCCATTTAGAAGAAAACTTATCTAATGTTCAAATATTGTGCTCAATATTTTTAGATTACTTTCTGATGCGATGCACAAAAATCTCCATTTTCTTCATCTTTAGATTTTAGTTCTGAGATTTTTCTAACTACAAAATCATGCATATGTTATATTTGCTCACTCATTTTCTTTCAGGTACACATTATCTTAAAAATAACGTTTTGCTATGGCTGAATCATCTGAATATTGTTAACTAATTAGAGTGATACATTCTAGCTCATCCATGGTTTTAATGAGAGTGATATGTATTTTTCTTTCTAATTTGGGCTCTGCGTTTCAAATAGTTTCAAATCAATCACAAGAATACCTTATTGTATGTAGTCTAATAGATTTTAGTCAGAATATATGCAAATTTAGCAAAAGTCTTTTAGCACCTATTGAGGTGACTCCCAGACTTGAAATATTCAAACACTATAATATTTTTGTCAAGTGAGTGACAGCTATTATTCTGCACAGGAACAGCAATCCTGGAACCTCAACTCACTCCATAGATTGGAGTATCGAGACAGATATGCAGCAGCTCACAGGGGTAGGTGGCAGGTGATAGAAATAGCAGGGCAATATCAATTGGAGTCTTGGTTGCCGAAGCCAGAGGTTCTCCCATGAAAAGATTAGTTTGAGGACTGGAGAGACAATACAGGGCTGAGTTGCTTGGCATGCATGTTGCTGACCCTGGTTTGAATCCTGGCACCACATATGGTTCTTTGAGCACTACCAGAAGTGTTTCCCTGGTAACTGCTGGGTAGGGTCCCCAAACAAAGTAAATACACAGATTTTGATTATTATAGTTAAACTAATATGCTTTCTGTAGTATTAACATTTATCTTATTGATATGCAAAGTTACTACACCCACCATCACCAATAAAACTGTCAAGATCTTCCACTACTGTCCCTATATCATCTCTAAGTCACTCTTTCTTTTCTCTCCCACCCTTTCCCTCACTGCTTGGTAATCTGAGTATCATAACTTAAGGTCAAAGGTTAGTCACTGCTTGATATTGCCTGATCTCTGCTTTTGTCTCTATAACACAAGTGAGGCCATCTGGCATTTGCTCGTTCTTTGATTGTTGATGAAAATAATGATTGCTGTAAAGCAAACTCAAATTTTAATAAAATAGAAGTTTCTCAGGAAGGTTATTTATAACCAAAGGGGGCATCTACACCCAAAAATTCCTGTTAGATTTCTCCAAATGACTTAGAAGTTCTCCCTTCTAAGTTTGGTATCAGTTTGTATAGGTTAGTTACACAACAGAAACAATATATCATACTTGAAATTAAAAAAAGACATGAAATTAGTATCTAATATTTTAGTTAGTTCAAGATTGGGTTTCTAGCATTCATAGTTAACACTAAATGAGGAAAACTATTTTTGATCCCTGGATCTTATAAAGTCAAGTCATAGCTATTCAGTGATTGCAAGGAACACGTAAGGTCATTTGAATGTCTTATCCTAGTACATGCCCTTTGGGACGTGAGAGCAGGGGCAGAAATATCCTGCTCTTCCTCTCACAAACTCTTGAGCATGACAGGACTGGACCGGCACATGGACGCTCAGGAACATTTGCTTCCTTTCTATCACCGGGCACTCTTGTTTTACTGACTTCAGCTGGTGACCCTGACATGCTCACAGGGCAGAGGAGACCTTTCTAGCAGAATCCAGACTTTGTTTCGCTTTAGCCTACAAAGTGGGTTCAGGGTGAAGGTCTGATGCACCCCTGTCTTCCTACAAGCAGAGTACCAGATCTCTCCCCTGTGGCCGTGTCAAATACACAAACCTAGGAGCATGTCTGTGGGTCCAATGATGCACTTTCTTAAGCTGCAACAGAAGTACAGACAGAACCTGAACAGGAAAAAATGCTCCCAAATAGGGCAACAGGCCCAGCTGAGGATGATCAGTTTCTTATTTCTCTCTTAGGCAATGTTCTAAACCCAGGGCCACACTCAAGCAGAATGCAAGGGCCAAAAACTCACATGTGTAGGAGAGAACATAGTGGCTTTCTGATTACTTTTCCAGTACTGAACTGCTATATTCCAAAATATTCTCAATTTGGTCATATTTTCCACATGTCTTTATAAAAGTCAGATATGCAAATATACTAGTATATGGTTCTGATCTGTATTTGTTTTTTGTACAAGTGTATTTGTTTACATTTTGAGTTGTGTGTCATATTCATATGGGTTTATTTAATACATAATTCTCTGTGTCTGGTACATTATATACATCTAAATATCTGAATTATGCTAGTTTTGTAATAAGACATTGTATTTTCTTAAATGTACTTGGTTCAATTTTGAAGTTAAAAAGAAACACACGTTCTTTTAAAATAGTGAAATAATGATAAGGAGGATAACAAAGCAATCTCTCTCTCTCTCAAATTTTCCCACTTTGTTTCTATGTTTTCCTACTCTTAGATGAATGTACAAATCAGGGCTGGGTTAATACCAAAGCAGGTAAGTTATTGGCCTTGCACACAGCCATCCTGATTTTGATCCCTGGCACTCTATCTGGTCCCCCAAGTAGAGCCAGTATTAAGCCCGAGAACAACTTGGTCTGGCTTAAAACAAAAGAATATAGAAATATTTCACATATATTTCAGCGGGTAGGGCATTTGCCTTGCACACAACTGACCTGAGTTCGATTCCTCTGACTCTCTTGGAGAGCCTGGCAAGCTCCCCGTGGTGCATTCAATATGCCAAAAATAGTAACAACAAGTCTCACAGTGGAGACGTTACTGGTGTCCGCTCAAGCAAATCAATGAGCAACGGGATGAAAGTGACAATAACAGTGACATATTTCATTATGATTGTTTTACTTAATTTGGATCAATATTGCTCATGACTTACTTTCAACAATTACTGATAATATGATATTGCTATATTGGCTAGCCATTAGGTCCATATAGGAGCAGAAATTTAGCTTACTTATTTATTGGTTGTTCTTCCAAATATTACTAAGGTCACTGAGGAGTCTCCCAGTGATATTTGGCTATGCAGGTTAGTGGGATGGTCCAAAGTACATGTTTTTTAAATATAAAGTAACATTTCACAGTATGAATAAGATAAAATGTATTCATGTTTTCTGCAGTAGATGTGTATTCACATTCTATTTTAAAATACTTTGTGTTTACTTATCTGTGCAAAAATCAAGATCTTTATAAGTATGTATATGCATATATTTATACATAGTCGAATTTTGAAAATCATTTTGGTTTTGAACTGAACTATGTTTTCTTTTCTTTTAAGTGGTGGGTCAGGGAGAGTAGTGCAGCATTTGCTGTGCACATGGTGACCTTGGCCTCTTCTCTGGCCCTGAACATTGTCCTTGGCCACGACCAGGAGTTATTGCTGAGAGCAGAGCCAGGAGCATGCGCTGAGCATCACTAGGTCCCCAAACCAGAAAAATAGAAAAGTGCCTTACTTTAACTGATTGGTTGGGAAGTGCACTGTCTCTTTGGTCCAGCCTTTAGATTCTTGTAGAATAACTTTAAATACTTTCACACACGGAAACACTTCATAACAAATATGCAAACATACCTATACACGTGTATATATAGACATATAAGATAATTTACACATATTCAGACATATAAGCATAAATAAATACATTTGGGTACCAAGATAGGCAAAATCTGTGCACATATATGTATCTACACTCCAATTTGTTTTTCCTTCTCATCAGAGATTGTATATTGCAGTAATTTGAATGCAGGATAATCAACAGAATTCTACATTTATTTTCTGGTGGATCCGTTTCTTAACAAAGCACTAATAATTCATGGCCTTCTAGTGATCCCCAATATCTACTCTAGAAGTAGATTGTCTGCCTCTAGGGAAGCTGGTGCTTGAACTGGAATGAAGTCATCCTTATACCTGACAAGATGAGTGGAATGTGTGGTTGAATTAAATTGCAAATGGTACTCTCTTAAATTTTATTTTCAGTAAAATACTACTTAACATGTAAAGCAGATCTTTTCTCCTTCAAAACGCATGGCAGCCATTTACTAATGAATGCTTTTAAATCTATTGCCTGAGCCTTAAGACATAACAAATTATAAATTCGTAGTTTTATCATCTTCTGTTTTTCTTCTGTGCAATGATAGAGAAAAGAAATCAGGTAGTGAGATTTGGGCCAGCAATGTCAAATCTTTATTTGAAAATTGGAAATGATTTTATTTGTAAAGCTTTTATTTTCTCCTTGCACATCTTCAGCTGAAATCATATTAGTTATTTAAGACCTGCTTTAAAGTATCTGCTAGAGTTATCATCCTTCTCTTAGTGACAAGAACTTATTTTGAATATATTATTCCAAAAGAGAAGTCAAAAGAAATGAAGGGAAAAAGGGAAATAAGAGAAGAAAATTAAAAAATAAAATTGCATTGCATATATATTTTTTACCTTTTACAGAAGTCTCATTTTTTTAGTGTTCTCTAGATGGCCTCATATGAGTGGCTTGTTACACATGAAGGGTCATAGATAAACTCATGCTATTATGGGCCACACTCTCCTAGTGTGTACCAAGGTAAGGCCACTCATATGAGTGCTTGTTAGGTGGTCAACAGAACCTGCATCTTTATGAACTGATGTCTCACAATGTGTCATTTTTGCAGGGAGTGGGGGGTGAGGGGTGATGGGAGGGAACCTGGGGACACAGGTGCTGGGCAATGTACACTGGTGGAGGGATGGGTATTGGGATATCATATGACTGAAATCTAATCATGCACAGCTTTGTAAGGGTGTATGTCACATTGATTCAATGAAAAAGTAAAAAAAAAATGTAAAAAGTGCTCTTGCTTTAAATTTACTACCAAATCTTTGTTTCTTCTTATTATTATCATCAAACCATCCTCCTCCTCCCCCTCATTATTTGGAGCCTCCGGAGCAGTGCTCAGACCTGTGTTGGCCTCCTGGGGTGGTAGTGGCATGTGAAGGCTTGAGATTGCATTTCTGCCTTGCCCTGTGGTTCTGGGGATTGCCCAGGCTGGCCAGGTGATAGTCGGGGCACCCAGGGATGTACTTACAACAGTCAGGGGGCCATGTAGTGTTGGGGATCAAACAGGGGTCAGCAGCACGAAAAGTATACATCTTAACCCCTGTACTATGTCTCTGGCCCCTCGTTATTACTGCTAAGTTCCTTTATTCGTCTGTGTCAGTAGCTGCAGCTGAAATACCAAGATGCCTGGTTCCTGGGAGAGTTCCCAGTGCACACAATGGAGAAGGTGTAGTTGCCATGTCAGGAAAAACTTATGTAGTTCAAGTTTTATCTTGGTGCCCTCTTGCCCTTTTTTAAACAAATGTATTAGATTTTTGCTGCTTCATAGCCCAATATCTAGAATAGACTTCTCTAATTTTGTGAGAGAGTGTTTACTTAACACACGATCTTGATCCTATATTGCCTTTACCAGAAAAAAGGTTGTTAACCTGTATTATTGTACACAGAAAGAACACCACATGTCAAGTATTCCTGGTTCCACCTTTGACCATCCTCCCCCTGCCCACTCCGCTGGCCCTGCTTCTAGCAGTTTCAGAAATGGTGGATGAAAGCACACAATGGTGAATAAAAGTCAGCATGCTCAATGTAAGTCGCTTGCATTTCTGAAATGTGTTGTTCTGACTGAACAAGACCTTCCTTGGGGAATGACTGGCACAGGGGATTCCCAAAGGAAATATCTTGTGTAGAATATCACACTTAATTGCATTCCCAACTTCACCAATTGAAATTGCCAGCTGTTGCCCTTTCGTCCAATTGATTTTCAGAATTCCCCTTTTTATTATCATAATAGGACAATTAATAGAGACAGCGGCTGTTGGTCAGAAATATCCAGCAGCAGCAGAGACAAATTGTTGGGTTTATAAAAATGAGTTCACTAAAAGAGGAAACCTTCAATCTGACCATCTCAAATGAGGGAAGATTATCTTTCTAAGACCCAAGAATATGAAAGAATTTTTTTTATCACCTAAAAAAGGTAATAAAAACATTGAGAAGGAATCTTTCAAAAGTTAGAACTCCCACAACCACTTAGTCCTGAAGACTGGGGAAGGTATAGGACACACGTGCTGTGAATTCTATTTAGCTCATCTTTCCTGAAGTGGAAGTTCAGTGTTCCTCACCCAAGCCTTCTCTCTTAAAACTATAGCTGCATGTACACCAAGTGTCTTGTTCTAGCTGATTTCTGGGTTTTTAAATTTGCTTTCTTGCCTTTTTTAAATTAAAGAATTGAGTTCTTCAGATTGGGGCAATCCAAAAATGTTTTAAGGGAGTCCATTTTTCCCAGAGATTGTGAGAGAGTAGAGCAGGCAAATGTTTGCACACGGACAACCCCATTGTTCATCCCTGGCATCCTAGATAATTCCTGAAGCATGCCAGGAACCATTCCTGAGCCAGGAGTATCTGTTGAGCACCTCTGAGTGTGGTCCTCAAACCAAAGTAATCACTGTATCACTGTCATCTCGTTGTTCATTGATTTGCTTGAATGGGTGCCAGTAATGGCTCCATTTGTCCCAGCCCTGAGATTTTAGCAGCCTCTCGTTACTCATACTTCCCAACGGTGCCGCATTAGAGGCTCTTTCAGGGTCAGGGGAATGAAACCCATCATTGTTACTGGCTTGAGCATATGAATATGCCACAGGGATAATAATAAAATGATAATAATAATTTAAAAAATAATAGTAATACTACTACTAATTTTTTCCAAGACCAGGGAAATTGGATAGCATACAGGATTCTGCTTTGTACCCAGTGGGTCTGGGTTTGGTTCCCTGCATTACATATGGTCCCACAAACCCCACCAAGAGTGATTCAAGAGTTTAGAGCCAGGAGTAATACCTGAGCACCATGGGGTATTATCCCCTTCCCAAGTATTTTCCCCTAAGGCCAGAGATATTGGACCTGGGTTAAGATATTTACCTTAAGTTCCATCCACTAAGGTTTGATGTGGACAGCAAGTGGCCCCATGCACCTCCTCTGACTGTGGCACTTCAGCCTTGCTCACAGTATTTTGTAAAATCTTCCAAATATATAAGACACTGTTTCTTTCTTTTAACAAGCTGCATTCAATCTCCAGACCTTTATCATTGTTCATAAAGGTCATTCACCTCCTTAACCTTAACGATTTGGAGTTCCAGGGAGAAAGGCCACGTCTTTGTCTCAGCAACCATGACCGTTTTTAGTTAAAGTTTATTGCATCACCATGAATTACAGACTTCTTCATGATAGAGATTCAGGTCTGCCATGATATACCAATCCCGCCAAAACACTTTTCAGTTTTCCTCCCACCACTCAGCTTGCCTCTATGTCAGGGACTTTTTTCTTTTTCTTTTTCCCTGTTGGGCACTGTGGCTTGCAGGACTTTTATTGAAAGTGTGTTATTCATATCACTTTACCTCATTTCAGCACCCATTTCTCATTCAGAGTGACCACTTTTCACTAATTTATAGTTAACTGAGTGGAAGAGAAGTGACCACATGGATGGAACGGACCAAAATGTAGGAACTTTCAGTTAAAAAATAAGTAAGTCCTGAGGGTGTAATGTGCAACACATTACTGTATTGTGTATTTGAAAGATATAAAAATAAATCTTAAAATTTTTATTTTTTAAAACTAAAATATTTTATTTTTAAATTTTAAGTTTTAGTTTTAAGATTTGAAAATAAATCTTAAGCGTTCTCAACACATGAAAAAATTAAGCATGTGATGATGGATGTTGACTAAAGTAGCTATATAGTCATTTTACTATATATATTTATCGAGATCTCCAAGGTTGCTCGAATCAGGACTAGGCTTCTTCTGCCCAGATCCCTCATTTTCCAGTAGCTAGGCAGTCACACCCAGAAACTGCCCCTGGCACCGTGAAATACCATCAATGGCCAACATCCAGAGACTATAAAACCAAGCTCCCAGAAGTAGACATCAAATAGCCTACTTCTCCCTCCTGGAGAACCTGACAAGATACAGAGAGTCTATTGTCCTCTTGGGAGATCCTAGCAAGCTCCCCGTGGCTTATTCATATGCCAAATATAGTAACAGATATATACATACCTATCGGAGAGCCCGGCAACCTACCGGAGAGTATCTGTCCCGCACGGCAGAGCCTGGCAAACAACCCGTGGTGTATTTGATATACCCAAAACAGTTACAATAAGTATCATTCTCCTTATCCTGAAAGAGCCTCCGATCATTGGGGAAGATGAGTAAGGAGAGGCTGCTAAAGTCTCAGGGCTGAGTGTACTAGAGATGTTACTGGTGCCTGCTCGAGTAAATCGACGGACAATGGGATGACAGTGATACAGTGATACAGTGATATTTACCAAGGTATATGTAGTAATCTGAACTAGTATGATATTATATGTGATCTATATCTCAACATAAAGACAACAGGAATAGAATGTTCTGCCTTTTCACTTGTAGGAATTAAATGTTAGCAGATAGACATCAAACAAGCAGAATTTAAACAAAGCTTTACCAAATGTCTTCACCAAATCAATATTACCCTAGCTAGAACCAATATTGATGGGGCATTAGCCCAAAGAGCTTTTGAAAGCATTGCTTTTATTACATAATTATCCCTACTCCTGAATAGCTGGTTTTATTTCCAATTTTGTTATATTGACTATCCCAAATCATAACTTGTTTAGTTGAAAATAGTGAACCTCAATGAAGGTTGATCTCAAAATCGTATAGTCAAACACTCTCATTTAGTGATGAAGAAATTGAACAAAGAAGTTGATTTGAGTCCAGATACACAGCCAGCCCTACAGTCAGCTTCATGCCTTCCTGATTTCAGGACATTACTTCTGCTGTTGGACTGGAGCACAGCGGATAGGCATTTGCCTTGCATTCAGCCGACCAGGGTTCGATTCCTCCCTCCCTCCCTCTCGGAGAGCCCAGCAAGTATTCCGCCCACACGGCAGAGCCTGGCCTGGTCTACTTAATATGCCAACAACAGTAACAACAAGTCTCTCACAATGGAGACATTACTGGTGCCCGCTTGAGCAAATTGATGAACAACGAAAGGACAATGCAGTGCTACAGTGCTACTTCTGCTGTCCTGTACTGCTGCTCCTGGCCAGAGTTGATGATCCTGGGCAGTAACTACTTCATTCATTTTGTCAAATAAATATAGAATAAAAAATACATACGTGGGATCAGAACCATAATACAGCCTGTGGGGCATTAGCCTTGTATGCGGCCGACTAGGTTCAATTCCCAGGATCCCATATTGCCAGGAGTAATTCCCGAGTGCAGAGCCAGGAGTAACCCCTGAGCATTGCTAGGGTGTGACCCCCCAAAGGAAAAAAATGTACATAATGTTAGAAAATTTGAAGCCATGAAATTAGCAGATAAGTGGATCAACATGGAAAATATCATGTTAAGTGAAATGAGTCAGAAAGAGAGAGACAGACATAGAAAGATTCCAGTTCATCTATGGAATATAAAGTCATGAATGGGAGACTAACACTCAAGAGTAATAGAGATAAGGACCAGGAGGTTTACTCCACAGCTTGGAGGCTGACCTCAAATGCTGGGGTAAAAGGCAGCTCAGATAGAGAAGGGAACACCAAGTAAAGGGTGTTTGGAGGACACTCTCAGGTTGGGAGATGCGGCTGAAAGTAGACTATAGATTGAACACAATGGCCACTCAATGCCTCTATTGCAAAATACAACACCCAAAAGGAAAAAGAGAACAAAAGGAAATGTCCTGACACAGAGATGTGGATGGGGTCGGGATGGTGGGAGGGATACTGGGATCACTGTTGATGGAGAATGGGCACTGGTGGAGGGATGGGTATCCCATCATTGTACGACTGAAACGCAAATATGAAAGTTTGCAAGTATGTAACTGTGCCTCATATAAGGTGATTCACTAATAAAATAAATAAATAAAATTAAAAATTAAAATTAAAAATAATGTACATGTTTCTCTAGATGGAATGGGCATGATTCCCATTTAAAAATATCCAGAACTATGTTGGTATAGAATATATTATTACATGGAAATAACACATGCTGCAAAATTAATATATGGGGTGTGTGTGTGTGTGTGTGTGGTTGTTGGGGTACTGAGGATCCAATTTTTCACAAATCAGAAGGAAATAGAAGTGAGGAAGAGGAGGTAAAATGATTATTTCTAGAAAATCTGATTGAATGTTCATGACCTCAATCTTCAAACTGGGTTTAAAATCACCCAAAAGGGTGTTTTATTGTTGATGTACAGCCACTTACTTAGTTGCTCTGGGAGAGTCACATCCATACTGTTTGGGTTTTCTTCATCTGCCAACCACGGAGAGAGTACGATCTATTTAGAGGGCTTGGTTTTGTTTAAAAAATAATGGGAAAAATATATAAAAGACCAAATCCCTGAGCAGAGTAAGCGTTCAAAAGTTTTCTCTTTCTCTCTGATTTGTCATCACATTTTACTAGAATTAGTTTCCTTTATTAGTTCATCTTTTTCCCAGGTGTTTTTAAAAGTGTGGTTGTTTTTTTTTTTTCTTCCTTCTAGAAACAGTAGTAATCAATAAATACTATCTTGGAAAAGTAGAATTTTCTTTCCTTTTTAAAAAATACTCTTTGAAAAGATACTCCTTTGTGAAAGAATTTCCACATACAACTGGCAGAGAGAAGAATAAGGAAAGTCTGAGAATGAATGACTATTTTCTAGAAGACAGGGAAGGCATATTTGGCAGATTAATTCTCAATTCACCTTCTCCGAGGAAAAGGACAAAACCCTCGTTTACAACAATTCTAAAGAGATTTTCAGGCAAGTCCCCAGCTAGCCCCACATCCGTCCTTGCTTTGAAATGTTCATTCCCTGGAGCTTGGCTTTCTACACTGGGACACAGGCCTTTTTATTAAGGACTCCAGGACACAATCAGTGCCATTCCCTGACATTCTCTGTGTGGTGGCACTCAGGAGAAGGATAGCCTGTGAGCTTATCGGGGAATCAATCTTTCTGCCTGTCATCCTCCTTTTCTTCAAAGAATGCAAGTTAGCGCAATTACCTCAACCAGAACTATACTGTTTATTCTCTAGAGAAGGGTGTTTGGGCTCAGGGAGAACTTTGACAATTTTTTGTTTGTTTGTTTTTTAAGTGCCTCTATCAGTATTGAGCGTAGTCACGGGGGACCTGTTACCTAGATTGTCCTTTAAGGTCAACCTGGATTTTATTGGGGTTAGTCACAAATTCTCACCAGCAGCACTCTGGTCCAGACTTGGGGAGGGATCTTCACTTAGTGCGATGAAGTGATGTTCTGACTCAGGGCCAACTCTCCTGGTCTCTTCTTTGGTTTGAACCCGCGTGGCCTAGGGCAGTTGTCTTAAGTGAGTCCTTCTGTGGAAGGGCCCACGCGAAGCCACGTTAAGCTACTTTCAAACGCAAGTGTCTCAAAACAAATCTTGCTTTTGAGAG